>NC_085138.1:255233602-255570198 GCF_035046485.1 Aedes albopictus | reverse complement strand
CACTCATTCACCCGAAATCATCATCGGCTCTTTTTTCGTTGCCCTCTTCCTCGCTCAGTTTTTATTGCCTCTCTGTTTGGAATTCTTTCGCTCGCTCGCGACGAGGCAGATGCAAAACACCGCTCTAGATCATGTTGCAAAACTCTTTTGATTTTGAGGAGGATTTTCAAGCCTGCTACGAAGGTTGATGAGCCGGGAAACACTCTTTGTTCCTTCGGGGTTTCTTATGGGAGTATGAGTGAAAAAAAAGCAAAAAATCTTCCCTCCTTCACTTTCATACAGAAAACCGCAAAAAAAATCATCACCTTCGAAGTCCCCAAGCCTCCAACATTTTTCGAGCATACCCGAACCAAACGCTATAGCGATATATCGCTGTTTTTCTCTCACATACGATTTTTGTCGCTGCACACATTTTCTCCCTTTCTCTTTTCCATTCAAACCATGCACGCATACTCACCATTCAGCTAGAGCATGCTTTGCAGTCAGTTATCCCATCTCCTATTCTTTTCTGGCTTCCATCGTTAGCTTCCCTTTCATTCATTTTCATCTGACCGTGTGACTCAAGCCCAGAGATGCCAGGTGAAATTTTCAAATGTCTTCACAAGGCACGCTAAAATGTCTTCACACCCCATATTGTGGCTTTTAGAATAAAATAATGGTTGAAGTCAAAATTTATGCCATGTTCTCACTTAAGTTTATATGAAGGAATATACTGTGAGGTCATCCAGCAATAATGCATGCTTCTCTCCAGAATTTTCATGGCAAATTTAAGGGGTTTTCCCGAAAATTCCTAAACAAGATCCTCGGATTTATTTTCACGAGTTCCACAAAAAATCCAGGAATTTGTCTAGGAATTCCTTCGAAAACTAAGAGACGAATCAGCCAAGGGCTAAATGTCTCTTTAATAAAGACAAATCAATCAATCAATCTTTCGAAAATTCTCCCAGGAAGTCCTCGCGAATACCTTCAGAAGATCCCTGAGAATTCATCGTAGAGTTTCTCGGGAATTACCCCAGATCATCCTCGGAAACTCCCCTAAGTGGTCCTCGAGAATTCTTCCATTAGTTCCTCTCAGAACTCAGAACTCAGAACTCAGGAGTTCCGCAGAAGATCCTCAGCAAATCCTCATGCAGATCCTCGGCAGTTCCTCCAAAAGATCCTCAGGAATTCCTCCAGGAGATCCTCAAAAATTGTGCCAGAAATTCCACGAAAAATCCTCTAGAAGTTCCATCTGAATTCTTTCATAAGTTTCCCGAGAATTTCTTCAGGCGTTGAGTTTTCCGAGAATTCTCCCAGGAATTCTTCTACACGTTCTTCGGAAAATTCTACAGGAGTTCCTCGGCAATTTCTCCAGAACTTCCTCGGGAATTCCTCCAGGAGTTCTTCGGGAATTTCTCAAGGAGCTCTTAGGAAATTCCTCCACTAGATCTTCGGGAACTTCTCTAGAAGTTCATCTGGGATTCCTTTAGGAGCTCTTTAGGAACTCCATCAGGAGATCTTCGGGAACTCCTTCAGAACATCCTCGAAAAATCCTTCAGGAGTTTCTCGAGAATTCATCCAGAGATTTCGGATCTCGGAGATCCTCCTGGAAGTGCTCGGCAATACCTACAGAAGTTCCTTAGAAAATTCTGTCGGAGTTCCTCGGGATTTTTCCGGAAGTTTATCGGGAATTCCTTGGCAATTCCTCCAGGAGTTCCTCGGGAATTTCTACATGAGCTTCTCGGGAATTCCTCTAGGACTTCATCGGGAATTCCTCTAGGAGGTCGAATCGAATCGAAATTGAATCGAATCAAGAATTCTTCCAGAAGTTTCGAGAATTCCTGCAGGAGAACCTCGGGAGTTCCTCCAGAAGATTCTCGTAAATCCCTCCAAGAGTTGCTCGGGAATTACTCCAGGAGTTCCTCGGAAATTCCTCCTGGAGCTCCTCGGTTATTCTTCCAGGAGTTCCACGAGAATTCCTCCAGGAGATCCTCGAGAACTCCTTCAGACGATCATCTAAAAATCCTCCAGGAGTTTCTCGGAAATTCCCTCAGGAGATCCATGGAAGAAATCGACGAGAATTTCTCCAAAAGATCCTCAACAATTCCTCCAGGAGTTCCTTTAGAATTCACCCAATGATCTCCAGAAGTTCATCGACAATTCCTTCAGGAATTCCTCAAGAAGTTTCTCGGAAAACCTCCAGGAGTTCCTTGGGAATTCCTCTTGGGATTTCTCGGGAATATTCTGAGGAGTAACATGTTTCTCGGGAATCCTTCCGAGAATTTCACGAGCAGTTCTTCATAGTTTTTCGAGGTTCTTTTCCGGCAGTTCCTCGAGATTTTATTCTTAATCCCTAGAAAACCTACTCCAGGTGTTTTTTGGGAATTCCCGACGATTTCCTGGAGGTATTCATAGATATATCCAGATGAATTTCTGATAAACTCCTGAAACATGTCCCGAGAATCTTCTGGAAGAATTCCCGATAAAATGCTAGAGGGATTCTCAATGAACTTTTGGAGGAAATTCCCGAAAAAAAACTTCTTTGAGAATTATCGAGAAACTCCTGGAGGAATTTCCGAAACTCCTAGAGGTATTCTCCTAGAGGCATACCCGAGAATTTGAAGAATTTCCGAGCAACTGAAGGAGAAATTCCCGAGCAACTCTGGAGGAATTCCCGAGTAACTCCTAGATGAGTCCCCAAAAACCTCCTGGAAAAAAAATCCGATGAACTCCAGGAGGAATGCCCGAGGAACTCTTAGAAGAATTCAGAGGAATACATGGAGAAATTTTCCAAGGCATTTTCTAGCAATTCCTATGGGAGTTCTAGAGGATCTCATAGAGGAATTCTCAAGGAATTCCTGAGAAACTCCCGAAAAAGTTGTTCTCAAACTCCTGGAAAAAATCCCGAGGAATTCATGTAGAACTTCCCAAGGAACTCCTGGAAAAATTTTCGAGCAACTCTTAAAAAAATTCTCATGGAACACCTAAAGGAATTCTCGAAGAACTTTTAAAGTATTTTTCAGGAACTCCTGGAGAAATTCCCTTAGAACTCCAGAATGAATTCCCAAGATACTCCTAGTGGAATTCCTGAGGAAATTCTGGGAGAATTTTCAAGGAACTCTTGGAGAAAAGGAATTCCCGTGGAACTTCTAGAGGAGTTCCCAAGGAGCTCCAAAAGAATTCCCGCGGAGCTCCTTGAAGAAATTTCCGAGGAACTCGTGGAGAAATTCCCGATGAACTCTGGAAGAATTCCCGAGTAACTCCTGGAGGAATCTAAAAAAACGCCAGGAGAAATTCCCGAGGAATACATGACTTCTCTAGATAGATATGTACTCTAGAGGTCTCACAAAGTACAGTGCTCCTTGGAGCTCGCTTGCAATGCGGCTCCCGTACATGGGACTACAGCATCTGTAGGGGGATTAGGGGCATAATGGACACCCGGGGCGAAATGGACACCCCTGTTTTTGCTGAAACCGTTGACTTTTATGTAAAACTTTTAATGCATTAGTGTAAAGGAACAAGTCATGGTTCTATTTTTCAAAAGTACCATTTATATTGCTTCAAAATAACCAAAATATCATTGAAATTGGAATATGTTTTTCATATGGTGCAATTCTTATAATTTCGAAGCAGCATCAAATAAGGTATTACGAGTGTGTGAGTGTGTCCACCATAAAAACAAGTGTATTGTCACATTATCTACATGTATACGAAGGTTTGAAGTATTCTATTTCTGATCAAAATTTACTTAAAATAGCAATTTTAGTGTTGTAGTCGGTTCGGGGCGAAATGAACACTGGCAATTACGAATGGATGTACGCGCATTGCATACCGTTAGGCGTTTTAGAGAGTTTGAAAAAAAAAAACAATCCGATTATTTAAGCCTAAAGTTTATTTAATTAACTTTTATGTTATGTAAACTCGTCGCAGATCGAGTATTACATCTGTGGTATTGATCTCCGTAGGCAAATTACTTAACTGGTCGATGTAACCAAATAATTAGCATAAAATATGGAGGGGTGTCCATTATGCCCCGTACCTTTTCTGCCAGCCCTGAAAAACACACGGTTTACAATTCATTATTTCTTCACAATAAAGACATTCTACCTGTTATAAATGATTGAAAGACGTAGGAAACAAGTTAAAGTTGTAAGCCATCTGATAATATGTTAAGTTTTACTCTGTTATACAGGCCTAACGTACTCATTTGCTTAGGGTGTCCATTATGCCCCTAATCCCCCTACATTAAATCTGGCGCAGGGCTGCCAGATGTTTTATTGAAAAATCTGTATGAGAATTTCAGAAAATCTGTATCCCATACAAAATTCATTTAAAAAATCTGTATCTCATACATACTTCGGTAGTTAAAAAATCTGTTTTTCATACAAAACACAATCTGTATGAATGATCGGGGGTCTCCACTTAGCCTAGTGTTTAACGCTATGGATCGCCAATCCGGAGACGACGGGTTCGATTCCCGTCCCAGTCGGGAAAATTTTATCGACTCCCTGGACATAGTGTATCATTGTACTTGCCTCACAATATACTAATTCATGCAATTATGGCTGGCAAAGAAAGACCTTCAATTAATAAATGTGGAAGTGCTCAAAGAACACTAAGTTGAAGAAAAGTAGGCTAAGTTCCAGTGGGACGAGAAGAAAAAGAAGTATGAATGATCGAAAATCTGTATATCTGGCAGCTCTCCCGAATAAAAATACAGTAGAAAACCGAAAGTTGTATTGTAACAATACTATTTAGAACCATAATTCTACAATAGACATCACTGTAAAAATAAAAATACAAAAACAATAAGATGTAATATAGACACCATACCTTGAATTGTAAATAAGATTTTTACAATATATTATACAGGTCCACCCCCACCGGGAACTCTAACCTCAACACCTCGTCGTACATGACATTCCATAACTCCGAACCCAGGATGGAACGTTGCGGGACTCCTGAGGTTATGTGAAAGCACTTCCGACTCACGTTCGTGTCGTAAACTAGTACTTGATTCTGGAAGTTACTTTCGAGAATCTTGGTAACCCTGGTATCTCTAGACCCCGGAGCTCATCGGTAATAGCCGGCCAACTGGTGCTATTGAATGCATTTTTTACATTCAGAGTCACTACTGCACAGAAGCAAATCCCCCTTCTCTTATGGAGCGATATCTTGTCGATTTTTGTAACCGACAGGATAGCGTCTACGATCGACCTCCTCCCTTCCGGAAGCCGAACTGGCTGCTCGAGAGACCATTTACACCCTCAGTGTACCGTAATCCGAGGTCAAATTGATCACTTTAAAACAACTTTTGCGGATAATATGAGAGACAATTCAAATATTGCCAAAAGAATTTCTGTAAAATCAGTACCCAGTGGATCTCTATGAAACCATGTGACAGAATTTTGTTCAACAAGTTTAAACTTTTAGTTAAATTAATTCAAAAATCAAAATATTGAGGATGCCACTTTGGGGCGAAATTGATCGGTATACAATTAAGCATCGGTTAAAAAGATAAAAATCCTTATCCACTTAATTTTGCTCTTCTAAACCTGAATAACGCGTCAAAACTATTACAACTATTGACACTTAAAATGCAAAATTAAATTTTGAAATTTCCCCCTTAACGCCTAAAGGTAGGCAATTTCCTTTGAAATAAGTGTTTTTTGTTACAATGAATGACTTTTTCGTCAAAAAAGAACTTTTTTTAACTTATTCAAATTCAGAATAGCTTCATAACATTCCAACCAAGGCTCCACAAAAATGTTAAAACAAAAAATTGATGGGAACTCCTAGTGGCAATCGATTGTTTAGAAGCAATTATTTCAGCTAGGTGAGAAATACATTGCAAATTCCTAAAAAAATAAGGCAAAACTAACTTTTTTCTAAACAAATAAAAGTCTAAACTCATCTCTAAACATTTATGAGCTAGATGAGGTAAGAAGTTTGAGATCATTGCGACGCTTAGGAGTTCCTGGTATGCAATTACAATGTTGTACCCAAATGATCAATTTCGCCCCGCTGATCAATTTGACCCCGGTTTACGGTACTTCAACATTCTATTAAGGATGATCTTTTCGAGCACCTTCCCCGTCGTGCCGATCAAGCATATTGGTCAATATGCCGGCGGGTCTCCGGTCGCGTTTCCCCGCCTTTGGCAATAGAACCAGGCTCCCCAAGTAACCACGGTGCTGAAGCCTTATTGCATGCAGATATACGGTGTATTTAAAGCAATCATTACTTTGCATGAACACTTAAGGTTGATTTAAAGTGGAAAAGGCAATTATGCGACTGATTCAAGATTATACCAGTATAATCGTAATTTGATTCTATAATTGCCCATTTCCACTTTAAATCAACCTTAAGTTTGCATGTAAAGTAATGATTGCTCTAAATACACCTTATATCAGCATGCAATAAGGCTTCAGCATCGTGGTTACTTGGGTCTGCCTCTTCCAAACTTCTGGGAAAACTCCTTCGTCCAGACATTTCTGCATGGCAGACCTGAACATAACGGGAACCTCTACAATAGCTACTTTAGAACTCTGTCCAGCCGGACCTGGGGTCTTACCTACGCTAAGGGACATTGCTATCCCCGCAAGTTCCACATCGGTGACCCTCTCCTCATCGCCAGCCCCAGTCCCCGGCTGTCCTACGAAAGGATACCAAGGACTAGGATCATGACGTGGAAAAAGCTCCCCGATGATCCCCTTCAACATCTCTGGAGATTGTTGACGTATTCTTCATTCAAAATTTCGTAAGAATATTTATTATTTCTTAAACCTGGCTGCATCCTTGTTTGATACTTCTACTCTAGTTTTGCCCAAAGACGCCCAATGGTTTTGAAGTTTTCCTAGACAGAGAAAGCAAATAAAAGATAAACACACGTAAAGTTTGGTTACACTGGTAATTATTAAGAGTGTACTCAACCGTCACCCCTCTGCCGGGCCTACCTGGCCTACCATGGATGAACCATTACCCAATCGAGGAAAACATATCTGTCAAAATAAAAGATGAATAAAATGACTTTGTAAAACGTGCTTCTTTAATAACGACGTGTTTTCATATTTCGTCCTCAACTTTCCGCGGTAGTCTTTTTGTTCGTTTTTCCGCTTGTCGCTTGCCTGGGTTTCCGCGCTGCTCTGCAGGTTATGGGCCCAGAGATGGAGGAAAAGGCAAGAATCGTCGCGTTCGATGGCACCGGTTTCCATAATTGGAAATTCCGAGTGGAGTGCATACTCGATACATTCGACCTTTTGGATTGCCTCCAGCGGGAGGTGGAAGAGATCGAGGAGTTGCACGAGTTGCAGGACGACACCGCGGCTGTGCGTGCGGAGAAAAAGAAGAAAGTGTAGGAAAGAAGAGCGTTGGACAAAAAGTGCAAATCGTTGATAGTGCAAGCGATCGCGGACAATCAGCTCGAGCTGATAAAAAACTGTGCGACGCCGAAGGCGATTTGGACGACGCTGAAGAATGTGTTCGAGCGTCGTGGAGTAGCGGGACAGCTGATAATTCGGAAGCAACTTTTGACGCTGAAGTATTCCGACAAAGGTAGTGCTTCGCTGCCGGAACATCTTCTACGCTTCGACAGGCTCATCCGGGAGCTGAAAGAGAGTGGCGCGAATGTGGAGGAGTCGGATGCAGTGTGTCACCTGCTGCTGACGCTGCCGACGTCTTTCGATTCCGTCGTCACCGCCATAGAAACGCTCCCGGGGGGCGTTACCATGGAGTTTGTTAAGAAGCGGCTTCTGGACGTCGATATGAAGAGACGGAATTCGGAAGTGGCTGGACTGGAAAGCGGAAGCGAAGGGGTAGCGATGTCGAGCAAGCACAGCCGAAGCAGGATGAAGTGTTTTAAGTGCGGGAAAGTCGGCCACAAGATTGTCGAGTGAAAGTGGACTCCGACGAGAAGAGCCAGAATAGGGCGAAGAAGAAGAGTGAAGTGCACCGTAATGCGCAAAATGCGAACCTGGGTGCTGAAGACAAACCGGAAGTGGCATTCGTGGCGTCGGACGCCGAAGAGGTAGTGAAGATTGGTTGGTACCTTGATTCCGGTGCCACCGATCATATGTTGAACGATTCCCGTTATTTCGTGTCGATGAAGCAACTGTCGCCTCCCGTCGAGATTGTCGTTGCTAACGGCCAGAAGCTAGAGGCGAAATATTGCGGGGACGTGGTGATGTACGTGACTATCGACGGCAGAACGAAGAAATGCGAGGCGAAGGACGTCTTGTATTTGCCCGGGTTTAGCTGTAATCTGTTCTCCGTCAAGCGAGCTACCAGATCCGGATTCCAGGTATGTTTCTCGGACGACCGAGCCCTGATCACCAAGGACGGAAGAGTTCAAGCGGTCGGCTGGCTCAAGGGTAAGCTATACGAACTAGATGTCTATTGTAAGAAGAGCGAAATGGGATCCGCCATGGTAACTGGCAAAGTATCACGGAACGCGGTT
Source organism: Aedes albopictus (assembly GCF_035046485.1). Taxonomy (NCBI): domain Eukaryota; kingdom Metazoa; phylum Arthropoda; class Insecta; order Diptera; family Culicidae; genus Aedes; species Aedes albopictus. Next base: position 255,561,764 of record NC_085138.1, on the reverse strand, counting down.
CTCTGGCATCAGCGGTACGGACACGTAGGGTGCGACAGCCTTCGGCAACTGGTGCGGCATGGTATGGTTGACGGTTTGATGCTGACGGAGTTCAACAGTGCCACGATTGTTTGTGAACCGTGCCTATCCGGGAAAATTGCGAAGCAACCATTCACTTCTAGCGAGGATAGGCGTTCCTCGCGTCCATTGGAGCTCGTCCACAGTGACGTGTGTGGGCCGATGACGCCGCATACGTGGGATGGAAAACGATTCTACGTTTCCTTCATAGATGACTTATCCCACTTCACGGTCATTTTCTTGATGTCCTCGAAGGACGAGGTCTTCGAACACTTCCGCGACTATGAGGCGCTTGTAACAGCACGGTTTGGAACGAGAATTTCCAGGCTGCGGACATACAATGGCGGCGAGTACGTCAGTAACCAGATGCGTACTTTCTGCCGGCAGAAGGGTATTTCGATGGAGACAACGATGCCATACACGCCACAGCAGAATGGCGTGTCGGAACGCATGAATCGGACCCTGATGGAGCGTGCTCGTGCTGTTTTGGCAGAAAGCGGATTCGGTAAAGAGATGTGGGGCGAGGCGGTCTACACGGCGGCGTACTTGTGCAACAGATGTCCAACCTCGGCGGTAGGGGAGAACAAGACCCCATACGAATTGTGGACCGGCCGTAGGCCGGATGTGGCGAAGCTAATGGTCTTCGGATGTGTCGCTCACACCCATATACCGAAGGAATTGCGGACGAAGCTTGATCCCAAAAGTAAAAGGCTGTACATGGTTGGCTACACCGTGAACGGGTACCGATTGTGGGACGACGAGAAGCAGAAGGTAGTTGTTGCCAGGGACGTGGTTTTCGACGAGGATTCTTTCTTCGGTGGCAGTCCGGATGGCAGACGGGCGCCAGACAACGTACCTACGAAACCAGTTGAAGTCGAGTTGCAGCGAAATCGTGATCGATCAGCGAATTTGAACGATGGTGATGAGGAATTCGGTTCCGTGCATGACGATGAGGAAGACCCGGTCGCTGCTGATGCGGAGGTTCCCGGAGTACCAGCAGAACCTGTTGCAAGGAGGAGTGGTCGAACACGAAGGGAGCCACAATGGTTCGATTGTTATGAGCTTGGATATGAGATGTCATGCGGCCTTGCGATGTGTGCAGAGAATTTCGTGGACAACGTACCGAATACTGTCGAGGAGCTGAAGAAGCGGAGTGATTGGCCAGAATGGGAAGCGGCAATAGCCTCGGAGATGGATGCATTGGCCCGCAACCAGACTTGGACCCTTTCGGAGTTACCACCAGGACGGAAAGCAATCGATAGTCGATGGGTGTTCAAGCTTAAGCACGGCGTTGAGGGAAGCGGTCGCCATAAGGCTAGACTGGTGGCCAGAGGTTTCTTCCAGCAAAAAGGATTTGACTACGAAGACACCTACTCGCCCGTAGTCAGGTTGACGACTCTGCGAATGGTGTTGGCAGTTGCAAACTTTGAAGGGATGCTTATACACCAGCTTGACGTTAAGACGGCTTTTCTAAATGGGAAATTGGACCAGGAGATCTACATGCGTCTGCCGAATGAATTTGAGACGAAGGGACTTGTGGCGAAATTGCAGCGTTCTTTATACGGCCTAAAGCAAGCCTCTCGGGCTTGGAACTCAAGGTTTCATGAGTTCGTCACCGGACTCGGATTCGTCCAGAGCAAAGCGGATAGTTGTCTCTACACGGCGGTGAAAAACGGAGAACTGGTGCTGCTGATAATATACGTTGATGATATCCTAATTGCGTGTCGTTCCTTGGAATTGATATCGACGTTGAAGGACGGACTGAAGCGGGAGTTTGAGATGACTGATCTCAATGAGGTGAAGACGTTTCTCGGACTATCGGTCGAGTACGACAGAGCGGCAGGTGTACTGAGCATCAGCCAGCAGCAATACTTGGAAAGCCTGCTGAACCGCTTCAATATGGGAGAATGTAAGCCAACACGGACGCCGATAGCAACCGGACTCAAGCTGACGAAGTGTACGGATAAGGCCGAGCAAACTGATAAGCCGTACCGGGAATTGATCGGCTGCTTAATGTATGCTACGACTACATCACGACCTGATTTGAGCGCTGCGGTAAACTACTTTAGTGGCTTCCAAAGTTGCGCTTCGGAGGAGCACTGGAGCCACCTTAAACGGGTTCTGCGCTATATCCGAGGCACACTGGGTGCGAAGCTGGTGTTTCGGCGAAGTGGTGAGTGTAAGCTGCTCCAAGGATACGTCGACGCGGATTGTGCCGAGGATGTTAGTGACCGTAGATCCACATCAGGCTTCCTGTTCTACGTATATGGATGCCTGGTATCCTGGGCGTCACGCAAACAGACATCGGTTGCGCTCTCTTCGGCAGAGGCCGAATACGTAGCGCTTAGCGTAGGAGCAACGGAGGCGATTTGGTTGAGAATGGTGTTGCAAGATCTACACAGGACTCTGGACGAACCAACTGACATTCTGGAGGACAATCAAGCTTGCATCCGAGTGGCTGAGGAGGAGAAGCCTACGAAACGGTTGAAACATGTGGATGTACGTTGGCATTTCATCAGAACCGAGATCCAGAGAGGCGTTATCAAGCTATCCTACGTTCCAACCAATCTTCAAGTAGCTGACATTATGACTAAGGCCCTACCAGGACCTCAGTTTGCGAACCTTCGGGACAAGCTCGGGCTGTCGGCTTGACGGGGGGTATTAAGAGTGTACTCAACCGTCACCCCTCTGTCGGGCCTACCTGGCCTACCATGGATGAACCATTACCCAATCGAGGAAAACATATCTGTCAAAATAAAAGATGAATAAAATGACTTTGTAAAACGTGCTTCTTTAATAACGACGTGTTTTCATATTTCGTCCTCAACTTTCCGCGGTAGTATTTTTGTTCGTTTTTCCGCTTGTCACTTGCCTGGGTTTCCGCGCTGCTCTGCAGTAATTAGTATATTCTTAGATTTCTATGATTTCAAACATTTTCACTGTTCAACTAGACTGAACATCTGCTGCCAGTTGTAACAATTTTCTGCCAGAATATCCAAGAACTGCTCAAAGTTAAGACTTCTACGGCGATCCCTTTGCATCTGAGCGATATGCTCAGTTAGTGCCCTCTGTATGGCGTGATGTTTGTGCGCTGATCGTATTATGTTCTTGTTGATAGAGAGCTTTACGGGTTTGCTTTGCGGATTGGAAAAGATTGGCCAATTTTTCTGTTTTCGTTTTTGAGGCTGGGATTCGACGAAGTATTCGGATATTATCACAGCCATGTCTGCGGTGTCGATTATTCCGAAGTGGTTCGCCAGCTCGAAGAACATCCGAACCATTGATTCCCAGGTGCCGGATCTTAGAAGCGAATGAGCAGGGTGGATAACTTCAAATCCATCTGTGGAATCCGACGGGGCACGTGGTTCGGTGAAGATTCTCAAGAGGAATGCTCCGTTCTGGTCTGGTTGTTTGGTGGTGGGAATGATGGTGTAGCTGCCAGGCGGGAGCTGTAATCGGGAGGTTACCTCACGTGCATTGGAGTAGATCGATTGGGCCACCGTTTTGTTTCTATGGGATAATACTTCGAATCCTATAACCAAACAGAGTACCATGCCCGTTCGTTGTTTCTGCATGAGAGATATTACTACTGAACACAGCCCGGCATCAGTATCTGGCTTAGATAGATCCATTTTGAATCTTGGATTCATGCCATACGAGTCTCTGTGGTCTTTGCAACCTCCTGCCGTAAGCCCGGATACCCAAATGCCTTCGTACGACAAGGTTCTCCAGTTCCGTTGACCTCGTTCGGGGTCTCTCAAGAGATCTGGTGCAGTGCTACAAAGCTCAACGCCATCGAATCTGCTCATGAATTGTTCGATGCATAACCAGTATCTCTTGGGATGATCTTCGATAGCCTCATCTTCTTCGGACCTGATCACTTGATCACCAAAATTCCCCAAGCAGACTAACCGGGAACCTGAGGACATTGTCTGCGTAATCGGATTAGTAATGCACGATCGATCTTCTCCATTTACTTTGTTATGCTGGCAAAAAAAACAATTCAATATTGGTTATAGCACAGATAACAGACGTTTATGCTTATATTGACAATGTGTGTAAAAATGCTCAACTGCCATTTTGTACGTAACGAGCAGCTGAAACACATGTGGCAATCATTTAGAGATGGCGCAGTGATCGATAGTCAGTGATCGCTTTCAAGGTTGCATGCACTACGCAATTTTACATTCAAGATTGTATTCGATCTTGAATGAAAGTGGATCTTTGAACTATTCTTGCATTCAAGTTAGATGTAATGTCGCAATCAGTTGAGTAGATGGCGGTAGTGAGCCAACGTATATCGTTTTGAACATTTACACAGGATTCTGCGAAAAATTTGTACTAGCATAAACATCTGTTATCTGTGGTTATAGGTTATTGAAAAAAGTCTAGGAAATTACTCACCAGACGAATTCCAGCGATCATAGATCCTCGTTGAAGCCCTTTTTCAATCAATGCGTAGAAATAGTCCGTCGATAACTTGCACTCCTTGAACCAGTAACACTGCGTTACGCCACCGGCGAAGTCTTGCATCGTTTCACTAATTGTAACCCCCTTGAGGGCATTGTACGACCCCAAGAACTTGGCGTAGGCCTTCTCCAGCAGTGAACACCACAGTTCGTTGGGACGCGCGGATCTTGTGAACAGCAGCTTTCCATCCAGCGTCGGTAGACGATCGTCGATCACTACATCAATCCAGCGACCGTAGTCCCAAAAGTGGAAGTGGAATATCCCAGCGTATTCTTCGTCGGCGAATGAGTTATCGTGCGGGACGGTTCGTTGGAATGATCGTTTGTTGGCGAAGAGATTCAGCATGGAAGTGATTAGGCTTCCACTGGGAAGGTATCCAGGATGGACGTCAAAATCGGAAGGCTCGTTAAGGACGACGAATTGTGGGTCGTCAACGATCTCTGAAGGTCGCAGCCATTTTAATTTCGATTTCGTGGACAACTTGTATCCTATCAGGGGTTGTTCCTCCACCTTGAAGTCCGGATCTTCAAAGAGAAGATTGTTCGCCAGACAGTGATCTCTCAGGTGATAGAACCTTTGTGCATGGGGATTTTGGTGAACTCGAGGAGAGTTGTAAGAGATCTGCGGAAGAAATTTTGTAACCAGTATGCTCTTAGGGTTAAATTTCTTTAAATTCAGTCAATGTGCAGCTCTGACACTTAAGTATTTGAACTAGATATCAAATCAAATAACTTGATCACAGCATATTTGTTTAACATTTGCTCGATAATTAATTATCACATTCTATTCAAACCATGTCTTCAGCGCGATATACTTACACCATCTTCGGTGAATTCTACCACAATGAATGGGCTCAACCTGGAACAGGAAGGACTGCAATCACAATCGCGATCCATCGATGTTCCAAATAATTATCAAGAATAAATTTCACTATCAAAACTACACTCTTTATGACGATCACAATCGTGCAACTACTCCGGGTAAATATAGAATGTACATACAATTGCGCGAATGGGCCATGCTGGACCCTTCTGCTATAGAGTCGACCAATGCAACTCGGCGATCATGGTGGATCCCCGAACATTTTCTTCGACATCGTTGGATAAATAAATTCAAACTGTGCTCGCACGTTCAGAGAGTAAACGCCAAGGCAAATTTGCTCTCCCTCTCTATATCATCGTTGATTGATTGGTTGGAGCTTGGATACAGAGCGCAGAACATCGCTTCTCACAGAGAAGTATGCTTCATGAAGTTGTGGAGGAATACAGTAGTGGTCAAAATGGTGGTACAAAATAGGTTAAATCTGTAATTCCAAATACTTTCTCTACGGCGCGGGAGATGCTGCCACAAAGGGCTCATAGTTCATATGTTAAAAACCTATCAAGTTGGGCGATAAGCGCACTCTCGCTCGTTGAAGATGAAGAATGCTTAAGGCCCGTTTAGGCTGTCTGATTTGTCGGTCTGATTTGAGTGACTGCTTGAAAGAAATGTATGAAATCGTAGAAAAGGTCACTCAAATCACTCATTTAGACCGAAAAATCAGCTAGTCTAAACGGGCCTTTAACGGGCTTTTAGTTATTAGTTATCCCACAGATACATTATATTTGGGGCGTAAGAGGTCGCCAACATATGTAACTTGCTAGCTCTCGGAGGGTACAAGGGTTAATTCTCGGAGGGTCGCTTATTGGGGCTTACCTTTCGCTTTATGGCTACGTTCATGAGGTGACAAATCACGTAGAGCAGGAACGGTATATAAGAAAAAACCTTCATGCAAATGTTGTACAAGGGTGAAGAAAACGTGTCAACACAACGCTAGGGGCGCTCCACCAAGCTCTACCGATCCCAAAGCGGCGAGGCTTGAAAGTCCCTTTTTGGACTCGAACAAAGCGGACAAATCAAAAGTGGTGAAAACACAATGAATCCAGGGCTATGCTTCTATAAATAATTGGCTACCGCTGGCTATTTCATAGTTTAACAAACATTTATTATAATGACGTCACAGTTTTGGGACATACCGTGCAATGGTGACTGGTGGGGCTTCATGGTCGTGTTGGTAGCTCGTTTCGTCGGCGGTGTGCCGATGCTCGGTGTCTCAGCAGGGTGCCGGACTGGCGTGCGGTCCTCGGGCCAGCAGCTTGCTGGCTTGATGCTCGGGGGCCGGCGGGGTGCCGGACCGTAGTGGTGATAGGGGGCCAGCGGGGTGCCGAGCCGAAGCAATGTTCTGGGACCAGCGGGGTGTCGGACCGTAGTGGTGATTTGGGGGCCAGCGGGGTGCCGAGCCGAAGCTATGCTCTGGGACCCGCGGGGTGCCGGACCGTAGTGGCGATTGGGGGCCAGCGGGGTGCCGAGCCGAAGGCTAGATCATTTGCCGGCTAGGGGCCGGACGGAGGCGTTGATGAAGTGGCCAGCGGGGTGCCGGACCGAAGGCTTGATCGTTAGCCGGCTAGGGGCCGGACGGAGGCGTTGATGAAGTGGCCAGCGGGGTGCCGGACCGAAGGCTTGATCGTTTGCCGGCTAGGGGCCGGACGGAGGCGTTGATGAAGTGGCCAGCGGGGTGCCGGACCGAAGGCTTGATCGTTTGCCGGCTAGGGGCCGGACGGAGGCGTTGATGAAGTGGCCAGCGGAGTGCCGGACCGAAGGCTTGATCGTTTGCCGGCTAGGGGCCGGACGGAGGCGTTGCTTGGGGGCCAGCTGCGCCGGGCGACGGAAGTCTTGAGGGCCAGGCGGTATGCCGGACAGCGGGAATCGATGGGTGCTTGCAGCGTGCCAGACGGAAACGTGCTTGGGGAACCAGCAGAGCCGGACGGAATCGTTCTTCGTGTGCAGCGGCTTGCCAGACGGAAGGAAGCTTGGAGACCAGCGGCACCGGACGGAATCGTGGCTAACCAATCCAGGGCGGGCCTCCGGAAACGGGTTGACCACGAGGCAGGTTCACTGCAGAGAGATGGCGGCTATTGTTCACTTTAGCAATGGCGCCGGCTGGGCTTCCATGCAATGGCGGCGTCTGGGTTACAATCCGGCAGCGTTTCGAATCAACCTCTTTGGTCGTTCCGGGCACTTCCGTTTCGTGGGTCAGCACTGCGAAAAAACACCAAAAAGAAAAAGGTCCTTCCCTTGGACCTGCCACCACGTTAGTCCCCCGTGACGTCAGTCTTCAATACCTTTTTGTTACCTTTTTCTTGCCTTGTTTCTTGCTAATACTCTTCCACTTATTTGTTTCACAAATTTACAAATTTTGCTTCGGTCTTCCACTACTACTAAAAATTTATAAAAAAACACAACACAAAATACATTAGTGAATTCACCACACGAGGTTCAATTTAACCTCACTATACTGTATTACTTTACACACGTCGCGCACTTACACTCCGGTTGAGGATCAGATTGCAAAAGAGAGCTTCTGATGGAGTTCAACAAGTTTTATAATTTGCCACCTTCTTTTTTGCGTTTGACAGCTATGCTTTTTTGCTGTGGTTGACATTGTTCCCTTACTCCGACAACATCTGTCAGTGGTTCGAAGCAAATAGGGCCGGGAGATATTTTGCCCATGTTCACACTGTCCAAATGAAAAGTCAACCCCACTGGGTAGCTGTTATGCGAATGGGTAGTTTTGGGGATTTTGGGTAGGATCTGGATTGATGGTGGAGCCAGCAAATTATTATTGAAACCAGGGGTTTCACTACCCCATCGTTCCTTCCTGAATGAAACGTCGTGAAATATACTTGGAAATACACACAATCTAAGCAATTAATCAAAATTCCATTTGATCAATGATAAAGTTTTTCGTATTTCCATTTTTGGCCATTTTCAAAACTTACGCTCTCCTCATTCTAAACGAGGACGAAAAAGTATTCAATCTAATATGACCAACACCACTGGGTATTGAGAACTGTCAATTTATCAACCCGGTTGTTTACCTATCGACGCGAGAATCATAGACGGTGCATGCGGGTCGTCAGTGTTTATCGCGGATTTAAAACGAAATTTCGCGAGTTTACCGGCGGTATTTGGGCCCAAAATCGTGTCCGGCGAAGGAACCCTCCGTAGCGCGCACAAAACAGCTAATCGAGTTCAATTTCCGGTTGTATTTCCTTTCGACGGTTCGGGGATCAGCTGTTAGAAGAGGATTCATTTGCAGAAGATGATTATGAGCAGTTTGCCAGGTACAAAATACAAAAGCAGTTATAAACAAGCTGGTTGAGTTTGACTCTTTTTCTTCATTACAATTTCAGGTGTAATTTCATTCGTTGCGTCCGGACGACTTTGTGAATGGTGAGTATCTAATCAAGTACAACGACTGATTTGAAGATCTCACTGGAACAAACTTTCTGTTTTAGGACTCCGGTTTCAAATCGCAAACCGAAAAGATCCCGATTGGCTTCCCAGACTCGTCGGCCAATTCATACGAGCTGGTGCCTACCCTTGCTAGGACGGTGCAAGGCACATATAATGCATCGAGCTTGGAATTATAAGCATCCGCCGCTGATGACTGACGGAAGTTACGTCTGTATACCCTCTGGCCCACTGTGTAGACCGGAGCAAACTGTTTGGAGCGGAGGTTATAGGTTTTAATATTTTTATCGTGTGCTTTTTTCAAATTATTTGTTACGAGAGAGTAAATACGTTCATCGATTTCCCTTTTCCTCTGCAACCTTTCCTCGTCGGACATTTGGTCCGTCTCCCTATCCATCCTATGCTCCTCTCCTGTACCAATTATTTCGTGTCCGAACAGTACTTTGTATGGGGAAAAACCAGTACTTGTATGGGGGGTCGTGTTTAGGCAAAATTCTATCTCGGACACCCTGGTGTCCCATAATTTTTGATTCTCCCGGACGTACGTTCTAACACACGAATTTATCGTTCGGTTTAGGCGCTCTACTGGGTTTGACTGGCTATGATGCCTTGCATTCTTCCAGTGCTGTATTTTGTATTTCAACAGTAATGCTTTAAAATCTGTTGAAAGAAATGTTGAAGCATTGTCAGTAATCATGAACTCCGGTGTCGAATATCGCCGGAACCAAGATTCCTCCAGAATTTTGGAGACTATCGAAGCAGAAATTTTCTTGACAGGGGTAAGTATGCACCATTTGGAAAACAAATCCATAATGACCAGCAAATGTGAGTTCCCTGTTTTACTGCGTGGGAGGGACTGTATGAAGTCCAATGCAATTATCTGAAAGGGTTTACAGGTAAGTCTCTGCTGGCCTGGCTCAGGAATTTGTGACCTGTTCGCGGGTTTGTTCTGTCTACACAGAGAACATTTCCTAACGTAGTTCCGTACATCTTCGTGCATTTTCGGCCAAAAATATTTCTTTTTAATCAACGCTAAAGTTTTTTCGGCTCCTAAATGTAGTCTATCATCATGTTCCTCAACTAAAATCCCCAAAACTACCCATTCGCATAACAGCTACCCAGTGGGGTTGACTTTTCATTTGGACAGTGTGAACATGGGCAAAATATCTCCCGGCCCTATTTGCTTCGAACCACTGACAGATGTTGTCGGAGTAAGGGAACAATGTCAACCACAGCAAAAAAGCATAGCTGTCAAACGCAAAAAAGAAGGTGGCAAATTATAAAACTTGTTGAACTCCATCAGAAGCTCTCTTTTGCAATCTGATCCTCAACCGGAGTGTAAGTGCGCGACGTGTGTAAAGTAATACAGTATAGTGAGGTTAAATTGAACCTCGTGTGGTGAATTCACTAATGTATTTTGTGTTGTGTTTTTTTATAAATTTTTAGTAGTAGTGGAAGACCGAAGCAAAATTTGTAAATTTGTGAAACAAATAAGTGGAAGAGTATTAGCAAGAAACAAGGCAAGAAAAAGGTAACAAAAAGGTATTGAAGACTGACGTCACGGGGGACTAACGTGGTGGCAGGTCCAAGGGAAGGACCTTTTTCTTTTTGGTGTTTTTTCGCAGTGCTGACCCACGAAACGGAAGTGCCCGGAACGACCAAAGAGGTTGATTCGAAACGCTGCCGGATTGTAACCCAGACGCCGCCATTGCATGGAAGCCCAGCCGGCGCCATTGCTAAAGTGAACAATAGCCGCCATCTCTCTGCAGTGAACCTGCCTCGTGGTCAACCCGTTTCCGGAGGCCCGCCCTGGATTGGTTAGCCACGATTCCGTCCGGTGCCGCTGGTCTCCAAGCTTCCTTCCGTCTGGCAAGCCGCTGCACACGAAGAACGATTCCGTCCGGCTCTGCTGGTTCCCCAAGCACGTTTCCGTCTGGCACGCTGCAAGCACCCATCGATTCCCGCTGTCCGGCATACCGCCTGGCCCTCAAGACTTCCGTCGCCCGGCGCAGCTGGCCCCCAAGCAACGCCTCCGTCCGGCCCCTAGCCGGCAAACGATCAAGCCTTCGGTCCGGCACTCCGCTGGCCACTTCATCAACGCCTCCGTCCGGCCCCTAGCCGGCAAACGATCAAGCCTTCGGTCCGGCACCCCGCTGGCCACTTCATCAACGCCTCCGTCCGGCCCCTAGCCGGCAAACGATCAAGCCTTCGGTCCGGCACCCCGCTGGCCACTTCATCAACGCCTCCGTCCGGCCCCTAGCCGGCTAACGATCAAGCCTTCGGTCCGGCACCCCGCTGGCCACTTCATCAACGCCTCCGTCCGGCCCCTAGCCGGCAAATGATCTAGCCTTCGGCTCGGCACCCCGCTGGCCCCCAATCGCCACTACGGTCCGGCACCCCGCGGGTCCCAGAGCATAGCTTCGGCTCGGCACCCCGCTGGCCCCCAAATCACCACTACGGTCCGACACCCCGCTGGTCCCAGAACATTGCTTCGGCTCGGCACCCCGCTGGCCCCCTATCACCACTACGGTCCGGCACCCCGCCGGCCCCCGAGCATCAAGCCAGCAAGCTGCTGGCCCGAGGACCGCACGCCAGTCCGGCACCCTGCTGAGACACCGAGCATCGGCACACCGCCGACGAAACGAGCTACCAACACGACCATGAAGCCCCACCAGTCACCATTGCACGGTATGTCCCAAAACTGTGACGTCATTATAATAAATGTTTGTTAAACTATGAAATAGCCAGCGGTAGCCAATTATTTATAGAAGCATAGCCCTGGATTCATTGTGTTTTCACCACTTTTGATTTGTCCGCTTTGTTCGAGTCCAAAAAGGGACTTTCAAGCCTCGCCGCTTTGGGATCGGTAGAGCTTGGTGGAGCGCCCCTAGCGTTGTGTTGACACGTTTTCTTCACCCTTGTACAACATTTGCATGAAGGTTTTTTCTTATATACCGTTCCTGCTCTACGTGATTTGTCACCTCATGAACGTAGCCATAAAGCGAAAGGTAAGCCCCAATAAGCGACCCTCCGAGAATTAACCCTTGTACCCTCCGAGAGCTAGCAAGTTACAATTGGCGCCCAACAAAAATATTTATTTGGTTTCCTTTCTACCCCAAGGGGGAAGGTAAAAACAGTTGAGCTGTTTCAAGGAGTATCTTCGTCCTCCAAACGAAGAACCTATTGAGTTTGAGAACTGTTAAAGTTAACAAAACGTTGGAAATGGATGTCGAATTTGATATGCTATACACAAATATGGCCGTTCATCACCTTGACCGCGAGGAGATTGAATACGAGCTTAAAATTCGCGGGCTTCCGTTCACGGAAACGGAAACACGTGCAGCGTTGATGAGACGTTTGAAAGAGAAGTTGAAAACCGAAAAGAATCGCATGAATATTGATTTGGATTTCGATAGATTGGATACGACAGTAGATGAAGAGATTAAACAAATCGATGCAAAAGTGAAACAAATTAAAGATTTCTTAACGAACAAAGTCCGTTTTGAGGGTATCCGGGAAAGCCTCAAAACGCGTTTGGCACACTTTTTCGCACGTGCCAAGCGACTACCGGAGAATACGGAAAGAGAAGACGATTACGCGGATATAGACGTGTTAGTTTCAAGTATTCGCGGCGCGTTCAATACACATTTTTCATTGTTTTCGGGTCAAAGAGATGTTATTGAACAACTGAACCAGTCCTTCGCAATGATGTTATCGGGAAACAGAAACGAGTCAGAGCCAAAGAAGGATAATGAAAAAGGATCAGCTGAAGAAGGATCGGATAATTCGCGAAGACGTAATTTGCAGTCAGCCGATAATCCGGTCGGTTACCCACAATTAGCAACAAATTATTTACCCATTATGATGCCTCCTTGGATGTTCGGGAATCCTCAAATATGGGCCGCACAGCAAATGATGCGTGCTGAATCTCTAGGTAGTTTTTCAAATTCTATGAACGCTCAGAAAGTTTCGGGACAGATCGAAGGATCGCGTAAAACTTCGGGAAAATCGTCGCGCCGTTCGAAACAAAAAGTTCAAAGTTCTAGTTCGGAAAAGGATACGTCTAGTACGGAAAACGGGTGGTCGTCGGAAGAGGTACGAAAGCCGTCGCGTGGTAAAAAGCGTAGTCATAAATCGGAAAAACGTAGGCCAGTTTCGGACTGGAAATTGAAATATGATGGGGCGGATAACGGACAAACTTTAATGAAATTTTTGAAAGAAGTGGAATTTTACGCAAAATCGGAGAATATGTCGCCCAAACAACTGTTCAGGTCAGCTATCCATCTTTTCAATGGAGCTGCGAAAACTTGGTTCATGACCGGGTTTGAGAATGAAGATTTCACGTCATGGGAGGAGCTTAAAGAGGAGCTTAAACGCGAGTTTTTGAGCCCCGACCATGATCATACGAGCGAGATACGTGCGATAGCCCGGAAACAAGGTCCGCGAGAATCGTTTCAGGATTATTTTCTGGAGTTGCAGAAAATCTTCAACTCTTTAACGAAACCAATGACCGAACGCCGTAAGTTCGAGATCGTATTTCGGAATATGCGGTCTGATTACAAAGGACACGCAGTGTCCTCTGAGATTGACAATTTAGCCGATCTCAAGAAATTCGGCCGACGTTTAGACGCGACTTATTGGTATAAGTATAATACCACGACAACCGACTCGAATACGCGAAATAGAACCGCGCAAGTGAATGAGGTACACACGGGTACCAAACCGAAGTCTAAACCGAAACCGGACGAAAAACAAAAATCGCGTACTTTCCGGAATTCTACTCGCGACCGTAGGGGTTCAGACGAAGAAGAAGTAGTATCGCGTAGACAGTCCAAGAGTCCTTCCCGAACCAATGAGCCAAAAGGTGGATTAGAAGTCATTATTGATAAATATCAGCCACCTAAGAACGGTGACTGTTTCAACTGTCGTCTATCCGGTCATCACGCACGTGACTGCGATCGACCTAGGCATAAATACTGCCAACGGTGTGGATTCATGAATGTCGATACTGCCACATGTCCGTGGTGCGCAAAAAACGGTGGGAAAACTGTCCCCGAGGGCAGGCAGTTGGACCAAAACTAGAGACCTTCACTACCAACTTAAAGGATGCTTTGCAAAACCATGGTTTTGACAAAGTAGCCGAGGCCGATTACGTCCATACACATCAGTTCTTAGTCAACGAAACGATCATTAACCTTGCAAACGATGATAGACCACACGTTAAAATTACAGTCTTTGAAATACCTCTGGTTGGCTTATTAGACAGTGGAGCACACTTGAGCATTTTGGGGACTGGAGCAATGAACCTTATAAGAAAATGCGGCTTAGAGATGTTCCCCTCCGACGTGATCCTTCGTACGGCCAACGGCGAAGAGTTGAGCGTTTCAGGCGTGGTTTATTTACCGGTGACTTTTAACGGTACTACCAAAATTGTTGACTCCTTGGTAGTGCCATCCTTGAAGAGAAGAATTCTCTTGGGGATGAATTTTTGGCGAGCCTTTGAGATCAGACCCACCGTGGGTTCCTCAATGGTCGAAGAAGTAGAGGTTAACACTAATTCTGATCGAGATGTCACCGGAAATGATCAAAATCCCGATCCTTATAAAATTCAGTTATCTGAAGAACAAGAAGTAAGGCTAGCTGAAATTAAAACTCAGTTCAAAGTAGCATATGAGGGGGAGCTTGATACTACTGATTGGATAAGTCACCGCATCGAATTGACGGAGGAAGCTAAAAGGCTCCCTCCGGCGAGAATCAATCCTTTCCCAACTTCACCCAAGAAGCAGGAACAGATTAATGTGGAACTGAATAAAATGCTAGAATGCAAGATAATCGAAAGGTCATACAGCGACTGGGCCCTACGCTTAGTCCCGGTCGACAAACCGGATGGAACGGTACGTTTATGTCTAGATGCAAGAAAACTTAATGAACGTACAGTCAGAGATTCCTATCCCCTCCCACACGCAGACCGTATATTAAGCAGATTAGGCAAGGCCAACTTTATCACAACGTTGGATCTGTCGAAAGCCTTCTTACAGGTCCCATTACACCCCAGGTCTCGAAAATTCACGGCCTTTTCCGTGTTGGGACGGGGATTGTTCCAGTTCACCCGGATGCCCTTTGGGTTGGTCAACAGTCCTGCAACCCTTTCACGTCTGATGGACAGAGTATTGGGCGGCGGTGAACTGGAACCAAACGTTTTCGTTTATCTAGATGATATAATCGTCATAAGCGAAACGTTTGAGGAACACCTGGCTGAACTTCAAGAAGTTGCATCTAGGCTTAGGGCAGCCAACCTGTCCATTAACCTAGACAAGTCACATTTCTGTGTATCAGAGGTGACCTATTTGGGATACATTTTGGGTAGAGATGGCCTAAGACCAAACCCGGACCGTGTAGCAGCCATCCTCAATTACGAAAGACCTACCACGTTAAGGGCTCTGAGACGGTTTTTGGGTATGTGTAATTACTATAGGAGGTTCTTAGCCAATTATAGTAATTACACACAATCATTAACCGATCTTCTCAGAAATAAGCCAAAAACCGTATGTTGGAACGATAAGGCTGAAGCCTCGTTTAACAAAATTAAAGAGATGTTGATTTGCGCTCCTATTTTAACCAACCCGGACTTCTCTCGTCCTTTCGCCATTCATTGTGATGCGAGCGACTCGGCCATAGCTGGAGTACTGACGCAGTCATACGACGGCATTGAAAAACCAATAGCGTACTACTCTCAAAAGCTGACCTCTACCCAACAACGGTATTTCGCAACGGAAAAGGAAGGCCTGGCCGTACTGAATTCCATTGAAAAATTCCGATGTTATGTAGAGGGCAGCAAGTTCACGGTCTTCACCGATGCATCGGCGTTGACCTATATAATGAGAAGCAGCTGGCGTACTTCGTCACGCCTCTGTCGGTGGAGCATCGAGCTCCAGAAATACGACATGACTGTCTTACACCGTAAAGGAGTCGATAATGTGGTCGCGGACGCTCTATCTAGGTCTGTGGAGGAGCTAACAATCAACTCCGAAGAAAAGGGCTGGTACGCGGACATGGTCCGAAAGGTCAAGAAAGACCATGAGAAATATAAAGACTTTAGGGTAGACAACGGAGTCCTTAAGAAACTGGTGACTACCCAAGAAGATCTTCTCGATTATCGTTTTTCATGGAAAACATGTATTCCTGAATCAAAAAGAGAGCTTCTGATGGAGTTCAACAAGTTTTATAATTTGCCACCTTCTTTTTTGCGTTTGACAGCTATGCTTTTTTGCTGTGGTTGACATTGTTCCCTTACTCCGACAACATCTGTCAGTGGTTCGAAGCAAATAGGGCCGGGAGATATTTTGCCCATGTTCACACTGTCCAAATGAAAAGTCAACCCCACTGGGTAGCTGTTATGCGAATGGGTAGTTTTGGGGATTTTGGGTAGGATCTGGATTGATGGTGGAGCCAGCAAATTATTATTGAAACCAGGGGTTTCACATACCACATGGGCTGGGGCAGCAGGGAGTACAGTCCCGGGGTCTGACGAACCCCCCCCCCCCCCTTGCGAGTTTCCCGCATAGTCGCCGGCTAAGCAAAGGACTACTAACTCCAATAGAGACTTGTGATGACTTCAGCAGCGGCGGAACCAGTGAAAGTAAAGATTACGAAGTCTATCCAGGTGGAGGCCTTCGCTTTCGCAGGAAGCCAAAAAGGTGTGGCGGATCCGACTGCTATTGATAAGCACTCGCAGAAGCGGAGAGGCAACCGTCAGGTGAGAAGCTGCCTGGCGGTGCCCCTAAGGCCAGGAGGATACTATCCCCGAAGGTCGGCAGTAATGCCGGCAAGTCGGACCCCAAACCAAGTGTCCGGGAAAGCTCAGATGGCTGTACCTGAAAAGTCTGGCCCGTCCCGGATGGAATGGAACAGGGGGTTGCGATCGTTGTCAGGCCCTCAGCAAACACAGAGTAGGGCGAACCAAGTGGAGGACCCCTCCTTGGACGAGAAGAAAAAGCCGCAGATAGAATAAGCTAGGGACGCTAAACAAGGCGTAGGTGCCAAGCGCGAGAAAGGCGACGAACTCGTTATTAAGACCGAACAGTCGAAGTACTCGGACGTCTTCAAGGCGATGCGTTGCGATGCCAAGCTCGTGGTTCTGGGAGCCGACGTGCGCAGTATCAGACGTGCTCGTACGGGTGAAATTATCCTTGAGCTCAAGCATCACAAGGAACGCAAGGGCGCCGCCAACAAAAGTCTGCCATATGAGGTCCTTGGCGAAGAAGTAGAGGGGAGGGCTCTCACACAAGAGACGACTCTGACGGTGATGAACCTAGACGAGATCACCGAAGCGGAAGAGCTCGTCACGGCACTGCGGCAACAGTGCGAGGTGCAGGTGGCCACCTTAGCCTTCCGGCTACGGAAGAAGCTGGCAGGGACACAGGTAGCCTTGGTACAGCTACCTGAGGCGCAAATAAGTCCGTTAAAGTAGGGAGGCTGAAGGCAAATATACTATATTAACAATATAGGTCACTTCACGTTTTTACATACAACACGCAGAAAAATAAATTGTAAACACAATTAAATTCTAGTTCAAATCAACCGATTTTTCAGTTTACTACAGCGACAAACTGATTTCTAGTTTAACCTTTTGGAGCCGATTTTTTCGTCGCTGTCGACGCAACCTCGCTGGTGTCGAACACGTTTGTTATGCTCGGTTTCATCGCCGGGGTCATATATGACCCCTCCGGCTCCAAAGGGTTAAACTGAACTGTTCTATTGTATGATAATACAAACATTTTCATTTGTCGAATTTTTTGACAGTTTGTTTAAACAAACAGAGATATGGTATTTTCAACATGAAATAATGGATTGATTCAAACGACTGCACTTTTGCCACAAACAAACCCGGAATGTGATTGTGTTGGTGACGGCAGCAACTGCGGCAGCTCGGAAATCTATTTTTAGACCGTCGGTAAGCGGATGGGGAGGAGAACGACTAAAAAAAAGACAAAAAAGGCGAAACCGATCAACTTTTTGTGGATGCTGTCGTGAGTACCTGTGCGTTATCCATCACGGCCAAAGCTGCACTTGGAAGTTTGCGTGATGGATTTGCTACACCTTCTTCGTTGTGGCGATGTTGGGGTAAGCATTTTATAGCTGCACTGAAATAAATTTTGTTGTTGTTTCCACCGAATCCATGGTAAAATTAAGAACTGTACCAACAATTTTCAACCGAATGCAAAATTCTGTCAATTGTACTGAAACATTGTCAATATTACCATGCGTAAAGTACCATTGACTAAAACATTCTTGATGTTACTATTTTGACATTGTATTTTTGATCATGTTTATCTAAGACGCGCAACATTCAATCTACAAGGTCGAAATTACAATGCCCAAATAGTAGAACCAAGAATGTTTTTAGTCAATAGTAATACACGCATAGTAATATTGACAATGTTTCAGTACAATAAACAGAATTTTGCATTCGGTTGAAAATTGTTGGTACAGTTCTTAATTCTACCATGGATTCGGTGGAAACGACAACAAAATTTATTTCAGTGTGTGTGAGTGCTTTCGGACCATGTTTATGGTTTTCATGTTGTTGAAACAAATGAAATTTTTGACATTATATGAAATGATGGTAATCGGTTGTTTTTACCGATAAACTCTAAATGAAAACAATTAAATATAACTTTGGAATAAGTAAATTCTCAGTTTGAAAATCAACCATGCGTTTTGTTGTTTTAAACAAGCGCCATTTTTCTGCGTGAACGACATGGAGACACCGTTAGCGAATGATTTCAGTACCACCTGTTGTCTGAAAAAGTCAATAATTGTATTTTGATCAATTTTAGTTTTCCGTGCATTGCGACATTTCTTGAAAAAAAAACGATAGGGGTGTCGAAAAGTTTTGTTCCCAAATAATCGTTTAATAAATAATCGACTTACAATATACGCAAACAACATAATATTTCATTAGATGGCATCTAGGAATACATCTACAGCAGAATTTGAATGCTCCCTCATTGTAACGACACTGAAATCGTTTAACATCAAAATTTGAATTTTCCATCCTCAAAAATAACTTATATTTTACCCGGGTGGTTGCTGTTTTCCTTTAACAATGGCTTTTAATATCATCATTCACGCAGAAAAATGAGGCTTGTTTAAAACAATAAAACGCATGGTTGATTTTCAAACTGAGCATTTACTTATTCCAAAGTTATATTTCTTTGTTCTTACTTATAGTTTATCGATCAAAACAACCAATTTCCATCATTCCATATAACGTTAAAATCTTCATTTGTTTCAACAAAATTAGAACCATAAACATGGCCCGGAAGCACTCACACATCTTTAAAATTCTTACCCCAACATCGCCACAACGAAGAAAGTGTAGCGAATCCATCACTTCAACTTCCAAGTGCAGTTTTGGCCGTGATGGATAACACGCAGGTACTGAAGACAGCATTCAGAAAAAGTTGGTCGGTTTCGATGTTTTGCCTTTTTTTATTCATTCTCGCTTCCATCCGCTTGCCGAGTGTCTAAAAATAGATTTCCGTGCTGCCGCAGGAGCTGCCGTCACCAACACAATCACATTCCGGCTTTGTTAGTTGCAAAAGTGCAGTCGTTTAAAACAATCTGTTATTTTATGTTGGAACTACCAATTATCTGATTGTTCTAACAAACTGTCGAAAATTTCGGCAAATGAAAATATTTGTATTATCAAACAATGGAAGAGTTCAGTTTAAACTAGAAATCAGTTTGTCGCTATAACAAACTAAAAAAATTGGTTGATTTGAACCACAGATAACAGACATCCAGGCTAGTACAAATTTCATTCGGAAAGTTGTGTAAGGATTTGAATCCTTACTTGAGTGAGGTTACAAACCAATATACGATGACAACACTATCGCCACCAAACACCATATTGCCACAGTCAGTGGTGAATTGAAACATTTCAAGTGGTGAATTAAATTAGTATGGGAAATTATTTGATTGCAGCGCCACGCTATTGCCACTTGTGTTGCCGATTTCAAATGGTCGTTAAATTCCTTACACAGCTTCGGAACTGGACTTGGATGTCTGTTCTCTGTGTTTGAACTATAATTTAATTGTTTTTACAATTTATTTTTCTGCGTGTTCTTGATGCCCATGCTGACATTCATCAGATTAAAGATTTTCAATTTAATCGTATAATTTGTTCTAGACGCATCTGGAAAAGAATTTACTTTTCTGTACAGAAATGGCTCGTTTGTAGTTCAATCACAGAGAACAGACGTTCAAGCTCATGAGGTGCAGTTGTGTCACAGAGAACAGACATCCAGGCTAGAACAAATTTCATTCGGAAAGTTGTGTAAGGGTTTGAATCTTTACTTGAGCAAGGTTGCAAACCAATACATGATGACAAAACTAACGCCACCAAACACCATATTGCCACAGTCAGTGGTGAATTGAAACATTTCAAGTGGTGAATTAAATTAGTATGGGAAATTAACCGATTGCAGCGCCACGCTATTGCCACTTGTGTTGCCGATTTCAAATGGCCGTTAAATTCCTTACACAGTTTCGGAACTGGACTTGGATGTCTGTTCTCTGTGGTTGTGTTAAGCACTGCAACGGCTGTTTTGAAATAACTGGGAATGTGGCCATCACGCGGCGCTGTCACATTTCGAATCGGGGTGCAAATTCGCCGTTGTTTTATCTTTGTGTCGCTAAGTGTGCACTCTAATATAGTGTGCACCGAGTGAGTGTGTTGAATTTACTAGGGAAACAATAATTGTATTGTTGTTCAACTCATTTATAATTGAAAGTAGTGAAACTAATTATCATTGGGTAGCCCAAATTTAGTTGTTTAATTAGTGAAATAATCATAACCATCTTGTTATTTGAGCAAATTCAGCTCAGTCTCCGAGTAGGAAAATTCAAGGGTGTGCTAGTGAAATATTTCTTTAGTAAGCGCCATCATGGCGTCGAAATGAGTTTGAGGTGGGAAAGTCACCGTCGATGTCGCTACTGAGCTTGTTTTTTTTTCTTTACACAAGATTTTCGAGCAATTTTGTTCGAGCATGTTCGTCTATTCTCTGTTTTTCTATGGAGCAAAACTCGTTAAAAAGTGACAAAGTTAACTTTACCTATGCTGCGCCTTGATGGAGTCGCATTTTTGTCAGGGTTTAAATACCCTATTGTTGTTGTTCAAAATACTGTACTTTTCCTAGTCATACTACACCAGGACTTTACCGAGAGATCATTCAACCATTGATCATATTTCTTGGAAGTTCGGAAAATCGATCGTTGCAACTAGATCGGGCTATGGAAGGTACTAAACGTGAGAAATGGTATTTTCATGTCGCAATTTGGATCGGATATGTGGTTTTTAGACTCGTACAGCTCGATAACGCGTTAAATGGTTCAAATATCTTTCACGACGATGCATGCACTAAAAGTGTTTAAGTTTGATAAAAATAAGAATAAAAAATTGGCCAGAGAAGTATACGAGAAAACCCTGACAACTTTGAACTTTTTTCAGAATTTTTTTTTCATAAAACTGCATATAAAAACGTGGGTACAATGTTGGCCAGGTTAACTACTTATAATTCAATAATCCATTTTAGGTTGAAGTTAAAAAGGTGAACATGTTTTCGTTGACAAAGCGTTTTCTCGTCGTTTCTAGACGTATATTTGTAAAGAAACGTATATACTTTGGAAGTTACTCGTAGACTTCATGGCCTTGAAGAATTTTGGGTTTTATTATCAATACTTTTCGTGAGATCGAACACAGAAATTCGTGAGACGACTAATGTAAATCAAATGGGGCGAGTCGACTTTTGTCACCTCATTCGGCTCGTCTCACCTCACACGCCGCGCAGAATAAGCCTGAATGTGCTTTGGTTCATGTCAAATCGTACTTCAAGTACCTATTTGGCTTTGGTAAGTTAAAGTTGGGGTGTTTGACCAATTAGGCAAGGAGTCCTATGTTGGTCACTTTAAGCTATAAAGGCAACACCCATTTATTACGTTTATTCACTGGCAATTCCCTTAATTCAAATCTACCTGTTCAACAATAAGCGTATTTAAATTCTTGAATTTTCTCATCAAATTAGCTTGTAATTGGTAGAAAATGACAAGCATTGTCATTTCCGGCCATTTTCAATTTGATGCGGACCCTGATTTCTCCGCAAATTCAAAATCATAAAACACAGTATGCAAGACAAAGTTTGCCGGGAAAAGTTAGTTTATTATAAATTCGGTAGAGAGAGCTTTAAAATACATGTGGAAATGTGAACTGAATAGTGAGAGGAGGTTCAGATTCTGATAAAATGGTTTAGCAGTTGAAGAAAGGCTAATTTTTTTTTCTAATTTGAGTAGTTGAAAAAAAATCGATTATTGTTTAATCGATTATTTAAGAATAAATGGGCATCCCCACCATGCAATGACAGCTTGACAGAACAAACGTCATTTGGATGGCGCATGCATTTAGTGCGTAGTAGTACCTCTTCTGCCGCTTGGTGGCGACACATTCACTTAAAAGGAGTCGCCAAAAAATCGTAAGACCTATATTGTATTAACGCTGGGTATTAAGGACTGGTACTTGTGGATCATAGTAGATTGTCTGTTAACATTCCTGATGTGGCTTCCATGGACAGTCTTGTCGGTTTGATGATTTTATATACGAAGTACTACTTCTGATAAATGAATAATATTCCTATAATATTCCTAAATGACATTTTTTATTATTTGATATATCTCAAGCTTTTGTCGTACTATACTATAATACATGCCGTTATATTTTATTACATTATTTATTATATGACACATATTTAGGTTTGTATCAGAGTATCTTTGAAGTTGTTATTGGACGACGTTGTGGATTGGCAACCGGAGTGATTTGAGGAAATACCATAACATCCTTGTAGATGGGTTCTTCTTTTATATCAGTCACATGCATTGTAGATTTCATTATTTATTTCGCTGGATCAGACTGTTGCAAGAAGAATCTCTCAATTCTGTAGGTTTCACGTAAGTGCCAGGTCCAACACACATCCTTTTGGTCCTTCATCATAAGTTGAATTCTGAATGGAAATGAAATTCACCCTACTGTTTAGTCGAACCACAGAGAACAGACATTCAGGCTAGAACAAATTTCAATCAGAAAGTTGTGTAAGGATTTGAATCTTCACTTGAGTAAGGTTGTAAACCAATATACAATGACAACACTAACGCCGCCAAACACCATATTGCCACAGTCAGTGGTGAATTGAAACATTTCAAGTGGTGAATTTAATTAGTATGAGAAATTAACCGATTGCAGCGCCACGGTATTGCCACTTGTGTTGCCGATTTCAAATGGCCGTTAAATTCCTTACACAGCTTCTGAAGTGGACTTGGATGTCTGTTCTCTGTGGTCGAACTGCATGCTGAGCAAAATTCAAGTTAGAACGATGGCTACCCACATATATACATACACATAACAGCACTTTCTCATATTTTTTTTAATTATTATTAATACTTTTTAAACACAATTTACGATTGCTGCAATACTTTAAGGTCGAGCGTAATAATACTACTCATGAGTGAACAATATTTCCAAAAATCGCCTGTTATTTCTTTTATCCATAATATTTGTTCAGGTATCAGTAGGTCGGCTCCAGAGGCACGTTCTCCTCCATTTGTAATATATATGTCCATTTGTATATTTTATCACTTTTCATTACATTTTACTATATTTCACTACAATATTTCACTACACTATATTCCATTATCAATTATACAGCAGCTATTGCGTTTACATTGTTTTATTATTATGATGTTTTCTCCTATCATCTAGGTCGTAAAATGGCTAGTCACTGAATAATATCCTGACCAATTAATTACAATCCGATACCTCATTTTATTTCGCTATATTACATTACATTACATTATAGATATTTTAAAATTATATTTCATTAATTATACTATATTCCAATACTATATTTCATCATAGTAAACTATATTATTGACTATATAACTATTTGGGGTTGGGAGGGTGCACCAGGGCATCATTGAAGTTGAAACTGTGCGATGGAGTGGATTGCTAGCCGGAGTGTGGTGAGAAGTAACTATAACATCCTTGTAGATGGGTTCTTCTATCCCAACAGTTTCAATGGATTTGACGCGCCCTTCTAGTGACAAACCATCCCGTAGAAAGCTTGACAAGTAATGTAAATTTCATTATTCACCCTGTTGGATCATACTGTTGGAAGGAGATTCTCTTAAACTCGCGGATTTCGCGTAAGTGCCTCTACTTACACACCCCCTTTTGGCCCTTCATACAGCGGTATGTTGAAGTCAGTGTGGTAATGAAATTGATCTTTACTGTTAAGTGGAACTGCATGCAGAGCAAGACTCAAGCTAGGATGGTGGCTACCTACATACATACATACATACATACGGAGAGAACGTCCTAGTAGCGTTGCTGCCGTGGCGTCGGTCTACTGGGTTGGATCCAAGCCCGCAGTTGGAAAGGGGTTCCGGCAAGGTCAAGGTAAGTGGAGGTCCTACCATGGGTCCTACTGTCAGCAACTCCTTCTGGTGTTAGCTGATAGAGTCAGAGACTTCAGCAGGTCACATCGCGTTGTACGTAAGTATCAGTTTTTGATGCTTGCAAAACAGTTTGGCGCGGGCGTGGTGGTCGACCCTGATCACCTTTCGTTCGAGGATAATGGGAGTGGTAACGACCACTCGGGAAACTGGCTAAGCGCCAGCTAGCTACATTGGTAGACTCCCCAATGCGAGTTATCGATGTTCGTTGCTGCAGCCTACGCAGCTAACCTTGAGGATGCGATACGCACTGGCCCCTATCTAAAGCAATGCCTTCTTGGTGGTTCCGGAGAGACGAAGGGTTTGGCGACCATGGGAATGTTGTTTAGTGGGTCGAGGAAAGAGTAGTCCTGGTGGAGTAATTTCACTTTTGGGGTAGAAGACGGTCCTTAACCCCACACTATTTAGACCTCAATTATCATTTTCTTTTCTACACATTAACCTATACGGCTGGTTAATATACTCAGACATTTTCACAGAAGGAAATAGATTCCAGCTTTTAGTTTTGGGTATAAAATATTTGTTTATTTATTTAATTCTTACAATTTATTTCTACTTTCGAGAATCTTATTTCAAACATTGTTGATTGTGTTAGATATGGCCTTACTTAACGTTCACCACCTTCTCAAACATCTGTTCATTCATGTGGGCCGTCATTTCCAGTCGCATTATCACCGGATTCTGCTGCGAATAGTAGATGAACTCTTCCAAGTGGATCTTGTCCTCCTGTTCCATTTCCAACCACTGCAGCAAACTAGAAGAGCTGGAATGAGCTTGACCTTCCACGGTTGCCACCGATGACTTTGTGAGCGTCTTGATCAGCTTCTTCCGATCCAGGTAACCCTTCCGGTCCGGATCGTAGAAATCGAACATCTCTTTCCACTGCTGAACATCCCGGATGGCTCGTTTGAACCCATCGTAGGTCAATCGTTCCGGGTTTGCGGTGGTGGTCATTTGTCCGCTTGAGGCAAGAAACTGGGCCACGTGTTCGACGAATTCCTGGTGTGAACCATCGGGGGATTTGGCTGAATCTTCGAGATGCGAGCTCTTTCTTGATAACACCCTTCGGAGGATACTTTTTGTTTTGGACTTCGGTTTGTTAGTAAAAAAGTGAGTGTTCAATATGGAAGCTAAATCAATGTGATCTATGGTTCCTTTAGCGTCCGCTAGGCTATAGAACATTCGGGCTATCGAAGGCCAATTTGCTCCCATTGTAGATGGGGTACTGGATGGCGAGGTTTCTACAACTTTTCGACTTGGCTTCGAGAAGATTCTGAGGAAGAAATTACCTTCTATATTTCGTTTTTGCGTGCAAGGAACTATGAGAAGTGTACAGGGAGGAACCCGCACTCGACCCGTGACTTCACGGCCACTGGAGAATGAAGGGTGCGATATGGTTTTTGGCATTTTCTTTTTGGAAAAAGCCATCGGAACCGATTTTGTGCGAAAATCTTCGTCCGTCAATTGGAACACCAAGAAGCTGATTGGAAGATACCCAGTTGCTCCAGGTTTCTGCATGAGTGAGATGACTAGGTGGCACGACCCAGAGGTGTCGATTTTATCTGGATGGGCTAGCTGGACTACAAACTGTGGATTCGTCCAGAAGGATTTCAAATCGTCTTTCGAACCTCCAGCTGTAGATCCGTTGACCCATGATCCTTCTATGCATGACAACTGCCAGCTGTAGTCTTCACTCAGAGGTTGACCCATTTGATTGGGAGTCATGTTGCATATGTCCACGAAATCGTAGTTTTTGACAAATTCGTCGATGCGCAACCAAGACTTTCTGTAACAATCGGCGGGCAGGGACATTCCACCGCTCTGCAAGTAGTTGATTTCGATGAGCTCTTCTACCGGCGTCTGCAAACCGATCATCTTGCTCTCGATGGTAACTGCTTTCAGGATGGAATATGAATGTGACCCTCGGTTATTGTTCTGCAAAATAAAAAGGAAAAGAATGTCGAATTTCTTAGCCTTTTGAAATATTTAAGGATATCACTCTACAAACTTAGAATAATAACTTTTGAATGTAAATTCAAAGACTGTCTCCAATATCTTACCATTTTCACAGCCGCCATAAGCGATCCCTTCGCAAGTTTCGAGCCGATCAATTCGTAACACACATCCACATTCGCTACCGACTGCCCCAAAAAGTACCGTTCGGTGATACCCCCTGTGAAGTCCTGCATAGCTTCGCATAGATCTCTCGACGCAATCGCACTGTACGATCCGCACAGTTTGGCGTACGCCTTCTCCAACAAGGCACACCAGAACTCATTTTGCAACGTCGGTCTGATAAACAGCAGCTTCCCGTCCATCATTGGCAGCCGGTCGTCGATCACCACATCAACCCAGCGGCCGTACTGCCAGAACCGGAAGTGAAACAAACCTCGGTACAGCTTCCCCTCGATGGCGTTATCCGAGGGAACGGTTCTGAGGAATGCCTCTTGGTTGGTCGAAAGGCAGGTCATCGCTGTCGATAGGAAGCCATGCAGAACGGACCGCTTCTCGACGGAGTATTCCGGTTGTGCTTGAGCGTAGAACTTTGGCTTGGGGGTGATTTCCGAGGGTCGTACCCATTGGACGTTCGCTTGAGAGTTATGCCCAAGGACGGTGTGATTGGATGCGGGAAAGTCCGGATCTTCGAAGAGGGTTTTGCTGGTCTGAAATTGTTGTTTGAGTCGATAGAAGTCTTGTGCGTCGGGGTTCTGACGAACGGAGGTAGAGTTGTAGACAATCTGAAATTAGAGATAGTATGTTAATTTTATCTACTTATCAAACTATCCACTAAACCATAATTTTCCGAATTGGCAGTAATTTTAATGACCAAGGCTTTTTTACACAGCTACGTCAGCAAACGAAAAATATATTATTCTATAACGCAATAACTGAATGCAAGAGCATAATTAAAGCGAATATTTACATGCATCGTTTTTTAAGAATCATTTAATCAAATTATACTTCAAGGACTAAGTTTTATAAAGAAGACACCTTGTTTGTGCGATATCTTTTTTATTTTTCATAACTTTCGATATTTATTATACAGTGTAGGAAAAATATAAAATTATACAAAATGTTCTTTATTATGTAGCTGAAACGGTTTTCGTTAAACCTCAATAAACATCCATTTCTTAAGATTCTACATAACTTTCCATATGCTTAACATTCACATTTTCATCAACTTTTTAATGTATTGGAATCTAATACTATTCTACTAAGGAACGCTATAGCTCAAACAACCAACAATAGCCGCTCATATTTGGACTAAGCGTTTTCTTTTTACATTATTACATCAAATTTGGAGGTATATATCAGTATTTTTCACAAATTGAATAGTTTTCTCCACTTCGTTGATGTTATCTCCTCCTTCTTCTTCTTCTTCTTCTTCTTCTTCTTTATGACTCGACGTCCCCACTGGGACTTGGCCTTGCTTAAACTTAGTGTTCTTTGAGCACATCCACAGTTATTAATTGAAGGGCTTTCTTTGCCTGCCATTGCATGAATTTGTATATTGTGAGGCAAGTACAATGATACACTATGCCCAGGGTGTCGAGAATATTTTCCCGACTGGAACGGGAATCGAACCCGCTGTCTCCGGATTGGCGATTCATAGCCTTAACCGCTAGGCTAACTGGAGACCCAGTTGATGTTATCTCCGAGGGCGTTGAATAGCGATTCAGCAATATCGTAGTCTCTTCTGGCTTGGTTGCATTTCTTTCAGTCCTCTATATGTTCCACGGTGATTGGAACTCCGTGCAGGCTCCTAGACAAAACACAAGCTATGAAAGCAATTAACGCTGCGAATCAAAAGGAAACCTGCTAGACAAAAACACGTTTACAGGATTGACTGATGGAGCAACAACTACT
Source organism: Aedes albopictus (assembly GCF_035046485.1). Classification (NCBI taxonomy): domain Eukaryota; kingdom Metazoa; phylum Arthropoda; class Insecta; order Diptera; family Culicidae; genus Aedes; species Aedes albopictus. The sequence continues at coordinate 255,533,513 of NC_085138.1, read as the reverse complement.
ATGAAACATCGTCAACTTGTCATCGGAAATTGTTATCCACTAGGATAACAGGTCAAAATGTATGATCTGTGTTGTATATGTTCATATGTGATGTCCCACATGCATCGGTTCGCTTTGCGGTCTTTGCCAAAGTTTTTCGACACATCATGGGCATTACTTTTACATTGACGGTTATATGGTATAGGACAAATTCGAGTAACTTCAAAGAAAAATACGCAAAAGTATGTTCTCCCATGTAAAATTCCATACAAACTTCAATTGCGATGCGAAAAATAAAGGCTTAACCAATGTAAAGAGCGCTCGGCTAGCCCCATGGCTATACTATTTAGGGTCGGCTCTGCCTGGCTTCAAGGGAGGACTCATACAACCAATAAATCGGACGGAACACACTCAGAATCAACAATCAAACCAAAACAGGGGACATCAGACATCTTTCTATAAGAACTGTGGCACAAACAAAGAAATACTCTTAACATAGTTTATTACTTAACAATATTATACAGAAGTGGTACAAAAGAGGGGGGGGGGGTGTCGTTGCGGCCGTTAACTGCTTCATGCAAGGAGGAGAGAGGATAGAACTGGCTTACTTGCTCGAACTGATCCCTCCGGTCAACTTTGCAGGTCCGGAACGGCCTCCATGGCGGTGGCCTCCTAAGCGTCATGCTGACTGGCATCCAGGTCCGGAACAGTTCCCAACATGGCGGCTGGTTCGTGCTGACGTCCCACATGCTCGTTGACAGGGCCGTATCCAATAGGATTTCGAGCACTAGTAGGCGGGGGAAAACCCTCCGGGCCCTACTAGGCTCTCACCGCAATAGCGCTGGATATAGCTCGCCTGTAACGTGTGGCGCGACAATAACTTCGGGGTCTTGTCGGCCACTAGCACCAGAGGGCTCGCCAGCACCGGTGTGTGTGTGTGTGTGTGTGTGTGTGTGTGTGTGTGTGTGTGTGTGTGTGTGTGTGTGTGTGTGTGTGTGTGTGTGTGTGTGTGTGTGATCCAACTAACCCCCACTGTCCGGCAGTGGTATTATGGAAGAAAGTTTTCGGCAATATCATTTTGATGCTTTTGCAAAAAGCTTTAGTCCGGGAGTTAGAAGGTGATAGCTCTATTGCAGATTCAGAAACCCATTTCAGAATGGCTGGAGAGATACGTCCATTCAGAAGTCACTTTCACTTACAATAAGCCCCGCATTACCGTTATCATTTGGATAATGATAATGCAAACACACTTCCTGATTTAAAGAGAATCTTTGAAACTGGCGCGTATTTAGATCATTTTGTTGTATGTAGTAAAAGTAGTCGGAACATTCTCACCGGAATGGTGGTAGTTTAATAGCCACATACGTAAAAAATCACGGAACAAAACTGCAATCATAGGGACTTAACAATGAAAAACTACTGGAAGGCGTAGCGCCATTGACCGTTCTATGTGAAAACGCGAAATAGACGGCACATTCCTATGAGTAGAAACGAATTTCAGCACCGTTTCCGAACCCGAACTAATTTAGCAGCGGCGTTCAAACACACACAATCTTTGAAACCCCCCGCCACAGATAACAGACGTTTATGCTTATATTGACAATGTGTGTAAAAATGCTCAACTGCCATTTTGTACGTAACGAGCAGCTGAAACACATGTGGCAATCATTTAGAGATGGCGCAGTGATCGATAGTCAGTGATCGCTTTCAAGGTTGCATGCACTACGCAATTTTACATTCAAGATTGTATTCGATCTTGAATGAAAGTGGATCTTTGAACTATTCTTGCATTCAAGTTAGATGTAATGTCGCAATCAGTTGAGTAGATGGCGGTAGTGAGCCAACGTATATCGTTTTGAACATTTACACAGGATTCTGCGAAAAATTTGTACTAGCATAAACATCTGTTATCTGTGCCCCCGCTATCGCACGAGTCATTTGGAAATGATGAATCTTTTCGAAATCAATAAATCCACCATTGAAATTCTCACAGAACAAGCACTCCGGATGACGTAGCACCGGCCAAACCGTTGGCAGAATCACAAAAAAAAAAATTGGAAAAACGCGAAAGAAACGCGACGAGCAAAACCTGAGACAGCAAAACAAAACACGTCTGCACGCGGCTACGCCTACTGCGCTCCCTCCAGAGGGCTCGCCAGCACCGGTGTACGCAAAACTGGCCTTGTGGCGAAAACGGGAATCCAGTTACCGTGATTGGTCTCGAAATAGCGTGGGGGTGGGGGGGGGGGGGGGTGTTTGTTTGTGTCCCCTAACTCCGGATGGGCTCCGGCGACACCGGAATCTTGCCCAATCGAGGATCGGACACTTGATCGGACACGTGTTGTTAAAAATCACTTTTTTTCGCCTTCACTAGGCAAACACCACACTAGCTCAATCCCTAGTCGACCGTTCACGCCGGTGGTCCAGAACTTTTTCCCTCTTTTCTTTCCTTTTTCGCTTATCGGTCCTACCCTTCTCTCTCCTACCCTCCTCTCTCCTCCCCTCCTCACTCCTCGCTTATCCTGCCTGTCATAAGGCAGGTGTAACAACATTGAAGACATTAAAGACGAAAGTAGAACTATAAACTTCAATATAACAGTTGAGGGGTATTTAAGATTTTATAGCTATTTTAAATTTTCTAAACTAAACTCCACTGAAATTATTTACAATATTTTTTTGAAGCCTTTTACTGAAAGTCTTGAGTCACCTGCCATGGATAAAATTGTTGTTTCCGTTTTGTCGGTAACACCAATTATGCCCAAATTTTGCGCAGTTGTTTGAAACCTCAAAGAGCATCTAAAAAACTTAGATCTCATTCAATCTGATCAATTTTAAATTTTCACATACAACGTTGACCCACTCAAACTTATATACTAAAACCTAACGTAAACTTGCCTTATTTTTTTAACAAGTTGTGAAATGTGTTAACTTTACATAACATTTTTGTATATAAAAATCATTGATTATGATAAATCAAAGGTATGAAGAGAAAGTTTAATTTATTATCTTTGAAATGAGCCAAAAAGAATGAAATTAAATTAAACGAAAGATGACAAAGATACTAACATATTCCTTTTCTATGTTTTACTAAAGTGACCATAAACTTTTGGCCGATGACATCAAGAGTTAATTTACTTAATAACTTTTTTTTCTAGATTCTTTAGATAAGTTCGGTAAATAGTACCTGATAGTTAATAGCTCTCATCTTAAAAATCTTAAAATTTGGTCGGCTCAATTTCCAGTGACACTGCCGTATGATTAAATTTATTTCTTAGAAAATGTTGCAACTTTGGGTCAAATTTTTGGGGTTTGAAATCGGACGCAAATTGGCGAAGATATGGGCAAAAATGGCATGTATTTGAGCTCAAAGTTTTGTTCAGGAGAGTATATTTCCGAAGAGTCACCGCAAGCTTCTAAATGTACTAGCACCACGTGGTAGTGAAATGAGGAAATATGTAATCCAGTACCTGTGAGTGCCCATAGCCAGGCCTGCATCCAAGGAGGGAGGGGGGGGTGGGGCAAAGGGAGCAAACAATGTCCTAAAACATAATACATTTTTGTTCAATAAAATGCACTTCAATAGATTATGGTATTTATTTGTGTTATTTTGCCTCTTATCTCCACCTAATGAAGGGCATATCGAGGTATAATGTTATTTAAGATAAATACCTCTATATGTTATTTTGTTGCTATTATTTTCTACTCGGGTTGTGTGTTCATCTACCCTTGCTGGAGGAATCCCATTCAAGGGCGTAGCCAGCTTTTCGGTCAGGGCGCTCTGGAAGGTGTGATGCTACGAGCTGGGCTCAACAGCCGGAGAACGATTTTCACAAAATCCGGTCAATTTGTGTGCTTTGCGGATGACATGGACATAATCGCCAGAACATTTGGAACGGTGGCAGAGCTGTACACCCGCCTGAAACGCGAAGCAGCAAAGGTCGGACTGGTGGTGAATGCCTCAAAACAAAGTACATCTCTCTCTCTCTTCTTGGCGTAACGTCCTCACTGGGACAAAGCCTGCTTCTCAGCTTAGTGTTCTATGAGCACTTCCACAGTTATTAACTGAGAGCTTCCTCTGCCAATGATCATTTTGCATGTGTATATCGTGTGGCAGGCACGAAGATACTCTATGCCCAAGGAAGTCAAGGAAATTTCCTTTACGAAAAGATCCTGGACCGACCGGGAATCGAACCCGTCACCCTCAGCATGGTCATGCTGAATACCCGTGCGTTTACCGCCTCGGCTATATGGGCCCTATTACAAAGTACATACTGGTAGGCGGAACCGAACACGACCGGGTCCGTCTGGGTGGTAATGTTGCGATAGACGGGGATACTTTCGAGGTGGTGGAGGAATTCGTCTACCTCGGATCCTTACTGACGGCTGACAACAACGTGAGTCGTGAAATTCGGAGGCGCATCATCAGCGGAAGTCGGGCCTACTACGGGCTCCAGAAGAAACTGCGATCGAAAAAGATTCACCCACGCGCCAAATGCACCATGTACAAAACGCTAATAAGACCGGTGATCCTTTACGGGCACGAGACATGGACCATGCTCGAGGAGGACCTACAAGCACTCGGAGTTTTCGAGCGACGCGTGCTAAGAACGATCTTCGGCGGTGTGCAGCAGAACGGTGTGTGGTGGAGAAGGATGAACCACGAGCTCGCTGCACTTTACGGCGCACCCAGCATCCAGAAGGTGGCCAAAGCCGGAAGGATACGGTGGGCAGGGCATGTTGCAAGAATGCCGTACAATAACCCTGCAAAGCTGGTGTTTACTACTGATCCGGTAGACACAAGAAGGCGTGGAGCGCAGAGAGTACGATGGGCGGACCAGGTGGAGCGTGACCTGGCGAGCATTGGGCCCGACCGAGGATGGAGAGCGGCATCCACAAACCGAGTATTGTGGCGTACTATTGTTGATTATGTCTTGTCTGAATGATGTTGAACAAATAAATGTATGTATGTAACATTATATTCCAAAAGCATTATTCAGCCCTTCAGCAGTCACGCTGTTGTATTTTGTACAATATATTAAAAAGGTTCGCCTGATCTGCACAACTCAACGTGGTGCTGGTAGCGGTGACTAATTTCTAGAACAATTTCTAATTTACTCATGCATTATTTTGCTATGATTTGTTGTTAATGTCTACAAAACATTCATAAGAAATTATAGCTGAACTCTTTTGGAAATTACGAACTCTTTTGAGGACTAACCAAGAATTTAGGATTTTCTTTTTTTTTTTCAGAAATTCTTGAAAAAATTCAAATAAATCATCAGGTAATCCTGGAGAAGTTCTTGGGTACATCCCTGAAAAGATGATTGAAGGACTTCCGAAATTTCCGAAGGAATTCCTAAATGAACTTGTGAAGAGAACCTGAGAGGAGTTTCTGAAGAAATCACTTGAGGAATTCCCGGATCAATCCCTGGAAGACTTCCTGAAAACATCCCTGAAGAAAACCTAGATGAATCCACGGAGTGATTTCTACAGGAGTGCCTATAGGAAGCCATGTAGATCCCCAAACCCTGGAGGAATTCCCGAAGGAATCCCTGGAAGAATTTCTGGAAATATACCTGGAAGAATTCCTGGAAAAAATATCGGATGAAAACCTAGTGAAATTTCTGAAGAGATCTCATGAGGAAATCCTATATCCTATAAATAAATTTCTGGATTCCTTGAAGGAAATTTTTGAGAAATTTATGGCGGAATTCTGCGTCGAATGCCTAGAAAAATTGCCTAGAAATCTCTTGAGATATTCATAGAGAAAATCTTCTGAAGGAATCCTTGGAGGTAGGCCCGTGCGCAGAAAAGGCGAAAAGGGAGGGTTTTTTTATCCCAAATTTGGCAAAGGGCGGTGGGGCGCCAAGTTTAAGGAACCTCGGCAATGGGAGGGGTTTAACCCCCCAAAATCACTCCCTTGTGCACGGGCTTGCTTGGAGGAATTCTTGGAGAAATTCCTGAAGGAATCCTGGGAAAATCTCTAGAGAGAATCGTGGAGGAATGCCTGAAAAAACGTATGAACAAATTCCTGACGATGATTAACCTGGGCTTGCTAGGGGAATATCTGTAAATAAAAAGAAAATCGCGTTAAGTACTGTTCCTTTGAATTCCACTAAGAATTTGCATCCTTTGACGGATACGTATTTCGACCTCAACTGTAAGGTCATCTTCAGTGTCTCGTTGAGTCAAGTACAAGACACTGAAGACGACCTTACAGTTGAGGTCGAAATACGTATCTGTCAAAGGATGCAAATTCTTAGTGGAATTCAAAGGAACAGTACTTAACGCGAAATTCCTGACGTAATTCCTAGAGGAATTCTTGGATCTCAGCGGGAATTCCTGGAGATATTCCTTGAAAAATTTCATAGATGAATTCTTGGAGCAATCCCTTGAATAATTTCTTGAAAAATCTCCAGCGCAACTCTGGGAGGAATTTCTGAAGAAATTTCTGAAAAAAATCCTTTGAGAAATTGCAGGAGGATTTTCTGGAAGAACCCTTGGAATGAATTTCTGAAAGATTCCCTGGTGGAACCTCTGGGAATACCCCTGGAGAAATTCGTGGAGAAACCCCTGGAGGAATGTCTGAAGCAATTCCTATAGGAATGTCTGGTGGATCCCTTAAAAATTCCTGAAAGTATTCCTGGAGAATTTTCCGGAAAAAATCCCTAGAGGATTTCCTGGAGAAATTTTTAGGCGAATTGCTGGCATAATTTCCAAAGGATATCAGGAGCAATACCTAGAGAAATTCTTGGAAGAATGGAAGAAATTTCTGGGACATTTCCTGGAGGAATTCCTGGAGTAATAAATGAAGGAATTCCTAGAAGTATTCCTGTGAGAATTGCTGGAGGGATCTCTTGAGGAATTCTTGAAAGAAATACTGGATGAATATCTAGAGGAATTTCCAGAGAAATTCTGGCAGATTACTGTTTGTATTTCTGTTATTTTTCTATTTCTGAAAGAAAAAATCCCTTGAGAAATTCCTGGAGGAATTTGTAGAAGAATTTCTGGAGGCATTTCTGGAGAAATACACGAAGGAATTCCTGAAGGAATTCCCGGGGGGAATCCTTGAAGAAATTTGTGAAGAAATCCCTGGAGGAATTTCTGCAGGAAAACCTGAAGGAATCCCTGAAAAATTCCCGAAGGTATTCCTGGAGAATTTCCTGGAAGAATTTCTGAAGAAATTCCCAGAGAATTTCCTGGAAGAATCATTAGAGGAACTGCAGGAGAATTTCCTGGAGAAATCCCTGGGAAAATCTCTGGAGAAATTCATGAAGAAATCTGGAGGAATCCCTGAAGCAATTCCTGATGGAATCTCAGGAGAAATTCTTGGAGAAATGCCTAAAGGAATTCCTGACATATTTTTTTTTTTGAAGGATGTCCAGGAGCAACTCCTGAAGGAATTTCTAAAGAAATTCCTGGGGTATTTCCTAGAGGAATTCCTGGAGGTATGCCTGAAAGAATTCCTAGAGATATTCCTGTGGGAATTGCTGGAGGAATCAATGGTGAATTTCCTGGAGGAATCACTGCAGGAATTCTTGTAAGAATTACTGGATGAATTTCTAGAGGAATTCAGGAAGATTTCCATTTTTATTCTAGTATTTATTTATTTCTGAAAAAAAAATCCCCTGAGAAAATCCTGGGGGAGTTCCTATGGAATTCCTGGAGAAATCATCGAAGGAATCCCTGGAAGAATCCGTGGGGGAATCCTTGAAGACATTAGTAAATAAGTGCCTGGAGGAATCTTGATAGTAATTCCTGGAGGAATACCCGGAGGAATCCCTGAAAAAATCCTTAAGGTATTCCTCCTGAAATTTCCTGGAAGAATTTCTGAAGAAATCCCAAGAGGATTTGCAGGAAGAATCTTCGAGGGATTTGATAAAGGAATCCCTAAAGAAATTCGTGGAGGAATCCATGGAGGAATCCCTGAAGCAATTCATGAAGGAACGTCAGGAGAAATTCTTGGAGAAATCCCTGAAAGAGTTTCCTGGAAGAATTTCTGAAAAAAAATTCTGTAAACATTCCTGGAGTAATTGTTGACATAATTTCTGAAGGATGTCCAGGAGTGATTCCTTGATCAGTTCCTAGAGAAATTTCTGGAGAAATTCCTGAAGGAATTCTTGGAGTATTTTTTGGAGGAGTTCCTGGAGGAGTTCATTGAAAAATTTCTGGATAAAATCCTGGAGGAATTCTGGAGAAATTCCTGGAGGTTTTCCTTTGGAAATTGCTGAAGGAATCCTTGAAGAAATTTCTGGAGGAATGTTTGCAACAATTACTGGATGAATTTCGGGGGAATCTCTAGAGAAGCTCTCGAATAAATTTCTGAAAAAATCTCCTGAAAAATTCCCGGAAGAATTTCTAGAGAAATTTTTGGAAGAATTCCTGGAGAAATCCTGGAAAACCCCTGAAACAGTTCCTGGAGGAATTTTTAGCGGAACTCCTGGAGCAATTCCTGGAGGAAAATCTGGAGGAATTCTTGAAAAAAATCCAGAAGGTATTCCTAGAGAAATTTCTGGACATAATTTATGATAGAATTCCTTGATTAATTCCTTGATGAATCCCTGAAGAAATTCCTTGAAAAATCTCTGCAAGAATCCAAGGAGGAATCCCCGAAAGAATGCCTGGAAAATTTCCTGGAAGAATGTCTAGGAGAATTTCTGGTGGAATTCTTTGAGGATTCCCTGAAGTAGTTCATGGAGAAATATTTGGAGAAATTCCTGTGGGAGTATCTGCAATTTTTTGGAGGAATCCGTTAAAGAACTCCTGGATAATTTATTGCAGAAATTCCGGAAGCAATTACTGGAGGAATCTCTGGAGGAAGTCCTGAAGGAATGCATTGTGGAAACCCTGGATGAATCTTGTACCCAAGTAAACACTTGTCACAGAGGAGTCACGGCGGCGCAGGTTTTTGTTACGCTAAAGTCACTGGGATATACTTTTAACAAATACATAAATACTTACTTGCTAGAAGTAAGTCGCAGTGACGTCTGCGCAACAAAAACAAAATCATGTGAACACATCATTCAACAATCCTTGTGCCAGATGATGGTCATTTTCCATTTATTGTTTCTAGTTTAAATCATTATTTTTGACAAAAAAATACCTTCACGGCGATCAATGTTGGTGCACCATCTTCATCGTATTATTAGTCGGTGGTATTATGTTCAAGTTGGGACAAACCTATGCCACACTCCTGGGTACATTGTCGCAACGAATAAGTACATACAATTTTCATATCACATATCGCAATATTAATAGTGATAAGAATAGCAAATAGCAATAGCAATATCAATAAATTATGCAAATGGAATAAAATTAAAAAGTTTGTTGATGACAGCATCCTTTCTATTTCACTAACTCGCACGTGATCATACCCGTCTTGTATGAGCTCAACTGTGAGTCATCAAACATCTCTGTTATTGCTACAACAGCGATGCTATAAAAATTTGAATCTTCTAACGTTAAATACCTAAACAGTGGTAGCTTGAAAACATTGTACGATTCCACGGTCGTGGTTGTAGCTCCTGATTAAACTGGCACATTGAACTTCTAGCCATTACCGGCTATACTTACGTTATCGTCTGTGAACTCCACTATCAAAAATCTGCTCAACGGTTCACCATTTGACACCGGCTCTTTGGTTTGTTCACAACTCGGTTCCATAGTTAATAATGTTAAGTTCCTCTAAATCAACCGAAACAAAACTGAGTGAATCGCGATGACACTAATTCCGTTCCAGTCGTTCGTTCTTTTCTTTCAACTTGGGCTACAAGCGTCCAAACGCACCTGCTGATAGCTGTTTACTAGCGAACGATTCAGTCAAAACAAAACCAGAAATCACATTCTGGCTCATCAACGAAATGTGAAACGGAGTCCACTGTGAGTCACCTCACCGGGCCACCACAGCAGAGCAGCAACAGTAGTGCCTATTTGGGAGTGTGTATTGCGCATTACAATACGAACGGAATGGTACCTCAGTTCAGTACCGAGCAAGCAATATTCCATGAGTGGGTTTTTAAGCCCTAAACTTGTGGCGGGAACAACGTGGCTGGAGACTCACCGTACCTATAGAGTCGAAAGAGTTGCGCGCGCTCTTTCGAGTTTTAGATCGTCTTCATAGGAAGGTGATGCACCGTCGCGTCGTCGTCGCGTCGTGCTATGGTGTCACTCAACTATAATAGTATACAAGCACTTTTATGATGGATGCATTTTCATTGATAGTGGAATGAAGTCATAGTCAGTTTAGACCGGTTTGGTTACTAAATGCATGACGTGAATTTGTAATTTTCGCTTTTAGAATCTTCACCGACTTCACAGAACTATCGTACAAACTGCTTTGGGTTGATGTCGATGCCTGTAGCTAATTGTTAGTTAAGGCAGCGTGTAGAGAGGATTGTTTGGCAAAAGACTGAAACACGGAAGTTTGTTTGTTCTGCATCCAAGATTCTTAGCTTATTGCCCTTCAAGAAACACCATGACAAATAACTTGACATCGATCCCCATATGGGATGGCTTTGTTCGTCGGAAGGTTGAGCGCATTGAAATTCTCGAAATATTGCGAATTTGATAGCACAAGGAGCTTTGTAAAATGAATTAGACAGACCAAGGGTTATCACAGTTTCTTGTTGTTTCTAGCAGTCTGGCTTGTCAGTAACAGTATTTCTGGATAAGCATCGAAAGAATTGTCCTCTTGACAAATAATGCGAATTTCATTTTTCACCTTAATAGATCATACTGTTGGAAAGAGATTCTATTAATCTCGCGTATTTCGCGTAAGTGTCTCTACTTATGGGTCCGCCACAGCCCCCTTAGGCCCTTTATACAATGGTATTTTGAATTTAATCTTTACCGCATGCAGAACAAGACTCAAGCTAGGATGGTGGCTAGAGGGGAGAGGCAATGATTTAAAAATTAATGAGTGTTGAATATTTATTCTGAATGCATTGTGGACCAGGACCCACATTTACGAGGAAAGATGCTCTCAGCGTCTTGAAATGATTTTTTTTAGATGAACATGGATTTCCACAAAGTTATTTCTAATAATAAGGCCCTCTTTAGAATGTACTAAATGTAGTATGTAGTAGAGAATATCAAATTCATAACATCAGAATCACATAGCCTTTTGTTATATCATAATTTGTTGTCTGTCTGTCTGTCTGTCTGTCTGTCTGCCTGCCTGTCTGTCTGTCTGTCTGTCTGTTTTTTTTTTTTCCTTCTAAACCATAGGGGGATAATCTGCTCAACAAAAGGTTAGGGTAGAGTAGGTCTGAGGCCGTCTTCTACAACAAAAGTAAAAGTCAGGACTACTCTCTCCTAGTACCCACTAAACACATTCCTATGGTCGCCAAACCCTACGTCTCTCCGGAACCACCAAGAAGGTATTGCTTCAGAGAGGGGCTAGTGCACATCGCACCCTCAAGGTTAGCTGCGTAGCCTGCAGCAACGAACATCGATGACTCGCTCTGGAGAGTCCATCACGGTAACATGCTGACGCTTAGCCAGTTTCCCGAGTGGTCCTCGCCACTCCCTTTGTCCTCGGAAGGCGGGCAAGGTCAACCCCGCCCGCGCCCAACTGCTTTGCAGACACCAAGAACTGATGCCCACGTGCAACCCGATCTGACCTGCTGAAGCCAAGGGTATCACTACCCTTCAGGCCCTATAAGCTGCACCAGAAGGTTGCTGACAGCAGGGTCTCCACCTGCCCCGTCCCTTGCCGGGGACCCCTTTCCAACCGCGGGCTGACAGACAGACAGACATACAGACAGACAGACAGACAGACAGACAGACAGACAGACAGACAGACAGACAGACAGACAGACAGACAGACAGACAGACAGACAGACAGACAGACAGACAGACAGACAGACAGACAGACAGACAGACAGACAAGGGGCAGCAGGGACAGGAGTCCAGGGGCTTGACGAACCCCCCCTTCTGCGAGTCGGGTGGCAGCTTGGGAATTCATCCTAAGCGAAAATCGTTCACACATCCGTGTGGATTACCACCTTTGGCTCTTCCTTCGGGGAGTGACCGAGCTTCTGGTTTCCAGATAGCTCAAGCAGAGGATGCCTAGGATGTGGCGGGGTTTCAACAGTGGGCTCTGTTGGATCTCCATAAAAAGCCACACATCCGCAAGCAACTCTGTACAAGCGACCTGGTACCGCTTCCAAAGTGCCTTAGCCCAAATACTCGGAGTGCCAACCGGCACATCAGGATCGATGCCAGTAACATCCTGATTATGGCATACTGGTCAACGCAAACGACAACGGACTACGGATTACGGATAGGATGACGACGATGGGCTGACATTCGTGCCATTCTGCTCCCTGAGTAAGGAAGGGTGACACCTACTTGAAACGGCGAGCGGGCTAATGGTGCGTCTGCCTCCGTCCCGGTAAAACCTTGGCAGGCCTCCGGATACGTTCTTCATCTGACAATCATTTTTGATGGGTACTAGGCTCGGATGTAACACTCCCGACTTGCGCTGATCTGGCTCTGGACACGGACCCCATGAAGGTACGTGTTCAACCCTCGCTTGGCCTCCCTGATTCATAGACAACCAAGAGATCACGAAAGCGACTACGTACAGCAGGTGGAGATAGCGGCTCGGAGGGGGGACCCAATAGAATGGAGACATCAAATTATACCGAAGTAGTTGGAGAGAACGCGGACGCGTTCAGAAGAAGTGGAATGATGCAGCGATCACCAGTGACGCCGCTGGAAACTGCTGCGAGAACGAGTAGTAGCGCGATACGGAGCGAGCCTCAAGAAAGCCAACGGGAGCTAGCATTCATGAATCAGCGAGTGCTTACACCGAACTCGAACAGCGGCACAGCTCAAGAGTCGAGCTTGTTCGAAGTGAGGAGAAGGGTGAACGAGTTGTACGAGTTTGTCAAAGACAAGCACAACGTTCACCTGAAGATCAAGCAACTAGTGACGAGCATCAAGTCTGCCGTTACAGTTGCGGAACGCGATCAGAAGGCGCTCAAGCTGAGAGTGGAAACAGCCGAGAAGTCTCTGGCGGAAGCCACGGATAGACCTACGGCTGAAAACATGGAGACGCCGAGGAGCCACCGGAGTACTCGCTCAGAGAAACGAGGCAGGGACACGCCAGGAGAAGAGGAAGTCCCGAAGAAACAGAGAAGCGAACGGGAGCGTGCCAGCAATCGGAGTGATGATGGATGGCGCACTGTGGAGAACCAGCAGGCGAAGAAGAAGAAAAAGCGAAAGGAGAAAGAAGATAAGAAGAAGGAAGAAAAGAAGAAGGAACAGAAGAAGAAAGAAACCCAGCGGCCTCCTAGGGAGAGGAAGAAGGGCGATGCATTGATCGTTGAGGCGAAGGACAAGACGACGTATGCTGCTCTGCTTAGGAAACTGCAGGAGGACCCGGAGTTGAAGGTGTTGGGCGAAAACGTAGTGAAGACCAGACGCACCCAAAAAGGAGAGATGCTGTTCGAGCTCAAGAAGGATCCGACGGTTAAGAGCTCGGCGTTCAGGGAGCTCGTTGCCAAATCGCTGGAGAACGAGGCCAATGTGAGAGCCTTATCACAGGAAGCGGTGGTTGAAGTCAAGGATCTGGACGAGATCACGACAGAAGATGATCTGAAACGCGCATTGAAGGAGCAGTGCAACGTCGAAGGACCGATGGTGATTCGGATAAGGAAGTCGTATGGAGGCACTCAGACGGCGGCAATCCGATTGCCTGTGGATATTGCCAATAAGCTGGTAGCAACTGGCAAGGTAAAAATTCGATGGGCGGAGTGCTCGTTGCGACTGGCTCCCCGAGCCACCAAACAAATGGAGCGATGCTTTAAATGCATGGAATTTGGTCATCAGGCGAGAAATTGCAAGGGCCCCGACAGGTCCGGACGATGCTGGAGTTGCGGTGGAAACGGCCACGTTGCTCGGGACTGCACGAGCCAACCCAAGTGCATGCTGTGTAAGCCGGAGGACGGAAACGACCATAAGACGGGAGGCTTTAAGTGCCCGGCCTATAAAAAGGCGATGGCAGGTCAACAATGACTGAGATAACCCAAATCAACCTCAATCACTGTGACGTCGCACAGCAACTGTTGTGGCAGTCGACAACAGAGACTAAGTGCGATGTTGCAATCATCGCAGAGCCGTATCGGGTGCCCCCTGAGAACGGCAATTGGGTGACGGACAGATCCCGGATAGCGGCCATACAGGTGATGGGTAGATTCCCCATTGAAGAAGTGATCGAGTGTTCGTTCGTACGAAGGCTTTGTGGTTGCCAAAATTAATGGAGTCTTCGTTTGCAGTTGCTATGCACCTCCAAGGTGGTCAGATGAAGAGTACAACAGGATGTTGGATGCACTCACGGACACGCTGGTCGGGCGGAAGCCGGTAGTCATCGGAGGAGATTTCAACGCCTGGGCCGTGGAATGGGGTAGTAGGCTCACCAATGCTAGGGGGTACAGCCTACTGGAAGCCCTGGCGAAGCTGGATGTGAGGCTTTGCAACGATGGTATGGCCAGCACATTCCGCAGAGACGGCCGTGAATCCATCATCGATGTTACGTTCTGTAGTCCGTCGCTTACGGAAGACATGAACTGGAGAGTCAGCGAGGAATATTCCAACAGTGATCACCAGGCGATCCTCTACAGTATTGGCCGGCGAGCCTCTACTTCGACGAGGAAAACGCGAACATGCGAACGAAGGTGGAAGACAAAAGAGTTCGACAAGGAAGTCTTTGTCGAGGCGCTGCGGCCATACGGCGGTGCAACCCTTGATGCAGGTGAACTAACGGAAGCGATTGTTACGGTATGCGACATAGCAATGCCGAGGAAGATAGAGCCCAGAAACAGAAGACGGCCAGCGTATTGGTGGAACGCGACGATCAGTACCCTCCGTGCTGCTTGCCTCCGTGCTAGGAGACGCTTCCAGAGGGCCAGAAATGAAGCTGAGAGAGAAGCAAGGCGAACCGTTTTTCGGGGAGCTCGAGCCGCTCTTAAACGCGAGATAAGGCTGAGTAAGTCGAACTGCTACAAAGAGTTGTGTCGAGAAGCCGACGCCAACCCCTGGGGCAACGCGTACCGAATCGTGGTATCGAAGCTCAAAGGTCCAGCAGTACCCGTGGAAATGTGCCCGGACAAACTAAGGAGGATCGTGGAAGGTCTTTTTCCGCACCATGGCCCAACGTTTTGGCCTCCCACACCATACGCAGAGAATGCAGAAGAACCCAACGAAGGTGCTCGGATATCCAATGCAGAGTTGCTGGTAATTGCGAAGGGGCTCAAGATCGGGAAAGCTCCCGGTCCGGATGGGATCCCGAACGTAGCAGTTAGAACGGCGATATTGGCGTTTCCGGACATGATCAGGATGGTGCTCCAAAAATGCCTGGATGAAGGCTACTTCCCAAACGGTTGGAAGGTTCAAAAGTTGGTGCTTCTACCGAAACCAGGAAAGCCGCCGGGGGACCCAGGATCGTATAGACCGATCTGCCTGCTGGATACCCTAGGAAAACTGTTAGAGAAGGCCATCCTTAACAGGTTGACAGAATACGTCGAAAGTGAGAGGGGACTGTCAGCGATGCAATTCGGATTCCGTAAGGGAAAATCGACGGTGGATGCGATTCGGGTAGTCATCGAGAATGCCCAGAAGGCGTCCAAGAAAAAACGGAGAGGTGATCGATTCTGCGCTGTGGTAACGATAGACGTCAAAAATGCGTTTAATAGTGCCAGCTGGGAGGCTATCGCCGTAGCGCTACACAGTATGCGGGTTCCCGATTATCTGTGCCAGATCTTACGGAGCTACTTCCAGAACAGGGTACTGGTGTACGAGACCAACGAAGGGCAGAGGTCTATAGAAGTAACGGCAGGTGTTCCACAAGGGTCCATACTAGGCCCAACACTCTGGAATGCCATGTACAACGGCGTACTGTCGTTAAAACTTCCCAAAGGAGTCGTCATTGTGGGCTTCGCAGACGACGTCGTGTTGACGGTAATGGGAGAGACTCTTGAAGAAGTTGAAATGCTGGCGACGGAATCAATGTCCACTGTTGAAAGATGGATGACTGGGGTCAAGCTACA
Source organism: Aedes albopictus (assembly GCF_035046485.1). Classification (NCBI taxonomy): domain Eukaryota; kingdom Metazoa; phylum Arthropoda; class Insecta; order Diptera; family Culicidae; genus Aedes; species Aedes albopictus. Next base: position 255,517,482 of record NC_085138.1, on the reverse strand, counting down.
GATTGCCCATCACAAAACGGAGGTGCTTCTGGTCAGCAACTGTAAAGCAGTCCAAACGATGGAGATCGTAGTCGGAGAGCATGTTATCACATCGAAACGAGCTTTGAAGCATCTAGGAGTGATGGTCGATGATCGACTTAACTTCAAGGAGCACGTTGACTACGCCTGCGGAAAGGCAGCGAAGGCTGTCAATGCTATAGCGACGATCATGCCGAACGTCGGGGGACCACGAAGTAGTAAGAGGCGTCTTCTGGCGAGAGTAGCAGGCTCAATACTCAGGTATGGTGCCCCAGCATGGGCTGAAGCACTGAGTACGAAGCGGAATCGAAGAGCGCTAGACAGCGCATTCCGACTCATGGCCACTCGGGTCGCCAGCGCGTACAGAACCATTTCGACGGAGGCAGTATGTGTTATCGCGGGAATGATGCCCATTTGCATCACCATCGCCGAAGACGTGGAATGCTACCAACGCAGAAGTACCAGGAGCGTAAGAGATATCGTCAGAGCGAACTCGTTGGCTAAATGGCAGCAAGAGTGGGACAATTCGGCGAATGGCAGGTGGACTCACCGGCTTATCCCTAGCGTGTCAGCGTGGGTGAATAGGAAGCATGGGGAGGTGAACTTCCATCTGACGCAGTTCCTGTCCGGCCATGGCTGCTTCAGGAAGTACCTGCACCGGTTTGGGCATGCTCTTTCGCCCTTTTGCCCGGAGTGTGTTAACGTGGAGGAGTCACCGGAACATGTCGTTTTCGAATGCCCCAGGTTCGAAGAAATTCGCGTCTTGCTGGGCGGAGTGACAGTCGACAACATTGTCGAAGAGATGTGTCGCGATGAAAACACGTGGAACGCTGTCGACAGAGCAGTAACGAGGATGCTGTCCGCGCTGCAGAGGAAGTGGCGCGAAGACCAGAGAGCGGCGGAACGCGATCCGGGTAGGCATGATCCACCGCCGGGGACATGACTGAGTCGTCCGTAACGTGGCACCGGTTTTTGGTCGTCGGAGCGCCGGTGAACCGGAAGTCCACCACCAACCGGAATCGCCGGACCGACTTCGGCACCTTACTGGTCGGGATAGAAACATCGGTATCGGGAGAACTTCCACCGCCGGGGTTTTTCTCCGTCGGAGTAGGCTAGGGCCACCGCCGGGGACTAGACCGAGTCTATCGCGAAGAAGCACCGGAATTTGGTCGTCGGGGCGCCTGTGAACCGGAAGCCAGTCTCCAACCGGAATCGCAGGAGAGACCTCGGCACCTGTCTGGGAAGAAACGGTTTCGGAAGATGTTCCACTGCCGGGGAACTCTTTGTCGGCGTAGGGTAGATCCACCGTCGGGGACTACACGAGTCGTGCGCGGAAAGCTGGAGTGCTTAATGGCGCGACGGCGGCACGGGGAGGACACCGTTCGGAGCAAGCTAGTAGGATCCGAATGCCTTGCGTGGTATTAGAATAACAAATTGTGTGTATGTTGTACCTATGTGTCGCTGAATGGCGATGTTAGGTACTAACATTAGAACGTGTAGAATAACAAATTTGAAACTAAGCATGTTGTCCGCTTAATGGCGAGCCAACACCAACCGGAGTAAGCAAAATACGAGACGTGTATGAGTATAGATTAGGAGCGACAAAAAGTGCATGAGCACAGTAGCAGAAGAGCGCATGAGCGCATTGCCCCCCCTGAAGCAGTCGCATATCAGTGGTACCAGGGGGATCGAGGCATCAAGGTGTAGCAGAGTTTTTTCAATCGGTTTTCTCTGCTGGGGAGGTTGTGAGGAAAAAAAAAAAAAAAAAAAAAAAAAAAAAAAAAAAAAAAAAAAAAAAAAAAAAAAAAAAAAAAAAACAGACAGACAGACAGACAGACAGACAGACAGACAGACAGACAGACAGACAGACAGACAGACAGACAGACAGACAGACAGACAGACAGACAGACAGACAGACAGACAGACAGACAGACAGACAGACAGACAGACAGACAGACAGACAGACAGACAGACAGACAGACAGACAGACAGACAGACAGACAGACAGACAGACAGACAGACAGACAGACAGACAGACAGACAGACAGACAGACAGACAGACAGACAGACAGACAGACAGACAGACAGACAGACAGACAGACAGACAGACAGACAGACAGACAGACAGACAGACAGACAGACAGACAGACAGACAGACAGACAGACAGACAGACAGACAGACAGACAGACAGACAGACAGACAGACAGACAGACAGACAGACAGACAGACAGACAGACAGACAGACAGACAGACAGACAGACAGACAGACAGACAGACAGACAGACAGACAGACAGACAGACAGACAGACAGACAGACAGACAGACAGACAGACAGACAGACAGACAGACAGACAGACAGACAGACAGACAGACAGACAGACAGACAGACAGACAGACAGACAGACAGACAGACAGACAGACAGACAGACAGACAGACAGACAGACAGACAGACAGACAGACAGACAGACAGACAGACAGACAGACAGACAGACAGACAGACAGACAGACAGACAGACAGACAGACAGACAGACAGACAGACAGACAGACAGACAGACAGACAGACAGACAGACAGACAGACAGACAGACAGACAGACAGACAGACAGACAGACAGACAGACAGACAGACAGACAGACAGACAGACAGACAGACAGACAGACAGACAGACAGACAGACAGACAGACAGACAGACAGACAGACAGACAGACAGACAGACAGACAGACAGACAGACAGACAGACAGACAGACAGACAGACAGACAGACAGACAGACAGACAGACAGACAGACAGACAGACAGACAGACAGACAGACAGACAGACAGACAGACAGACAGACAGACAGACAGACAGACAGACAGACAGACAGACAGACAGACAGACAGACAGACAGACAGACAGACAGACAGACAGACAGACAGACAGACAGACAGACAGACAGACAGACAGACAGACAGACAGACAGACAGACAGACAGACAGACAGACAGACAGACAGACAGACAGACAGACAGACAGACAGACAGACAGACAGACAGACAGACAGACAGACAGACAGACAGACAGACAGACAGACAGACAGACAGACAGACAGACAGACAGACAGACAGACAGACAGACAGACAGACAGACAGACAGACAGACAGACAGACAGACAGACAGACAGACAGACAGACAGACAGACAGACAGACAGACAGACAGACAGACAGACAGACAGACAGACAGACAGACAGACAGACAGACAGACAGACAGACAGACAGACAGACAGACAGACAGACAGACAGACAGACAGACAGACAGACAGACAGACAGACAGACAGACAGACAGACAGACAGACAGACAGACAGACAGACAGACAGACAGACAGACAGACAGACAGACAGACAGACAGACAGACAGACAGACAGACAGACAGACAGACAGACAGACAGACAGACAGACAGACAGACAGACAGACAGACAGACAGACAGACAGACAGACAGACAGACAGACAGACAGACAGACAGACAGACAGACAGACAGACAGACAGACAGACAGACAGACAGACAGACAGACAGACAGACAGACAGACAGACAGACAGACAGACAGACAGACAGACAGACAGACAGACAGACAGACAGACAGACAGACAGACAGACAGACAGACAGACAGACAGACAGACAGACAGACAGACAGACAGACAGACAGACAGACAGACAGACAGACAGACAGACAGACAGACAGACAGACAGACAGACAGACAGACAGACAGACAGACAGACAGACAGACAGACAGACAGACAGACAGACAGACAGACAGACAGACAGACAGACAGACAGACAGACAGACAGACAGACAGACAGACAGACAGACAGACAGACAGACAGACAGACAGACAGACAGACAGACAGACAGACAGACAGACAGACAGACAGACAGACAGACAGACAGACAGACAGACAGACAGACAGACAGACAGACAGACAGACAGACAGACAGACAGACAGACAGACAGACAGACAGACAGACAGACAGACAGACAGACAGACAGACAGACAGACAGACAGACAGACAGACAGACAGACAGACAGACAGACAGACAGACAGACAGACAGACAGACAGACAGACAGACAGACAGACAGACAGACAGACAGACAGACAGACAGACAGACAGACAGACAGACAGACAGACAGACAGACAGACAGACAGACAGACAGACAGACAGACAGACAGACAGACAGACAGACAGACAGACAGACAGACAGACAGACAGACAGACAGACAGACAGACAGACAGACAGACAGACAGACAGACAGACAGACAAGGGGCAGCAGGGACAGGAGTCCAGGGGCCTGACGAACCCCCCCTTCTGCGAGTCGGGTGGAAGCTTGGGAGTCTTCCCGAAGCGAAAACCGTTCACACACCCGTGTGAATTACCACCTTTGGCGCTTCCTTCGGGGAGTGACCGGGCTTCTGGTCTCCAGACAGCTCAAGAGGAGGATGCCTAGGATGTGGCGGGGGTTCAACAGTGGGCTCTGTTGGATCCTCATAAAAAGCCACACATCTGCAAGCAACTCCGTACAAGCGACCTGGTACCGCTTTCAAAGTGCCTTAGCCCAAACACCCGGAGTGCCAACCGGCACATCAGGATTGATGCCAGTAACATCCTGATTATGGTATACTGGACAACGCAAACGACAACGGACTACGGACTACGGATCGGATGACGACGATGGGCTGACATTCGTGCCATTCTGCTTCCTGAGTAAAGAAGGGTGACACCTTCTTGAAACGGCGAGTGGGCTAATGGTGCGTCTGCCTCCGTCCCGGTAAAACCTTGGCAGGCCTTCGGAAACGTTCTTCACTTGTCCGTCAATTTTGATGGGTACTAGGCTCGGATGTAAAATTCCCGACTTACGCTGATCTGGCTCTGGACACGAACCCCATGAAGGTTCGTGTTCAACCCTCGCTTGGCCTCCCTGTTTCATAGACAACCAAGAGATCACGAAAGCGACTACGTACAGCGGGTGGAGATAGCGGCCCGGAGGGGGGACCCAATAACATGGAAGGAGAAAACGGAAGTAACAGCGGAAAGGTGGCGAATCCGTTCGCCAGAGGAGGATTGCTGAGGTCTCCGCCTCAGCAAACAGAAGGTGCAGAACCGCGGCAAGAAGCGGCTTTACAACAAAGTGCGGTACCCTCGGAGCAGCAGCAGCTGCCGACGAATAGTGGATGGAGCGTGCCTCAACAACAGCCGAAGGTAGTTGCGGCGAAGAACTTGACGGATGACCTACACGAGTTCGTCGACAAAAAGCACAACGTGCACAAGGACATCAAGGACTTGGTGTTGAAGATTAGGAGGGCTCTCGGAGCTGCTGTGAAAGAATGGCACAGCGTGATGCAGAGAGCGGATGAGGCAGAGAGCGCATTAGCAGCGACTAAACACGATCTTGCAGCAGCTACGCAGCGGCAGCAGCAACGAGCCACGGTCGAAAATATGGAGACGCCGAAGAACCATCGGAATACTCGCTCGGAGAAAAGAGGCAGAGATACGCCAGGAGAAGAGGAAGTCCCGAAGAAACAAAGAAGTGAACGGGAGCGCGCCAGCAATCGGAGAGATGATGGATGGCGCACTGTGGAGAGTCAGCAGGCGAAGAAGAAGAAGCGAAAGGAGAAGGAAGAACAGAAAAAGGAAGAAAAGAGGAAGGAACAGGAGAAGAAAGAAAATCGCCGGCCCCCTAGGCAGAGGAAGAAGGGTGATGCACTGATCGTCGAGGCGAAGGACAAGACGACGTACGCTGCGCTCCTCAGGAAAGTGAGGGAGGACCCGGAGCTAAAAGAGTTGGGTGAAAACGTGGTAAAGACCAGGCGCACCCAGAAAGGAGAGATGCTGTTCGAGCTCAAGAAAGATCCGGCGATTAAGAGCTCAGAGTACCGGGAGCTCATTGCGAAATCCGTAGGCAGCGAGGCCACCGTGAGAGCACTTTCACAGGAGGCAGTGCTCGAGGTCAAGGATTTGGACGAGGTCACAACTGAGGAAGAGCTGAGAGTCGCATTGACCGAGCAGTGTAACTTGGAAGTACCGGCGACAATCCGAATCAGGAGATCGTTTGCAGGTACCCAGACGGCGGCAATCCGACTTCCAGTAGATGCGGCCAACAAGATTGCGGTAGCCGGCAAGATCAAGGTCGGATGGGCGGTGTGCCCGCTGCGACTGGCTCCCCGAGTCACCAAGAAAATGGAGAGGTGTTTCAGGTGCATGGAATTTGGTCACCAGTCAAGACACTGCAAGGGTCCAGATAGGTCCAAACGGTGCTGGAACTGCGGCGAAAACGGACACGTTGCTCGAGACTGCACGAAGCAACCCAAGTGCATGCTGTGCAAGTCGGAGGAAGGAAATGGCCACCGGACGGGAGGCTATAAATGCCCGGCCTACAAAAAGGCGAAGGCAGGCCAACAATGATGCAGATAACGCAAATTAATCTGAATCATTGCGACATCGCACAGCAACTGTTGTGGCAGTCGACAACAGAGACGAAGTGCGATGTTGCGATCATCGCAGAGCCGTATCGGGTTCCTCCTGAGAACGGCAATTGGGTAGCGGATATAGCAGGACTGGCAGCTATACAAGTTATGGGCAGATTCCCTATAGAGGAAGTGGTGGAAAACTCTTACGAAGGTTTCGTGATCGCCAAAGTTAACGGTGTCTTCGTATGTAGCTGCTATGCGCCTCCAAGATGGACCGAGGAGCAATACAACCGAATGTTGGATGCACTCACTGACACGCTGGTAGGACGTAGGCCAGTAGTCATCGGCGGCGATTTCAACGCCTGGGCCGTTGAGTGGGGCAGCCGGCAAACCAATGCAAGAGGATATAGTCTACTTGAAGCTCTGGCGAAGCTGGACGTAAAGCTGTGCAATGTAGGAACAGTCAGCACATTCCGCAAAGACGGTCGTGAATCCATCATCGACATTACATTTTGTAGTCCATCGTTGATGGAAGACATGGACTGGAGGGTGAGTGAGGAGTACTCCCACAGCGACCACCAGGCGATCCTCTACAAGATAGGCCAGAGAGCTCCTACGTCCATACAGAGAACTAGAACTTATGAGCGGAAGTGGAAGACGAAGGACTTCGACAAGGAGACTTTTATCGAGGCACTTCGGCCAAATAGCGATGCGGCAAACCTCGACCCAGGGTGGTTGACGGAAGCGCTAGCAACGGCATGTGATGCAGCAATGCCGAGGAAGATTGAACCTAGGAACGCTAGACGCCCAGCGTACTGGTGGAATGCGACGCTCAGCACCCTTCGTGCGACTTGCCTCCGAGCTAGGAGACGAGTTCAGAGGGCAAGAACTGCGGCCAATAGAGAAGAGCGCAAGGTTGCGTTCCGTGAAGCTAGAGCTGCCTTCAAACGAGCTATCAAGCAGAGCAAGGCGAACTGTTACAAGGAGCTATGTCAGGAAGCCGACGCTAACCCCTGGGGAAATGCCTACCGCATCATAATGGCAAAGCTGAAGGGCCCAATGACGCCAGTCGAAATGTGCCCAGACAAACTGAAGGGTATCGTGGAGGGTTTGTTTCCAAAACACGATACAACAACGTGGCCACCTACGCCGTACAGCGAGGGCGATGTGGAATTTGACGTAAACCGACTGGTCTCGAACGACGAGCTCGTTGCCGTGGCGAAAGCATTGAAGGTGAAGAAGGCTCCCGGTCCGGATGGAATCCCTAACGTGGCGTTGAAAGCAGCGATCCTGGAGTATCCCGATATGTTCAGGTCAGTGTTGCAGAAATGCCTGGAGGAAGGCATCTTTCCGGATATATGGAAGGTCCAAAAACTAGTGCTGCTGCCAAAACCAGGAAAGCAGCCGGGAGATCCAGCATCGTACAGGCCGATCTGTCTGTTGGATACGCTCGGAAAACTCCTGGAGAGGATTATCCTTAACAGGCTGACCGAGTATACCGAAAGTGAGGGAGGGCTGTCCACGATGCAGTTCGGCTTCCGCAAGGGAAAATCGACGGTTGACGCAATTCGGACCGTCGTTAAGATGGCGGAAAGGGCATCCTTACAAAAGCGGAGAGGAGATCGCTACTGCGCCGTGGTAACGATAGACGTTAAAAACGCGTTTAACAGCGCCAGTTGGGAAGCTATCGCCGTAGCCCTGCATAATATGCGGGTCCCCGACTATCTGTGTAGGATTATAAGGAACTACTTCCAGAATAGAGTCCTTGTGTACGAAACCAACGTAGGGCAGAGGTCGTTTAGAGTGACAGCAGGTGTTCCACAAGGGTCAATACTTGGCCCTACGCTCTGGAACGCAATGTACAACGATGTGTTAACACTGAAGCTTCCGGCAGGTGTCATTATCGTGGGGTTCGCAGACGACGTTGTATTAGCGGTAACTGGCGAATCAATCGATGAAGTCGAAGTGCTGGTATCGGAGGCAATCGACACAGTGGAAAGATGGATGAATGGAGTGAAGCTGCAGATAGCCCATCACAAGACAGAAGTGCTCGTAGTCAGTAACCGCAAAGCAGTGCAAAGGTTGGAGATCACGATCGGAGAGGAGAGAATTTCATCGCAGCGCGCGTTGAAGCACCTGGGCGTGATGGTCGACGACCGCTTAAACTTTAACGCGCACGTTGACTATGCCTGCGAAAAGGCGGCGAAGGCGGTTAACACAGTAGCGAGGATTATGCCAAACGCGGGCGGTCCAAGAAGCAGTAGGAGGCGCCTCTTGGCAAATGTTGCAACCTCAATACTTAGGTATGGAGTGCCAGCCTGGGCTCCGGCGCTAAAAACGAAGAGAAACCGTGGAAGGCTGGGCAGTGTGTTCCGGCTCATGGCTATGAGAGTCGCGAGTGCCTACAGAACAATCTCGTCGGAGGCTGTATGCGTTATCGCTGGGATGATGCCCATCTGCATCACCCTAGAGGAAGACGTCGAGTGCTATCGGCGGAGTAACGTAAGGAATGCGAGAGCAGCTGCTAGAATGGACTCGCTGGTGAAGTGGCAACAAGAGTGGGACAATGCGGCGAACGGAAGGTGGACCCACCGACTGATCCCAAATGTGTCGGCGTGGGTGAACAGGAAGCATGGGGAGGTGAACTTCCATCTGACGCAGTTTCTGTCCGGGCACGGCTGTTTCCGGAAGTACCTGTTTCGATTCGGTCACGCGTCTTCCCCTCTGTGTCCGGAGTGTGTGAACGTGGAGGAAACACCGGCGCACGTCGTCTTCGAATGCCCTAGGTTCTCGGAGATGCGCAGGGATATGCGCGGCCTGACAGTCGACAACATTGTCGAAGAAATGTGTCGCGACGAAGCTACGTGGAACGCTGTCGATAGAGCAGTAACGAGGATGCTGTCCGCGCTGCAAAGGAAGTGGCGCGAAGACCAGAGAGCGCCGGAACGCGATCGGAGTAGGCTTGATCCACCGCCGGGGACATGACTGAGTCGTCCGTTGCGTAGTACCGGTTTTTGGTCGTCGGAGCGCCGGTGAACCGGAAGTCTACCACCAACCGGAATCGCCGGGTCGACTTCGGCACCTTACTGGTCGGGATGAAAACATCGGTGTCGAGAGAACTTCCACCGTCGGGGTCTTTCTCTGTCGGAGTAGGCTAGGTCCGTCCACCGCCGGGGACTAGACCGAGTATATCGCGGAGAAGCACCGGAACTTGGTCGTCGGGGCGCCTGTGAACCGGAAGCCAGTCTCCAACCGGAATCGCAGGAGAGACCTCGGCACCTGTCCGGGAAGAAACGGTTTCGGAAGATGTTCCACTGCCGGGGAAGTCTTTGTCGGCGTAGGGTAGATCCACCGTCGGGGACTATCCGAGTCGTGCGCGAAAAACTGGAGTGCTAAAACGGCACCGTTCCTCGGAGAAACTCAGTATGATCCGAAGTACTTGCTGGTGGTATTAGAATAACAAATTTGGTGTGTGTTTGTGCTAACTGTGTCGCTGAATGGCGATAGGTTAGGTACGAACACGAGAACGACTAGAATAACAAATTTAATTTTAGAATAACAAATTTGGTGTATGTTTGTACTAACTGTGTCGCTGAATGGCGATAGGTTAGGTACGAAAACGAGAATGACTAGAATAACAAATTTAGAAGCGACAAAAAGTGCATGAGCACAATAGCAGAAGAGCGCATGAGCGCATTGCCCCCCCTGAAGCAGTCGCATATCAGTGGTACCAGGGGGATCGAGGCGTCAAGGTGTAGCAGAGTTTTTCCAATCGGTTTTCTCTGCTTGGGAGGTTGGGAGGAAAAAAAAAAAAAAAAAACAGACAGACAGACAGACAGACAGACAGACAGACAGACAGACAGACAGACAGACAGACAGACAGACAGACAGACAGACAGACAGACAGACAGACAGACAGACAGACAGACAGACAGACAGACAGACAGACAGACAGACAGACAGACAGACAGACAGACAGACAGACAGACAGACAGACAGACAGACAGACAGACAGACAGACAGACAGACAGACAGACAGACAGACAGACAGACAGACAGACAGACAGACAGACAGACAGACAGACAGACAGACAGACAGACAGACAGACAGACAGACAGACAGACAGACAGACAGACAGACAGACAGACAGACAGACAGACAGACAGACAGACAGACAGACAGACAGACAGACAGACAGACAGACAGACAGACAGACAGACAGACAGACAGACAGACAGACAGACAGACAGACAGACAGACAGACAGACAGACAGACAGACAGACAGACAGACAGACAGACAGACAGACAGACAGACAGACAGACAGACAGACAGACAGACAGACAGACAGACAGACAGACAGACAGACAGACAGACAGACAGACAGACAGACAGACAGACAGACAGACAGACAGACAGACAGACAGACAGACAGACAGACAGACAGACAGACAGACAGACAGACAGACAGACAGACAGACAGACAGACAGACAGACAGACAGACAGACAGACAGACAGACAGACAGACAGACAGACAGACAGACAGACAGACAGACAGACAGACAGACAGACAGACAGACAGACAGACAGACAGACAGACAGACAGACAGACAGACAGACAGACAGACAGACAGACAGACAGACAGACAGAACCTTACCGATCAGGCTAAGGCCGGGGTGGCCTCTGCTGTACATAGTAGCCGTCTCCATTTCACTCGGTCCATGGACCATGGCTGTTTGTCTCCAGTTCCGCACTCTGCGTAGGGTCCGCAGATCATCCTCCACTTGGTCGACCCACCTAGCTCGCTGCGCTCCACGTCTTCTTGTACCGGTCGGTTGACTCTCGAGAACCATTGTTGTAATTTCAAAATTGTTAGGGCCGTTTCTTTCCTGGGAGTGATGGAAACCTCTCGACAGCAGCTTGATAGTTCAGCAGCTTCAAGACTGTAATTTTATTATGGTATTTGATTTTATTGTTACAATAATCGCATATCACTTACATAAAAGTTTCGCGGCTATCTCTCCGAGATACGATTCGCCTAACATCATTTAGCACTATTTTTGCATAATGAAACTGTTTAACGAAAGTTTAGCTTGGAATTCAATAGTTATACTTAAACTAAGGATCTTTCTAATGACTGCTCAGTTGACGATTTCCTCTTTTAATCCCTTTATACGACAATTATACAAAAGTACGTAATGGAGAAGGCTGGAGTCACTAAAAGCAAGAGGAAATCCCTTTGGTATTTCCAACATACCCCACCCCGTGTACTTCTGGCTTCTCAGTTGCATACTTTCATTCTACATTTATGTTCATATTCCCTTGATTGCTTATGGAACCGCTGCTCATCCTGGACTACTGTCCAACAATTTGTCCTAAGGAACAGCTTTGTAACCTGCTGATGGTTTATGGTATGATTTGCAGCCACTTCGAATAAAGAACGATCTATTCCGTTGTGAATGAACATAGATAAATGACAATCCTGTATATGTGGTGCGAGTAGAATAGCCCTGGATCGCAGACACTTGTTAGTCTTGTATAACTTCGGTTCCGTTCCATGGTACACCGTCTGCAAGATCAAACTAATAACCGAATACAAATCCCAGCCCCAGTGCGATCAGTTAGTTGATCTCAACACATCTACACTATAATACATAATCAAGTCAGGTAACTCACTAGCCATATTAAATCTCTCTGAACAGTTGAACCCTAGCGAATAGCATTTTGAATAATCAACATAGAACGATTTGTCTTCTCTTTCGAATGCGAATCGATACCAGTGTGGTTGCTGAACACACATCAACGTCCTTACGATACACGGCATACGACATAGTTGTATACATTTGGATGAACTCCTCCTGGATCGAATCCCTTATCACTGATAGATCTCAGCTGATCGCGATCGTCGCGGTATGAACCGCAGCTGACTGTTCCGATATCGTCACCACTACTTATAACGGTTGGTGGAGAAATCAGGCGGATGAATACTATCTCTCGTCTTGACCCACTTCTACACAAGCCATGCCTAATTAACCAATCAGCCTTATTAACTTGTGTAGGTAAACTATACGGACTCATGGCTTTTCCGTCATATCGCTGTAGTATCTCTTCTCTTCCCAATAAACTCTCATCTACCTTGCACGGTTGTGGAGCCACGTTCACACACAACGATAGATTGTTTACATCTGTCAATCGCTGTTGAAACGATGAAACTAGACTATCCAGATTTTCTTGATTTCGGACGTCCACTACTGGCTGCAGACTTGTAGGCTGTTCCTTGCTACGAAACATACCATTTTCTACCATTGGAACTGGAAGGATTTGATTTGCAACCAAATCGATAGTGATTTCACGAGCGACTTCTGGATGTTGAACTACTGCATCGTCATCGGCAACAACTGTAGAGTGAGGCGAAATGTTTGGCTGAATGAATGAAGTGAGGTTATAGCGGTCAGAGCCCGTTCCATCGAATTGCATAGACGGTAAGCAGATAGGGTTAGCCAGGGTTTTGTCATTCAACGAACGTTGCACTGTAAGCCTTTCTTCGCCGACATCTTCCCTGCTATAGTTATCAATCTTCGCTTTCCTTTTAGCCCTATACTTCAATTCGATTCTTCTAGCAGCTACTTTTGCCGCCTGCTCGATTTCTCCAAGCTTCCTTTCGTATTCCAGTCGCGACCGCCGACTTTCTTCCTCGTAATGCGCCATCCTTTGACGATGATGTTCCTCCAGCAACTTAAGTCGTTGCATAATCCGGTCCTTACGGGTACTACTGCTCCCGTTGGAGTGCTCCATGATACTTCCACACTTTTGTTCCTTTATATTCTTGAAGTTTATTAGGGCCGTTTCTTTCCCGGGAGTGATGGAACCCTCTCGACAGCAGCTTGATAGTTCAGCAGCTTCAAGACTGTAATGTTATTATGGTATTTGATTTTATATCCAGCGGCTGAGTAAGAAACGCTGCACCACGCCCAGCTAGATCCAAGGTGGTAGCCCCATCAGCGTGGTCGTCCCAGTGTTGGTTGGGACGTTAAACAGAACTGGCACGATGGCCCTCCGGCGAGACAGGAGTGTTGGCGTATGCCCAATATGCCACCCGTAAAAATCCCCATTGCGAATAACATAGGAGAAAATACGACTCGATACAATCGGCAAAGACCCACGCGACGAAATAAGGACTACGATTGGAAACTTGGAACATGGAATTGCAAGTCACTAGTCCTGTTCAACGACGCAGGTTGAACTTGCTCGAAGTTGCTGCATCCTGTTCTTACCTATTTGATATTGATATTATTGCTCGTGAATTTGAGACGATGGCGGAAACGTACATCCGACTAAAGAGTGAAGCCAGGCGAATCGGATTAGTCATTAATGTGTCGAAGACAAAGTAAATGATGGCAAAGGGCTCCAGGGAGGAATCACCGCGCCCGCCACCCCGAATTCATATCGACGGTGATGAAATCGAGGCGGTTGAAGAATTCGTGTACTTGGGCTCACTGGTGACCGACGACAACGACACCAGCAGAGAAATTCAGAGGCGCATTGTGGCAGGAAATCGTGCCTACTTTGGACTCCGCAAAACTCTACGATCGAATAAAGTTCGCCGTAACACGAAGTTAACCATCTACAAAACGTTGATTAGACCGGTCGTCCTCTATGGGCACGAAACATGGACCCTACGTGCAGAGGACCAACGCGCCCTTGGAGTTTTCGAACGGAAGGTGTTGCGCACCATCTACGGCGGAGTGCAGATGGAAGACGGGACATGGAGAAGGCGAATGAACCACGAGCTGCATCAGCTGCTGGGAGAACCAACCATCGTCCATACCGCGAAAATCGGGAGGCTACGATGGGCGAGTCACGTCATCAGGATGTCGGTAGCAACCCGACTAAAATGGTTCTCGAGAGTCATCCGACCGGTACAAGAAGACGTGGAGCGCAGCGAGCTAGGTGGGTCGACAAAGTGGAGGATGATCTGCGGACCCTACGCAGAGTGCGGAACTGGAGACAAACAGCCATGAACCGAGTGGAATGGAGGCGGCTACTATGTACAGCAGAGGCCACCCCGGCCTTAGCCTGACCGGTAAGGTAAGATTTGATTTTATAGTTACAATAATCGCATATCACTTACATATAAGTTTCGCGGCTATCTCTCCGAGATACGATTCGCATAACATCGTTTAGCACTATTTTTGCATAATGAAACTGTTTAACGAAAGTTTAGCTTGGAATTCAATAGTTATACTTAAACTAAGGATCTTTCTAATGACTGCTCAGTTGACGATTTCCCCTTTTAATCCCTTTATACGACAATTATACAAAAGTACGTAATAGAGAACGCTGGAGTCACTAAAAGCAAGAGGGAATCCCTTTGGTATTTCCAACAAATATAGAAACCAAATTGCTGGCTGGGTCTGCACGTAGGGTCCATGTTTCGTGCCCATAGAGGACTACCGGTCTAATCAGCGTTTTGTAGATAGTTAATTTCGTGTTGCGGCGAACTTTATTCGATCATAGAGTTCTGCGGAGTCCTGCGTAAGCACGATTTCCTGCCACAATGCGCCTCTGAATTTCTCTGCTGGTGTCGTTGTCGGCGCTCACCAGTGAGCCCAAGTACACGAATTCTTCAACCGCCCCGATTTCATCACCGTCGATATAAATTCGGGGTGGCGGGCGCGGAGATTCCTCCCTGTAGCTTTTTGCCATCATGTACTTTGTCTTCGACACATTAATGACTAATCCGATTCGCCTGGCTTCACTCTTTAGTTGGATGTACGTTTCCACCATCGTCTCAAATTTACGACCTATAATATCAATATCATCAGCGAAACCAAGCAGCTGAACGGACTCGTGTAAATCGTTCCACTCTTGTTTATCCCCGCTCTCCTTATCCTTCTAACGCAATGTTGAACAGCAAGCACGAAAGACCATCACCTTGCCGTAACCCTCTGCGAGATTCAAAGGAACTCGAGAGTGTCCCTGACATGATACTCGAACTACGCACATCACTCGATCCATCGTCGCCTTGATTAATCGTATCAGTTTATCCGGGAATCCGCATTCGTGCATGATCTGCCATAGCTGTTCTCGATCGATTGCATCATACGCCGATTTGAAATCGATGAACAAGTTATGTGATGACTTTACGGGGAACGTCTTCCCCATCCCTCAGCTGTCGCAAGGACATGGCCAGGACAAATTTCGACAGTTGGAGGAGGCAATTCTCATAACAGCGATCTGGTAAGGTAAATGTCACGAACTACCTTAGAAAAATGACAATTTATGTTCACCATGAGCCTTCTATCGAAATGATATTTTCAGCAATGAAATCGGATATTTAATCATTTTCGCCTCTGTTATTATCACGTTGTAACTGATGCTTCACGGATTGATAATCAACTGCTCTTGGTGGAAAATGTAAGGGCCTATATAACCGCAGCGGTACACGCGTGGGTAGTCAAGTAGATTGTGTGCCTGGGTGCGATCTCGTTCGCTTCCGGTCCACCCAGAATCATTTTAAAATGGAAATTTCCTTTTCTCTTTCCTTCAATGGCAAGGTATCTTCGAGATGAATGCAAAAAATAATCAATTGTCTAAGAAAGCTATTAGTTAATTACAGTGGAAGGAATCAGAGAACACCGAGCTGATAAGAAGGCGATGTCCCAGTTGAGACATCATGCCAAAAAGAATAAGAAGAACCAATGGAAGATGTACATATTTGCATGTCCCACAATGACGAAGCAAAATATTTCTATGGCATTCGGAGAGTCATTTGAGTGAGTGCTGCTAGCTCAATTGTGAAATAATGCTATTCATACCGAGTTAATATATGATTATATTGACCACTATTTCGCGCGCCCGGTCGTCCGTCAGTGCGGAATGTGTTTGCCATCAGCATCACGTCTCTTATCTACCTATTTCGATAGATTACGAAACCACTTCAAGACTGTTTCGCTCCGCTTCGCTGGTTCACGGTGGCAGGAATAATGGCACAGTCTCCCGAGTCACGTTCACCATGGCAGAATACAGCGTCGATGAGCTGCAAGCTCCCGTCTGGATGAACGATCAGTTCTTTACGGAAATTCTGCGGAAATCTGAGAATGATCCATCGCTTGGAATTGTGGGTGGCTATGAACTGCTGCCAGCCACCAAACCCGGAGATCACTACGCCAGTATTATGTTCAGGACTTGCATCAGGTATCGGTTGAATGGACAGTCGGGTGAGCAGGAAATCAATTTGATCATCAAGGCGCAACCGATGGCCGATGGGTTCAAGAAGGAGATTTCCAAGGATAATGCTCTGTTTGCCAAGGAGATCAAGATGTACAGTGAGATACTGCCTGCTATGGTGAAAGTGCTGAAGGAAGCTGGAGAACATCTGGAGGTTGCCAGGTAAGCATTGTTCAGTGAATTTTGATTGGAGTTAACAAACACCCAGGATACTTCTATGAAAATTTCTATAAAAAAAGAGTAATTCGTTGGGGACATCTTCTTCTTCTTCTTGGCGTAAAGACCCGTTTGGGCCAAAGCCTACTTCTCAGTCATTTTATTTGAGAACTTCCACAGTTATTAACTGAGAGCTTCCTCTGCCAAAGATCATTTTGCATGTGTATATCGTGTGGCAGGCACGAAGATACTCTATGCCTAAGGAAGTCAAGGATATTTTTTCAATACGAAAAGTTCCTGGACCGACCGGGAATTGAACCCGTTACCCTCAGTATGGTCATGTTGAATACCCACGCCTTTACAACTGTGGCTGATAGAGCCCTCTTCGCGTGGTACATAAGACGGCCAGCGTAATAGCATTATGTGTCTGTTAGTGAAGTTAACGAAGTATGTATTTTATTATAATCATATCAAAATTATAACAAAATGTGATTCGTATTTTAGCCTCAGGATTACTAATTACTATCAAAATTTGATACAACTTTGTAACATTACTTTTCAAATGTAGAAAATTCAAAACTAAATTATAATACAATGAGTTATAAAACAACATTTGTAACATAATATGGTGTAATTGAGTTATAGTATTTTGAAAACACCAAGAATGTCGATCATGATTATATCACAATAAGTCATAAATATCACCGTTTGTTAGGATTATGTTATATTTTTGTTACAATGTTCTAGTCGGGTAATTCAAGCATAAATTTCCCTCTTTTTATGCCTTTTATAAATTGGCTTCTTTAGTGGTGTTGAGATAATCCCATATTCTGAATCTGCATGCCAAACTGAGCCGAAATCCAAATTTTCATGAATTTTGGTGACCGGGAACCTATTTAAAAATCAATTTGAAGTTTGTATGGGAGCGATTTGTCGCATCACCCCTCGTCGCATTTTGTACTGGGTGGAGCTGTCAAACAGTTACCCAGCTGTCAAAAGGTGATTTCAAAAAATCTTTTTGAAATTGATTTTAGGTACCGAAATAAAGTTCTAAAAATCTGAAAAAAATCATAGTGGCTCAGAAAAAGGTGCTCTTTCGTATAAAATCAAAAAATCGATACATTTTTCTTAATTAAAAAACCCAATTATGCACATTTTTAATTTATGCAGTCCCAGCCATGTGCATAAAAAGAGGTTCCAGTGTATAAGCCGCACCAAATTTGAACAATCATGACCTACCACAATAACATAGGGCCCACGATTATAAACGTATAGCTGGGCGATTTTCAGCATAACGAAGCAAAAGCTATGCGGCTGAGTGGGACTCGGCTGGCGGTCATCGGCAGGTAATGAAATTATCAGCAAATTGAGACGAAAACCGGCGTTTTTCGAGCAACCGATCATATCTGTCATTACTTATCCCTACAAATTTCTGCTGACAAAATATATTTTTTATGTTTGCTCCGATCCATCATATCACTTTTTCAAAAAAAATATGATTTCTTAAGAAAAACACCTGTAACTATTGAACCAAAACAGATAACGACCATCTCAGCACACGAACCGACGCGTGTTCAAATGCTCTACAAGCGTTTCTTAAGCGACTTTGATGAAAAATAGAAACTGAAAAAGTTAATGCCAGAAAACCGGTTTTTCTTGAACCACCCTTAGCTTATTCAGAAAAATATGTCTAGATCGGTCAATTTTAAAGCTACATGAAAACTGTCTTCTGAAAACTTGCTAAACATTGATAGATCTTCAACTTTCCCAAAGATTGTATACCGTCGTTGGGGGTGAGAATGAGTCAAAAAAGGATACTCAAAAGTTGTTTGTTAAATAACAAATGCAATTGAAGTCGGTATAACTTTTTATTTGGTATGTATACTCTTCTATGTGGTAATGACAGTTTAGCAAGAAAGTATCACGTTATATGAATTGCTTACTAAACTACAAATGATTGAAAATTGACCCAATCTCATTCCTTAGAGGGGTCAAAGTATTCGAAATCGCCTATCTAAGAATATACGTTAATTTTATTGATTGTGGAGTTTTGGATTTCTCTGGGAAGGAATCACCCCTCACGTGCAGCACACACAACTTACCCAGGCTGACGTTGGTTCGCAAGTGGCAAGAGTGATCGCGGTTGGGTGACGCCTGGAGTTGTTGACACGCAAGCAGGGATGCTAACATTGTCTGCTTGACAATTCGCACCACATTCAAATGCGCTATATCGCCTCCTGTGATCATTCTCTTTATCACAGCTTTATTCAGTACATCTTATATCTCACATCCTTCTTCTACTCTAAAGAAGTTTTACACATTTTTAACATAAAATTGAATTTCCGTATCTCAATTTGGAGTATTTACATACAATCATTCAACATAATTAACTGTTATATTACATCGTCACATACGTTGCAGCTGCTGCCATGGCTGCCGAATACAGTTTTCATTGTGAGGTACCATTCTGACTATGCTGCTGCTACTTTGTTTTCCAAAAAGATCGAACATTTTAGTACTTAATTGTAGGAATGATGTTTTCCGACGAGCAATGGTAGCTTGCACAGTGACGTCATCATTATCTCTTTCTTTTCCTCTCGTTCGGGGTCGCTCGATACAGCCGTCCTTTGCTCTCAAAATAGTTTTGAGGGCAATGCTTAAAATCATATGTGATTTTGTTGAAGTTTTGTTTGTAATGCAAGGCTCTATACTTGTAATATTTAAGAAAATTACCGCTTTGGTATTGGTTGGTTCTGAAAAAAAAAATCTTGCTCTTTGAGTCTTTATTCAATCTTATACCCGAATTTATCCCTTGCTCCGTCGTTTAAATTCGAGATATCTAATAAAATACATTATATATAAGCTGTAGATCTATCTATAGATAAAGAGAATAAAGCATTGTCATTCATTGAAACACTAGCCACAGAAAACAAACGGCATCAACATAATCCTTCTTTTGGCTAGCCGACATTGACGACACCTTTTGATAAACGATATATTGTAACCATTCGATCCCACATTGGTACGAATCAAAACTACGGGACTAGGGGCGGGACAGCTCTAATATTGATTAGCGGTATAAGGCAGTATTAAGAAATATTAATCCCAGAGGAAATCCTTTTTGAACGAAGTAAGCCATGCTTATTGAACTGGATTTGAACTGTCAAAATGTTTTCAATGAAAGTTGCGCTTTCAGGTTTCAGGTAGTATTATAACAGCAACATAAAGCTCCTTTATGTACTTCTCACTCCTAGAGCAATGATTTCGGACATATCGCTGGCGAACCCGATCAACGAACTGTGGTACCTCGAATTAACACCTACGTCCCGATTTGCATTCTACGAACATGGAAAGCTCACAGATCATAACTGATACACAACCGAGAGTCCACCTGCAGATCGAGATTACAAATAATCAATTAGCTAGGCCCAACAATCTCAAACTAGCAGTGGCACCATAGAGTTTGGTGACACTCAAACCAGAGAGGCATTGGAGTGATTGTACGACATTTCCCCGAAAACCAGTTCCCCGAATGAAGTTTCCCCGAAAGTTTTTTCCCCGAAAAACGATTCCTCGAAGGAACTGTTTCCCCGAATTGACCGTTTCCCCGAAATATTCATAAACCTATTTTTAGTACTGGTTTATGATGACTTTCTTGATTAATTCCATTGTCTGAACTAGTTATTGAAACGAAATAGCGGAAAGTTAGTCTGAGTACAAAGTCTGTCGATGTGTAGTCTTTCGAAAGATATCAAGATCATGGAAACTTTCACACCTTATTGATATTGTCTTATCATGAATTTTTAGAGATATAATGTTCTTCATGATGCTTCAATGAGGTTTGATCTTCTTTCAAATATGGGTCGTTCTTTTCTGTTATATTGATTGAAAATGATATGGCACTCAACCAAGACCACACTCATCATAATTTTCCCTTCTTGTATTCATAGGCTGTTCTTTTTATTTATTTTTCAATATTCAATCGATGAAAACCCCCTTTAAACTTATAATACCCTCAAAATGAGTCATCAAGATTGTGGTAGTAATCTGCTAAAATTCTTTGTCATTGTATAACACATGATCCAGATAACTTAAACTTTAAGTCTTAAATTATTCTTGCTTGCGAAAGAAGGCTATGAGCATAATTTTAATGGGTATTAACAGGCTTTAAAACGCAAAGCCAATGGAACTCAATTTGATTGACAAATAGATTTGAAGCTACGCACTTTTTTTTGTAAATGAATGTAGCATTTGAAATTGACATTTCTATAAAACATATTAGTAGTTAGGCTGCCGACAATATTTTGAAAAAAACAGCATATGATGAAAGAAGGGAAAATCTTTGATGAAGATATCTACTATAACGACTACAGATACTAGAACAATTGGTCACAAACCAAAAAAAAAACAAATATATCAGCAGTCGAATTATCGATGATTAATTGAGCAGCTCAACTTTAAAGAATAGCCTTTGTTTGAAAGAAGGAAAATTTTAATAAACGAAAGGTTATAAATCGAGCCAAAAAGACGGTGCTGGATCATCAGGCAGAGTTATGTCAGGCCGAAGTATGTTAAGCCGCAGTCCGGTTGAGGTGAAGGCCATGAAAAACCCCAGTTTGATCATATATATGTAAAACCCAATACTCAAAAGAATAGCCGACTTCTCAAAGAAGGTAAATCTGTCATGAGACAGTCAGTGGTTTAATAAATTACTACCGTCAATAAGCTATGGAATATTACAACTAAAAACAACTGCGTATTGTAAAAAGAAGGGAAATTTTCAGTTGGAATGTAAGCAGAGTGATCAATTAATGATTAGTACTTCAGTAGCAGTATAACAACAACATCAAGAAATCATCTGAGAAAAGGGAAAAAGATAAAATAATATTTTAAAATCATGGAAGTATATCCCAGTATCCATAGAATGCCCTAGACTCAAATAATGTAAAAAAACTCAAGGGAATCAAACAAATTCTAGGAATTCGAAAACAAATTTTAACATCGTTAACGAAGAAAATTAGGAAGACGGCCTACTGTCCCGTTCTACCATATGAACATCAGCTCAGCAACCCATTCGGCTTAACGCACTTCGGTCTGACGTACTTTGGCTAAGCCTACTTCGTCATAAAGACCGGATCCCCCTAGTTATACATTGGGTGAATATTAAATGGCATATGCAATAATCTTTTCGGGGAAACAGTACATTCGGGGAAACATTTTTCGGGGAAATGGTACATTCGGGGAAAAAAACTTTCGGGGAAACTTCATTCGGGGAACTGGTTTTCGGGGAAATGTCGTACAATCATTGGAGTACATAATGCCATTATTACACGGAAACAAATCTTGTAGTAAATATGACTAGCAACAAATGTTCGAATTGACTATGGTCATATCTTTTGAACATAACAACAACATTAGTCAAAACAACCGAGTTATTGTCAAAAATACTATGGTTTCCGCAAAAAAACTATAGTATTCCTGACTATTTTATGTAGTTAAAAAATGAATGCTTTTGATACCATAAATACCATGCTTGCGGTAAATATGACCACGCTTTTTTACAAACCTCAAGAACTTTTCTTCATCGTTGCTCTGTTTTACCATGTTTGTGGTTGAAATAAGAGTGTTGTACCAACAATTTTCAGCTGACTACATTTTTAGTTGAAATTTACCATAAACATGGTAATTTTTTCTCAGCGCAACCCGATGCTTGACAGCGCCATTTGTAAACAACTCTCTTCAAAATCAGACACCTGTGTCTCATTTCAAGTTTTCATTTAGTAAAATCGTTCAATTTAAAATAAGTTTTTGAAATAAGTGGAGAAATTTGACGTTATTGTGGATGACACGCTGACTGACCCGGAAATTATGAAAGGTAAGCCAGTAATTTGTGTTTTATACGAGAAATCAAGTGCTAAGTTCCCCCTGTTATTTTTTTCTTGCAGAGGAGGACTATAATTCGGAACTTGAAAAGCTAATTTCTGAATGTGTTTCGTTATTTATGCGATTCTCATTCGTAAGCACCTCGAAGGGCCCCAGCAGCTGCACCAACAAAAATAAAATATCAAAAAATTCCCTGGAAGCAACGCCTGATGACAACTTCCGTGACGACCGAGCTGCAGCACGACATTCTGAGCCGCAACGAAAAAAGAGAAATCGTCGTCAAATATTACGGGTAGAGTATGTGAATAGTGTAACAATTTCGTACACAGATTGATAAATAAAGGAAAACGTCTAATCACTCTATTTCAAAAATTATTTATTATAAATAACACAAAATGTAGTTATACTTACTATGCACTAAATCATTCCAAATGTTGTTAAACTGACTGTTTTTGTAGTAAAATGCAAGGTTATCAAAATACTACAGACATGGTAAAAATAACAGAAAAGCCTTTTAATTGAAATATAGTAAAATCAACTGCGCATGTGGTTAGCATGATCAGACATTGTTGTCTGCTGAAAATTGTAGGTAGGTTGCGCTTAATTTAACCCCCTGATATGGTAATTTTTACTGCAACATTCCTTTCCGTGTAGAAATATCCGCAGTTCTGTTAATGCCAATTCTGTCCCATTCTTGAAATAAAAGTTTAAAAACGTACTCAAGTATTCAATACAGTTTTTTATTTTCGTATTTATTGGATATTAAAACAACTTTTTTCTACCATGCCGACTCGTATTGAAAGTACATTCAATTATATCTCGGGTTATATCTGATGAAGCCACCTTCCTGCTTTTTACTCCAGCGACACAAGTTTCCGAAATCCATTTCCCAGAGTTCAGCTTAGCTCACGTAATTTTCAGAGCTAAAATACATAATCAAAAGAAATTATTAAATTTGATTGAATTGATAAAAATCTACAGACCAATTGTATTTTAAGCTCTTATTTTCGTGACAGTTTGTAGTTGTATTAAAAGTCATGACATACTACACAAAAAATGTTTCGGTGAAGCATGAAGATTAGGAAACTAATATTTATTAGGCGGTATTAGCATCGGTATTAGGATGTGTCCCGCCCCTAGCTACGGGATTTTTCTAATATTTTTTTTTGCGTACATTGCTAAGATTTATCGGCCACGACAAACAACACGATGTAAGCTTTAGATCCGACATTTGCACGAAAGAAAACAACGCGATCTTGCTAACCAAGCTTTTCGTCAGCAACACGCTGCGCTGTAAGCTTCCGATCCGACATTTGCGCGAAGCAAAACAACGGGATCTTTCTCCCCTAGGTTTTCGTCAGCGGGCATTGCCGGGATTCTTCCTCCACGACAAACAACATGCTGTAAGCTTCCGATCCGACATTTGCACGATGCAAAACAACAGGATCATTCTTACCTTGCTTTTCGGCAGCGGACATTGCCGGAGGTTTTCCCCCAAACAACACGCTGTAAGCATAAAATAACAGAATCACTAAACCTTTACTTACCAGTTACTGCTGCTGGTTTATTTTTCTCGTGTTTTATTTCTTCGTCGATAATTGTCCATGTACAAAAAATCATCCGGAAGCATGCACCATCCGGAGCCCACGATGAATATCACACCACATTTTTCACTTTTTTGTGTTGTCGTTATTTTCTCACTTTCGCATGCAAATTGAAGAGTGATTCCTCCCGGCAAAATAATAAATTGGTTCGATTTTTTTTCGCAATTGAACGAAAAACTGGCAGGAATTCGCCAATGTGGAGTTTAGGATTTCTCTGGGAAGGAATCACCCCTCACGTGCAGCACACACAACTTACCCAGGCTGACGTTGGTTCGCAAGTGGCAAGAGTGAACGCGGTTGGGTGACGCCTGGAGTTGTTGACATGCAAGCAGGGATGCTAACATTGTCTGCTTGACAGTTCGCACCACATTCAAATGCGCTATATCGCCTGCTGGGATCATTCTCTTTACCACAGCTTTATTCAGTACATCTTATATCTCACATTGATCATATGTAGTAAACCTACTTAAAACACAATGTTATCATGAAAAAAAAAACTTAGGTAATTTTAAAAGATGATTAATCCACCTAAAAGGGCTAATACAACTGAAAAAATGGTTGAAATTTGATAAAATAACGTTTGTATGTTGTATCACCATTTTTAACTATCATAATCATCCTCATTTAGAGTTTCAACCTCCATGAGAGGAAGTGGAGGGGGGATTACAATGAGGGAGGGGTGCATTGAAAGATTGATTGAAAAAATAAAAAAGATAGTTTTAGTATACTGCATAAGAAATGTTTAACCAAACCCTCCGTTATAAACTCTTATGTACATGATCATTGGGCTCTATATTGCTAAAGTAAATCACTCCATCTCAAGATAGAGGGTCGTTCAAATAATATGTTACATAACAAAAATGAGTGGAGAAGAAGAATGCTATTAAGTCTAGTTCGTAAGCTTACGATAGTGCAGTACACTACAGATTAGCTGATGATTAGAGGAGCTGTTCAAACGCATGGGTGTATTGTTATAAATGATTTTAGACACTAAACGTATTAACACACTCGTTTGACACTTCTCGACATATTTTCGAGAGAAAGCGTGCTTTTATGAATATATGGTAAACATGGCACCACTCTAACGTCAAATGAGGACTGGGTAACAAGTTGAATTTTAGTTAAGGTTATGTGCACTCGATAACTTGCTTGACCCAATCTCACCCCCATTCTTAATATTTAGACATGGGGTCGAAAATATTAAATTTTTAAATAAAAAGAGCAATGACAGCCCGCTTTTTTCATTGCATCAATCAGGTAATACCTACAGCTAACCCCTTATAAGAAAATTTATGGTTAGGTACTTGTGTTACACATTACGAAAGAGATTTTTTTTCAGAGTGATTTACTAGTAACTTCATCATATGTATAAGTTTATCCACAAATTTAACAAAAACCCATTATTACTGTGGAGCGGACCTGGTGTGATGGTTAGAACACTTGACTATCACGCCGAGGACCTGGGATCGAATCCCACTCCCGACAAACTCGCACAATGTGAGTTCTTCCTTCGGAAGGGAAGTAAAGCGTGGGTCCCGAGATGAACTAGCCTAGGGCTAAAAATCTCGTTAATACAGATAAAAAAAAAAACCCATTATTACTAAACATCTTATTCTGCATCATGACGTGTAAAAACATCTCCTCTTTGAAATAATATAATGTTTTTAATAAAAATTAGCGATAGTTGATGAGCTATTTCAAATTTTATGTTTCTCCGTTTTGACCCAATTCCACCCCCCAGACCCATTGTCACCCCCCCCATCGACGATATAGTTGTTCTTGCAAATAAAAAGTTTGGTTTCCAATTTCTTTCAAAATATGAATCACCCTAATTTTCATGCACATTGGAAAGATGGCCTTATTATTAGGGACAACTTTGTAGAAGACCATATTTGTCTGAAAAATCATTTGAAGGCGCGGAATGCATCTTTCCTCGTAAATCTTGTTCGTGTACCACTGTGGACTGTGGGGTTCGGCATCCTGATCATCGTTGATTAATCATCGTCGATTAATCATCGCGGAAGCTGTGGACAAGAGTGCTGCTAGATTCTGTAAGTATTGGGTCTAGTCCTACCGCAAGAGGAACACCACACCAATCGTGCTGCCGATCGGAAAATTGTGCTGACACCAACATTTGGTGGCTCCAGAGAGGAGGAGCTACTGCCACCAACACTTCTAAAACCGAAGTCTAATGATAGCCGAAGCTATATGCTATCTTCAGCAGAGTTCCTTGAAACTGCAAGTTCTACAACTTTGCTGAAGACATATACTCTCTAAATCATATTTTTTGGCTCGGGTTTACCTTGCAATTTAACTATACAGTGAATGTGCACAAAAGGAAGAGAAGACACTTCTAAACATATTTTCCAAAGACTCATATATACTAAAGTGTCATCTAACGGCTCTCAAAGACTTTGATTGTCTTTTTTTTCAGAATGGTCTCACTGTGTGCTAGAGGAATCTTCAAAAAAGGATTTTTTTAAAGAAACTTCTAGAGGATTCCCAGAATTAATTCCTGGAGGAACGCCACAAGAATCTGCAGCAGTATTTCAGTATGAACTCCTTGGGGTCTCTCGAAGGAACCTCTGGAGAAATCTTAGTAAGAACTCTTAGATCAGTTCCTTATGGCACTCCTGAGAGAATTACAGAAGGAGCTCCTGAAATTATCTCAGAACGAACTCTAGGAGAAATCCAAAAAAAAATCCGTAGGAAAAAAAGGGAATTTATGAACAAATGCCTGAAGGAACTCATGGAGGATTATCACTCTGCAGCAGGCGAATTCGATGGTATTTTTCATTATTAGAAGTTCACTCAGTTTGTTATGGCTGCATATATGTATAGAAAAATAAATAAGTCGTGCGTAATGTAAACGGCTATTTTAAAGTGATGGAGACGCATGGTCATTCCATACATATATGAACACAAAACATTAAAATTGCTTGAAAAAAATTTCTAATTTTTTGATATGTTATGTAAAAATAGTTACAACCACAGACAAACAGACGTAACACTCTTCAAAACGGTTTAGCACATGCATTTAACGATTCCATTTCATTTCTGTGACCCTTCCTCCAGAGGCACTAGTGTTCGATCGCTTTGACGTTTGCTAGTGTACACTAGACATGTTCACATTTTAGCAAATGTCTTGAATCTCACCGGTCAAGTAAGTATCATATTTCTCATGCCGAAATGAACTTCTGGTCAAATTTTCAGCTTGATTGGGTTCGTTCAAATATTACGTAACGCTAAGGGGGGAGGGAGGGGTCTGGCTCCGTGTTACGCTTCATACAAAGTTTCAAAGTTTTCCATATAAAAGTTGTTACGTGGGGGAGGGAGGGGGTCTAGGATTGTCAAATTTTGCATTACCTAATATTTGAATGAACCCATTGATAAAGATTTCGATGTGCTTCAAGTCGATTTGGTAATTTCGGGCTTTTCTACACACTTAATTTTGATTACCGAGTTCGGTAATTTTTTGACGAGATTAAAACTGCTGAGCACCGAGCTCGTTCAGCAAAAATGCATTGTTTACCTTTTGCATACGATTTTGACAGTTGTTTTACTGAACCTCAGTAAAATCGATTACCGAAACTACCGAGATCGTACTGCTGTTATAATCTCGTCAAAAAAGTACCGAACAGGCAATTCAGAATTAAGTGTGTACACTTTAAAAAATCATAACTATTGAACGGAAAGACATACAATAATGATTATAGCTCGAAATCAAAGCTTATCATATTCCACAAAAGTTGTCCATACATACTTATACAATTCTTGCAAGTTTTGTCAGTAATAAATTGAGTTTTGTTCTAAGTGGTACCGAAAAATCTGTTATCTTGGAGTCAAAATGGCATGGGAAGCATCGTTTAATGAAATTTTTTGATATGAAATATTCTGGAGATAATCATGTAATATATCCCACGACGATCCCCGTTCGGGGTAACCCTGAAGCTTTTTGTAATAATTTATTAAAAATGCTGAAAGCCTTGTCACACGCCATCACCCACCGAGGGAGATAAAAAATCACCACAAAGCGCCTATCGAATGGAAAAAATGAGCACGTTAGCATTGGTTTTTCATTGCTGATGACGATGACTGTTTTCAAATCGTTCTGATTCATCAATGAAATGTGACCAAAACAATCATCGTTTGGCAGAAAAAATCAAGGCTAATGTGCTCATTTTGTGTTAATTTTGATGTCACTTGAAGCTTTTTTGTCCCCCACGATGATGATGGCGTGTGGCACGGCTTCCAGCATTTTTAATAATTTATTCCAAAAAACTGCTAAATTATCTCGAACGGGGTTCGTCTTGAGAGATATGACATGACTATCTCCTGAGTATTTCAACTCCTAGAATTTCATC
Source organism: Aedes albopictus (assembly GCF_035046485.1). Lineage (NCBI taxonomy): Eukaryota > Metazoa > Arthropoda > Insecta > Diptera > Culicidae > Aedes > Aedes albopictus. Next base: position 255,488,769 of record NC_085138.1, on the reverse strand, counting down.
ATTCCATGCTTCCCAGGCCATTTTGACTACAAGATAACAGATTTTTCAGTACCAATTAGAATAAAACTTAATTTATTACTGACAAAACTTACAAGAATTGTACAAGCATGTATGGACGACTTTTGTGGAACATAATAAGCTTTGATTTCGAGCTATAATCCTAACTGTATGTCTTTCCGTTCAATAGTTATGATTTTTTAAAGTGTAGAAAAGCCTGAAATTATCAAATCGACTTGAAGCACATCGAAATCTTTATCAATCTAGCTGAAAATTTGACCAGAAGTTCATTTAGGCATGAGAATTATGATATTTACTTGACCAGTGGGATTCGAGACATTTTCTTAAATGTGAACATGCCTAGTGTACACGTTGCCGAATGATGCAAATGAAAATTACAGGCGATTTGTGTAGTAGTGTGCGTGTTAGACAAACGTGAAATCGAAATCCATCATGGTTGACAGTGTCTCGTACGATTATACCAACAGGTGGCAGTGTGCTCATGAAAAAGACACCGGGTAAAAGCTTTTGATGAATTTCCTCTAAGAGGGAGCCCAGAACAGGGGTTTCCAATGGGCTTCAGGGGCGATTCAGAGGGTTGTTTTAGGGAATTTGGGGTGCCTTTTGAGGGCGTTCTGTCAGGTTTTGATGGCTTTTTCATGAAAATTACGAGAAATTCAGGGGCAATTCAATTGAATTTGGGGGTTTTCAGGGACGTTTCAAGGTGCTTTAAGGGCAATTCGGAAGATCTCAAGAGCCTTTAAATGGCGTTACAAGGGGTTTGAGGGGCGTTTCACGGTATTTCAGAGTAACTTCAGAGAATTTCTGGGGGTTTCAGGAGCATTTTAAGGGCGTTCCCAGAGATTTTAGGGGCGTATGACAGCCTTTCAGGGGTGTTTCGAGGTATTTCAGGTCAGGGTCATATCAGGTGGTTTCAAGAACATCTTCAAATCAAATAGCATTTCAGGGGCGTTTCAAAGGATTTTGGGATGGGGTCCCTGAAAATTCTCTGCAACTTCCTGAAACGCCTCAAAGATCCTCCTAAAACCCTCTGCGGACCCCATGTAAAGCACCTGAGACGCTCAGAAACTCCATAGAATTTGTGATGAAAACAGAACAATACATTAGGCAGTCGGGTGCCTGAAACTTTTGCCAGTCTTGGTAAGGTGGTATGAACTACCAACCAAGCCGATCTGTTTAAAAGCACAGGTCGCACGGCAGAAGTTTCACGCATTCGATGTATTCGTTCAATACATGGCCTACTTGCCTAATTTCACCTTCTATAAAATTTTCACACTTGTTCGCTACCTAGCGAATTCTATCATATCTATCATTTCATTATCCACTTTGATCTCTACTCCCTTATACTATGAGTAGAAAGAGACCGATATAGCCACAAAATCATCAAGTTATCAACCATTTCACAACAATATTGTTTTTCGGGGGGATCTAATTATTAACATATCTGATATTAGACTTAAATAAGTAAGCTCAATAGTTTTGAATAACATCTTATAATATCCAAAGTTGAACAAAACCAACGCACGAATAAAATCTTATTCAATTTTAAAAATGTTTGAGTCAAAATTAGCCTAGTTCTCGTGTTTTGATCAAGTTTGCATTTTTTTAGGTTAATCCACGCCTCGCTTGAACCGAATGTCGTTGTAGTCTTGGAGAGCCTAACGCCGAAAGGTTGGATTCCTGGCCGTGAGAGTGTCGTCAGCTTCGAGGAAGCTTTTCCCTCAATACGAAACATTGCTAACTTTCACGCTGCATCACTATATGTGAATCAACAGGTAGGTACTTACTTCACGGTATATTTGAACAGTGCAGCTCTAATTGGTTCCACCTTATCAGCCGTAGCCTTCGGTGCAGTAAACACTTGGTTTACCTATTTTCTAGTTCAAATGATTTTCATGCTTCTTCCTGTATTAATCTATAGATAATGGACCTATCCACAAATAGCGTGAAGGAGATACTAGCTGAAGGTGTGGTGCTCAATCTCTTTACCAAAGGATTTGAGGAATTTTGTGTCGCCATAGGAAAATGGGAAGGCTATGAATCATTCGTCAAAAAGCTAAAAACCCTCCTCAGCTCCATGGACCAGCGGCTTCAAGATGCCTACACTGTGAATCCCGCGACCGTCGGTTACAATGTACTCAATCATGCCGATTTCAGTTGGAAAAATGTGATGCACAAACGGAGTCCCGATGGTCGCAAAGTGGTCGATTCGATGCTGATCGACTACCAGTGCTGCCACTGGGGATCGCCAGCCGTCGACGTGTGGAGTTTGCTGGATCTGATCGTGGATAATCGTACCAAGACGGCTCATCGGAGCAGAATGCTCTACGAGTACCATAAGCAGTTTGCGAAGGTTTTGGACAAAATGGGATTCATGGGGAAGATTCCCACACTCGTGGATCTGCAGATGGAACTGCTGAGGAAAGGGTTCCTAGGTAAGATTGACCCTTGAATCTTTCACATAATGTTTCCATCCTAACTGAGATAAAACTTTGCAGAAGTTTTACACGTGACTGTGTTCGAAAAATACAAGTTCGTTCAAATGACGGACACAATGTTTGACAGCTTTGACGAAGGAAATCCGGATGATCCCTGCTATCATAATGAAGAGTATTGCGATATAATCCGCGCTGAACTGCTTTCGCTGTTGCATAGAGGATTACTGGATTAGGTTAGCCGGTGAAATTACTATGTAAACAAATATAAGATGAAATAAAATGTACGATGAAAGTTTTCTTGAAAACCAATCTTGTAGAGGATCACCGGTCTTATTAGCGTTTTGTACATGGTGCATTTGGTGCGTGGGTGAATCTTTTTCGACCGCAGTTTCTTCTGGAGCCCGTAGTAGGCCCGACTTCCGCTGATGATGCGCCTCCGAATTTCACGGCTCACGTTGTTGTCAGCCGTCAGTAAGGATCCGAGGTAGACGAATTCCTCCACCACCTCGAAAGTATCCCCGTCTATCGTAACATTACTACCCAGACGAATCCGGTCGTGTTTGGTTCCGCCTACCAGCATGTACTTTGTTTTTGAGGCATTCACCACCAGTCCGACCTTTGCTGCTTCGCGTTTCAGTTCTGCCACCGTTCCAAATGTTCTAGCGATAATGTCCATGTCGTCCGCAAAGCACACAAATTGACCGGATTTTGTGAAAATCGTTCCCCGGCAGTTGAGCCCGGCTCGTCGCATCACACCTTCCAGAGCGATGTTGAAGAGTAGGCATGAGAGTCCATCACCTTGTCGCAGTCTCCGGCGAGATTCGAATGAACTAGATAGTTCCTGAAACCCTTACGCAGTTTTGCACACCGTCCATCGTTGCTTTAATCAGTCTAGTCAGCTTCCCAGGAAAGCCGTTTTCGTCCATGATTCTTCATAGCTCTGCGCGGTCGATACTGTCGTATGCCGCTTTGAAGTCCATGAACAGGTGATGCGTTGGGACCTGGTATTCACGGCATTTCTGGAGGATTTGCCGTACGGTAAAGATCTGGTCCGTTGTCGACCGGCCGTTGATGAAGCCGGCTTGATAACTTCCCACGAACTCATTAGTTTTAGGTGACAGACGACGGAAGATGATCTGGGATAGCACCTGGGAGGCAGCATTCAAAATAGTGATCGCCCTGAAGTTCTCACATTCCAAATGGTCGCCTTTCTTGTGAATGGGGCAGATTACCCCTTCCTTCCACTCTCCGGTAGCTGTTCGGTTTCCCAGATCCTGACTTTAAGCCGATGCAAACAGGTGGCCAACTTTTCTGGGCCCATCTTGATGAGTTCAGCTGCGATATCATCCTTACCAGCTGCTTTGTTGGTTTTGAGCTAATGAATGGCATCATTACCTTCCCTCAGCGTGGGAGTTGATTTATTTCCGTCCTCCGCTGCACTGGCGTCGTCGTTTCTCCGTTGCCGTTGGCTCCCGTGCCTACGTTCTCTACGCCGTTCAGGAGCTGATCGAAGTGCTGCTTCCTCCTTTCGATCACCTCACGTCCGTCCGCCAAGAGGCCTCCGTCTTTATCCCTGCATATTTCGGCTCGCGGCACGAAGCCGTTGCGGGATGCGTTGAGCTTCTGATAGAACTTCCGTGTTTCTTGGGAACGGCACAGCAGTTTCATTTCTTCACACTCCGCTTCTTCCAGGCGGCGCTTTTTCTCCCGAAAGAGGCGGGTCTGCCGTTTCCGCTTCTGTTTATAACGTTCCACGTTCTGTCGAGTCCCTTGCTGCAGCATTACTGCCCTTCTGCATTCTTCTCCTCCAAAACCGTTCTGCACTCTTCGTCGAACCATTCGTTCCGTCGATTCCGTTCCACGTATCCGATGGTGCTCTCGGCTGCGTCGTTGATGGCTGCTTTCACTGTACTCCAGCAGTCCTCTAGAGGGGGCTCATCGAGCTCGCCCTCGTCTGGCAACGCGGCCTCGAGATTCTGCGCGTATGCTGAGGCGACATCCGGTTGCTTCAGTCGCTCTAGGTTGTACCGTGGCGGTCGCCGGTATCGTACATTGTTGATGATGGAGAGTTTTCGGCGTAATTTGACCATCACCAGATAGTGGTCGGAGTCGATGTTGGCGCCCCGATAGGTCCTGACGTCGATAATGTCGGAGAAGTGCCGTCCGTCAATCAGAACGTGGTCGATTTGAGATTCCGTTTGCTGTGGTGATCTCCAGGTGTAACGATAAGGGAGGCTGTGTTGGAAAAAGGTGCTACGTATGGCCATATTTTTAGAGGCGGTGAAATCAATGAGTCGTAGGCAGTTTTCGTTCGTCTGCTGGTGGGCGCTGAACTTACCAATCGTCGGTCTGAATTTCTCCTCCTGGCCTACCTGAGCGTTTAAATCACCTATGATGATCTTGACGTCGTGGCTTGGGCAGCGATCGTACTCACGTTCGAGCTGCGCGTAAAATGCGTCCTTGTCATCATCAGTACTTCCGGAGTGTGGGCTGTGCACGTTTATTATGCTGAAGTTGAAGAATCGGCCTTTGATCCTCAACCTGCACATTCTTTCATCGATCGGCCACCAACCGATCACGCGCCTCTGCATATCACCCATCACGATGAAAGCTGTTCCCAGCTCGCGTGTGTTGCCACAGCTCTGGTAGATGGTATGATTACCTCTAAACGTTCGCATCATGGATCCTGTCTGTGAGAATCTTTCTCTGTAATAATTATTCAACAACTGTATTCATTATTTGTATACACTTTATGTTTTCAATGACAGCTAGCATGCAAACATTGTATACTGCCCACTGATTTTTTTTGACATGTCCTTTCATAGAAGAATCTCATACAAAAGGTATGTATATTCAGATTATTATTCAGACATATTTTTAACTAATATGTCGGAACACTGCACGAATGTTACAGTGGAAAAATTATCAATATCCATTAACTCGTTTTCGATCCAAAGTGTCCAAGTGTCATACAAACACTATTTCATTTTATGTTTTTTTTTAGCGAACTTTGCTGGAACTCGTTTCTTGTTCAGAATATATTCAGAAGTTTGGCTTTACAGATTTTGTTTTCTAAATATTGAAGGGATTGATACTTTTTTTTAATCAAATCACGATTTCGAAAAACGTCACTTGTCCAATGCAATATTTGTAATACTAGTTTTAGCTGAATAGTAATTTGAAAACTTGAAAACATTCAGTTTTTGAATTATATTTAATATATATTGTTCACAAAACTCGCACCCGCACTAGCTGTTTGAAAGTATAGTAGAATATTAATATTCATTCTTTTTTTTTCATGTTGTAATCCTATAATTATCTCAAAATCTTAATACATACATCATCGTCGCAGTACCAAATCGAAGTCACGCATTTAAGCACATGCAAAGTTGCAGTTGTGACGTAAATTTGAACCGATTGCTGGTATTGCGCATCATTAACCTACTTAAGAGCTGAAATTAGCACTAATCTAAATCGAGTTGCTATGTTTATAAGTAGGTTAAACATCAATTTTCGCACCGCCAGTCACTTCGGCTTCCAACCGAAAACGTAATGATAGTAGCCAATTATTATATACAAAGCAATTTTCTCCAGATAACAAAATAAATAGGTGTCCACGTTTTTTATGTTTCCGATAATTTCGGAATTCTCATGATTTACCATTTACCTTTCAAACTGAATGAGTTTATTTTTACGGTTTGGTCGTTCAATAGGTTTACATTCTACGATGCATATTTTCTCGCATTAACTGGTGATTCGTGCTCAATCAAACCTATTTTAACATTACAAAACCAAAAATTTGTTCCTTTGATGTCGCTCTTTTGGGTTCTGAACTGTAGGACTTATTTTAATGGTGTACCTCCAAAATATTGCAAAAGCCCCTCAACATGTTATGTTCTCACTCTAGATACCTAATGAAGCTATTTCAACAAGCCTTTTCCAAATTTTGATTTTCTACATATGCTCATCATATTGATAATATTCTCAGTTCGTTGGATCGGACTAGAATATTCTGCATTATTGCAAAGCCCAATCATCTGTCTATCATATCACTTATTTCACATTTTTTCGATGAAATACATCCTCATTTTTTTTTTGTTAACGACTACAAGTCTGACGTAGTGCACACTGACCATGATTGTCTGTGTCATGATGGCCCTTACGCTTGCCTCTACGATTCATTTCTTTGTACTGAAACAATTTAAAGCACGTTTTTATTCAAATTTTCAATGAACTTATTAGCACAAATATCACTTATACATATACACGCATTTTTATTGGTAAAAATACATGAATTTGATATACAAATTTGTGTGTACAATACTCGTTTTCCACGCTGGATCACACATAAAATCGATGGACCTTATATAAACTATGTGTATCTACACATGAAAAGGGTTATCTATGACAAATTGCTAAAATCTATGTGAGCAACACATGCATACAATATTTGCAGTTTTTTCAGTGTATGAAATCTAAAAATTCAAACAAGGTAACATGTTAGTAAATGGTACCTGTCTGCATTAATAAGCTCGACTGAAAAACAAACCTCATAATCCAGCTTTCATTAGATATATCTATTCCTGTAGTTACAGAAATGATTATCTTTTATTATTCCAATATCTTGTGCTTTTGATATACTGTACGTTATTCTCCTCAATAATAGTTTCAATACTTCTTTAACTGATCAAAATTTTTCTCTTCCTGTAAGGAAATTATTGTGCAGAATTTGTTGTTGAACGTACTGCTGTACCTTGTTCTCTAACTTGTGCCACAGTTCTTGGCAAGATGGCCCACTCATTAGCAAAAATGGCACTATATCCAGTGTTAGGCAAGCATAAGTCAAACTGCCCCTCCTGACCACACCCGATACATTTTATATTCAAAGACTTCAGAAGTGATTACTCAAGAACTCACTGTACTTGAATCGCATAAACATTTAGTGGCATTCAATAGGTTATAAAGCGCTGTTTACTCGAATTCCTGAGACTTCTAGTTAAGCCGAAAAGTTTCATTTTTTATTGTTCGTTTTTTTTTAAATATCCAATTCAACTAGCCATTTGACTAGCATGATACTTAACAGGTTAGTGGTTAGCAACTGCTCTGAATATGTCGTCTAGCTTCAACGAATGCTTTAACTGTCATTTTGACTTCCTATCTTGCAAACTACCAAGACAGTTTAATTATTCTCACACATTGATGTTAATTTTCTTGAAGTTACATTTTTAGTCTTGTAAGAGAGGACAAAGCATTAGTTAAATCATGTCTTCATGTTAATTTGGTTTCAAGAGCCAACCCTTTTTACGTCACGTAGACTTATTATACTTTACTGAGCAATGATAACTTCAATATATATCAACTGAGGTGGGTCCACAACAATCTCAGTATCTGCTCAGTTACATTCGCATTTGGAACATATTCAAATACTATTCGTTCCTGTTTTTCTAGTCACGCTCAGCCTAAAGTTTAGTTTTGTCTTTTGCCTTCTCAGCTGCCACTTAATTGGTGTGAAATTTCATTTTTGATGGTTCAATTTAACTAAAAAGCCCAGATTGGAGTTCATGAGAAATCGCTCAAGAAACTTCTAGAACGATTCCTGGCAAAAACTTCCTACGGTGACTGCCATTTGAACTGTCATTTCTTCGCAACTGCGTACTGCGATCGAAGAAAAAACGGTTTCTTGAGTGATTCAGCCAAGGAATTTCCCATGCCTCAAGATAGGCCGAGAAATTCCTTCTGATCTACAAACAGCCCTTAAATCTGCGTTGGCTGGTAATCTGTTTCTTACGAAATTTACGACACTGTTGCGTTTTTAGTACTTTAATTTTTAATAACACAATTCGCCTTATACGGCTCAAAAAAGAATCGACTATATCTGCCTTGCAGGTCTTACCGCCTTCAACGGCATTTCCACCTTCAACGGCTTTTTCCGCCTTCAACAGCTTTTCACTCTCCGAAGGATCTTTCCGCCATCGACAGTTTTTCGCCTTAGTCGGCTCTTCTGCCTATAACATTTTTCCTGCTTTCCGCCTTCAACGGCTTTTCTATCTGTAATCCTTTCCGCCTTTTACGGCTATTTCAAGAATGTCGCCTTCATTAGCTTTTATCGCCTTCATTGGCTTTCATCGCCTTCACTGGCTTTTAACAGCAACAGCAAAATTTGATTTCAAAATATTGTTTCACCTCTACGCCTTTCTCGGCCATCCGGTTAACAAATCAATACTTCATTCATCATTCAGTATTTAAGCCTAGATTTAGGACAACAACCCTATTCAACGAGTATCAATATCACAATCGACAAAACTTAGGTTTTCTTCACAGTTCTTTATTTCTTTATCTGACAATAGTGATTGTCATCGATTTGAACTAAACAAAATCTCTCACAGGTTTATCATTGTCATTAGTCGATAGATTACAAATAGATTGTTTTATTCATATTGAACAGTTAGTATACAATATTTACCTTTTTGATTCCAATGTTGAAATTCAATCACAAGTCATCACCCGGAGGTCATCACCACTCTGCATGCACCACACACACACACACACACACACACACACACACACACACACACACACACACACACACAAACACACACACACACACACACACACACACACACACACACACACACACACACACACACACACACACACACACACACACACACACACACACACACACACACACACACACACACACACACACACACACACACACACACACACACACACACACACACACACACACACACACACACACACACACACACACACACACACACACACACACACACACACACACACACACACACACACACACACACACACACACACACACACACACACACACACACACACACACACACACACACACACACACACACACACACACACACACACACACACACACACACACACACACACACACACACACACCACTCATCTCTTTCTTTTTCCAAAGATAACACTTCCCGAATCGAAATCAAACTAATTTCACATGCACTGTTCACCGTTCTCGTCGCCAATGTGAGAATCTTTCTCTGTAATGATTATTCAACAACTGTATTCATTATTTGTATACACTTTATTACCGATACTTCAATATTACATACAATGATTCACACTCCAGACAACAATAACAACATCTCCACATATGACAGATACTCAATGTAAACATACACGCTAAACGTAATAGAGTAATACAATAATTTATTATGTGCATACCACAAGGTACCACACTGTCCAACACACCTCCTGCAGCGCTACGATGCCGAACCCGCGGTCCTTCAGTAGATCGGCGAGCATGCGGGTGCTCCCGATGAAGTTGAGAGATCTGCAGTTCCACGTATCGCAAGTCCCTTTTCGTCGCTGTGGTCGTCGCCATTGGTATCGGTTCGCATTCTTCTCTTGTTGATTTTCCGGTGCTAGTCTTTTTTACGGCTGGCTCGCAGGGCCTGACACCAACCCACTAACCCAGGGAGCTGGGCTTACCTTCCCGGAAGCTACGGGTTATGCATTGGCATTTCCTCCAACTACAGTGCTAAATAGCTAGGCTCAAGCGTCAGTCTTTCGCCGGGGGTGGTGTTTTTAATGGGCGCCCAGGAGATAATATTTTACCTGAGCTTCCACTCCCCATCGAGTACTTGTTGGTAACGGTAAATGGACAACGTGGGATTTCCCAGTCCTGGAGTTGGTGTATACAATGTCCTACGAGGTCGCCAAGGTCAACGGATCTTTTTTGTAGCTTTATGTCTGCTCGGTGATCGATCGAGCAGTTCAGGCAGATGGTGGACTCTACGACGGCTGCGCTGATAGGGCGAAGGCGTAGTAGTAGGTGACTTGGCCTCCTTTCGTCAGACTGCTGGTTACTGGGGCTGATGATGAGAGGAGGACTACCGATGAGGAATGGTCCCAGGTGCGGATAGATTGGGTCACTTTGAAAAGTCTGCACCAACGTTTAATTGTTTGTAGAAAAATTGCATCGAGTGGTGTGGACTGGGACATCATAACCTTCTCCGTAAAACTTCTGCCTTCCCTTCAATGACGCATTCGGATGTCCACCGAAGGACGGTTATACTTTGTCCCGAGTTCTACCCGTCGTACCCTATGGGAATGGAAAAAGTTTAATGGTTTTCGCATTCATCGATGAGGACTTGTTGCTGTAAGAGAGGATTGCCAAAGAGTTCGCCATGTCTCGCCACACGACTTACGACGTTTGGATTTGAGACAGGTGTTCCGTGGAGGGTCGAGATCCGGATCCCAAAGCCGGGTAATTCGGGATGCGGCTGGCAAAGTAGACGGAGTTTCTTCAACCCTTATCTGCTGGAAGGTCCTGATCCTGAAAACTGCAAGCGAAGGTTCGGTACTACTTGCTCACCTTCATCCACTCCAGGCTGTTTCGAACGACAATAAATCAGCACCCAGGTGCGACAGGGTCACCCGATCCACACGCAGCAGAAAATCATAGTGTGTAAGACTGTATAGATATGACTTTGAGTTGAATTGGATACACTTTGCTGCTACCAAGATACATGCAATACGAAACACGACAAACAAGATTTCGCTATGAGCTCGACGTCGAACTATTCATTCCGTCAACTCAACTCCGTTCCACGTTCTCAACCGAGGCGATGATCGCTTCGATACGACCTTTTTCGCTTTAGAGTGACTAAAGAAATCAGATGGCGCCATTGTATACGCGCAGCGTTGCTGGACGAGACAGAAGGGCTCAATGTGGTCGATCTGAAGGACTGCTGGAGTCAAAGTAGTTATTTCAAAAGGACGCTGCCGTCCTGTATACGAAGCAGAGTCAACGGAAAGAACGAATTAAAGAGAAGCGCTCGAAGGACAAGAACGAATAGCCGGCTGTAATACTGCATCATAAAGCCCGGCAAATCATGGAAACAGTTGATTTGCTTCTTCCGGGACAATAAAACAACGCCGCCTTAAGGAAGCAAAGTTCGAGAAAACAGCACTGTTACAGCTGTATCCTGTGCCAGTACAAGTCATCGTTGACATCGTATGAAGAAAATTCAAGTTTTTTTTTAATTATTTAGCGATTTTCTCTTTTTATTAAAATGTATATTAATCTAAGGAATATGATGACTTGCGGAGATATTAACTTATTACAGTCAGGTTTTTTTGTATGGAGTTTTCATTTACGCGCCCGCGTAAATGAAAACCGCGTAAAAAAAGACCTGACTGTACCAGACATGGCAATTTTTTGTCTAACAATGTGCTATTTTTCATCTAACTGCGAATGAAAATATGTTTAGATACTACCGAAGCCATCATCACCCTGCGTACAACACAGACATGAACATTCAAATGCCCCGTTTTTACAGTCTGAAAATCCACATCACTGGTCCAACAGGCCTCGGTACATCAACGCAGGCAACTCCGATCGAATGATACTGCTGAACACTTGATTCTGATAGCAGGGATCGTCTGGATTGCCCTGATCGAAGTTGTCGAACGTGGTGTCCGTAAGCGTTTCAAACTTGAACTTTTCGAAAACAACCACGTGCATGACCTCTGAAAATGAAAATGAAATTAATGCCAATAAGATGCCAGTTTTCATCGGATTCTACTGAATCTTACCAAGGAATCCTTTCCGTAGCAGCTCCATTTGCAAGTCAACCAAAGTAGGGATTTTCCCCATGTATCCAAGCTTGCCCAAAACTGTCGAAAATTGCCGGTGATACTCGTACAGGATTCGATTCCGGTGCGCCCTCTTGGTACCATTATCCACCATCACATCCAACAGATACAGGACATCGATGGCCGGCGTTCCCCAGTGGCAGCACTGGTAGTCAATCAGTATGGAGTCCACGATCCGCTCGTCGGAGTTCTTCTTGATCAGGATGTTCTTCCAGTTGAAGTCTCCATGGTTGAGCACGTTGTAGCCCAGGGATGGCGGGTTGGGGGTGTACACCTCACCGTACTTTTCGCCCACGGATTTGAGTAGATTTCTTAACTTTTCGGTGAATACTTTGCAGTCGTCCCATTTTCCCACGGCGTCGCAAAATTCTTCGAACCTCGTGCTAAATTGGGTGAGTACAATGCCTTCGCATAGAATCTCCTTTATGCTGTTTGCTGATAAATCCATGGTCTTGAAATTGACAGAAAAACGTTTATGATTTTCAGCTAAGAATTTCGATATTATGGTATGTATACCTTTTGCTGATTGAGATGAAGCGAAGCTGCGTGTAAATTTGCCACATTTCTTATGGTTGTCATAGCTTCCTCAAGGCTTCCAATACAGACACGACTGGGCAACCAACCCTTTGGTGTCAAATCCTCCAAGATAATGACTGTATTCGGTTCCATCGATGCGTGAATCAGCCTGCAAAATGTGTTCCGAATTTATTAATATTTTACTGACAGAGAAAGTACAATTCAGGATAGACCGAAGATACACGATCAAATTTTTTTATTCATTTGAGTAACAGAGAACGATTTATGTTTTGTGTTGTATGTTGTAATGTTTTAACCTTTTTTTATCGAACATTTATAATGTTTTATTTATTTTTAATGCAAATAATATGATTCTACAGTGATGGACATTCGTTTAGCCAAGGCCCAAATGTTTTCAAAAAAAGTGTCAGGAAACTCATACAAAAGATTTGATGATAAAACTTTTTTATGGCAGTGATAGTATATCTAGTACTGTTTTATGAAAAGGTGATACATCACGCTTACGTATACACTGAAACAAAAATGAAGGTAAACATCTTTCAAATATCATGTTTTGCCTAGACATTCGTTTAGCCAAAGTGAATGAAAATTTGGTTTTCAATAGATTTCTTGTAATTAAGTGAGTGTATTTCGAGGATATACCTCAAGGCATATAGTTTATGACGTGTTAGCAAGATAATTGACCTTTAAAGTTTATTTGTTTGTGAAATTCAAAGAAGTATTACCAAAAAAATGTTCGGATAAGGAGAAACGATGATAAATTAATTTATTTAAGGAAAATCTTTCTGAAAACACTCTTATGTAAGCTAGATTAGTTGTTTTTAAAATATGGCACAGAATTATTGTTGGAAATGTTTAAATTACTTAATAAAATTTCGTGAGAAAATAAAGTATATAGGTTTTCGGCTGGTTAAACATCAAAATGGGATTGATAAAAGCTAAAATAAATAGTTCTGTGTAGTAAAAAAGACGTATCCTAATGCCTCTGAAGTATAACTGTATAATACTGTCATTACTAAATGAATTTTTGACTGCCATGCGAAACAACTGCAAGAAGAGTCGAAATTTTTGAACCCTGTTTATTTTAAAGCAGATGTTCATACAAAAATGTATGACATGATCAAAACATTGGTTTTTTTCATTCAATCTGAAGAAATATTTTATAAATGAGTCTAATATTTGAACCACATTCATTTTTACCCCTGATTCATTTGAGAAGAACGTCTAAATTGTGAAACAAGTAGTTCATGCTAGAAATATGAATACTTTGGGTGCCATTTCTCAAAATGAAAGGCGAATATTGAATGCCCTTTTCGAAAAGTTACAGCGAGTTGAACATTTTTTGAAAAGTGAAAATTTTACCTGTCCCAGTTATTTTGACTATCCCCTGTACGTATTTCTGTGGTTTTAGTGCTCAACAACATGAAAAGGGTGATGCAAAATATTTTTTTCTGGATATCCTAGGTCATCAAACTGTTCTTGAGTTTAGATCCTAAAGTCTACGGGTGTAACAGTAACTTCTTTCATTATACAAACTTACGATTTGTATTTTATCATATTCAGTTAGCCTTCTGAAAGTTCGATAGACAGTATCAGATCTATCAGTATATCCTCCAAGGTCATCCAAACTGCTCTTGAGTTTAGATGCTAAAGGCTACGGATGTAACAGTAACTTCTCTCATTATAAAAAGCTACGATTTGTATTCTATCATGTCCAGTAAGTCTTTTGAAAGTTCAATTGACAGTATCAGTTTCAGTCGGGATATCTTAGGTTATCCAAACTATCCTGAGTTTTATATCACAAAGTCTGCGGATGTAACAGTAACCTCTTTCATTATACAAAACTACGGTTTGCACTCTATCATGTCCAGTAAGTCTTCTGAAGGTTCTATAGACAGTATCAGGTCAGTCGGGATATCCTAGGTCATCCAAACTGTTCTTGAATTTAGATCCTGATTTGTATGGGTGTAACAGTAACTTATTACATTATACAAAGCTGCAATTTCTATTTAAGTATCAGGTCAGTCGGGATATCTTAGGTCATCCAAACTGTTCTTGAGTTTAGATCCTAAAGTATACGAGTGTATCAGTAGCTTCTTTCATTATACAATGCTACGATTTGTATTCCATCATGTCCAGTAAGTCCTCTGAAAGTTTTTACTTTCTAGGTTAAATTACGGCATGACTTTATGACAATTGAATTTTATTGGTTTTCTCAGTCAGTCCTGGGATATCCTAGGTCATCCAAACTGTTCTTGAGTTTAGATCCCAAAGTCTACGGGTGTAACAGTAACCTTTTTTCATAATACAAACTAACGATTTGTATTCTATCAGGTCCAGTAAGCCTTCTGAAAGTTCAATAGACAGTATCAGGTCAGCCGGGATATCCAAGGCTGAAAAATGGCCATTTTTCGTAATATATTTCATACAATATTTTTTTCCGTACAAAAATTGGCAATACCCACCATTTTTATATTTTTACAGCTTGATATGGACCCAAACTACTTGGGAAAAATAATTAACGACACTTTTTGCAGGTAACTTTTTGATACTGAATTTTTGAATTTATTAAAATTTGTCATTTTTTGATAAATTATGCATTTTACCCATCATAACAAGTATCTCATCCTAATGCTAATTTAAAACAACTTCCATAAAAAGATAGGAAATTTTATGAGGAAAAGCTTTGCCGAAGACAGCATGACGTTTTTTCTATCCATTTCAGAGTTATTCTCGATTTACTATTTGGTGAAATTTTATTTTTTTGGTGTTTTTCTAAAAATGTCACATTAGAATTTCCAAAAAAACATATATAAAGTAAAAAATCACGTATGCTCAACAAGTTTTTGTCTTGACCACAACACTTGATTCATGGCTGTAGTCCTAGGTCGCTTCCAACATTTGCCTTCAAATTTGTGCTCGAGATGTGGCACCGTCATATCTTCATCTTAGCTGGAAGTTCTTAGTTAGGGAAGTTTAATAATCCTGAAATATCTCAAAGGTATTTTGTAATGGATCTGAGTTTTACAGAAGTTCGCGGATCTGGGTGGGTTAGACTAGATAACGTAACTTTCTATAGCACAAATAATGACTACAACAAATGTAGATTAAAAAAAAGACTCATAAAAGTTTGAGCAAGCAAAGGTACAGAACGCTGCCTACTAGTCTTTGAAGAATATAAGTAAACTCGAATAAAAAATACAGTAGAAAAACCGAACGTTGTATTGTAACAGTACTATTTAGAGCCATATTTTTACAATAGACACCACTGTAAAAATAAAAATACGAAATCAATAAGATGTTCTCCAGAGCTTTTTGGGTAACCCTTCATTTATAGGATCACCCACGTCTAAGTCTGAGTAGTCTCAGATTGTATTAACATGAAGCTTAAGCTCCCATGCTCCACCAGCCAGATAACCGGGTTTTGCAAACTAAGCATTATTTGTGGCAACACTTTGAGCGGCATGACGGAACTATGCCGAGCGCGCTAAGTGTTATTAGACCACTAATGTAGTTGCATGAAGTGGGTGACGAGATACATAAGTATCAATACAGCGTGCTTAACCGTTATTGCAATATTGAGGCTCCAGTTTGACTAAAGTTTGAAATACATAACAACTCATGAGAAAACTGTCAAGTTCGATTCAAATATAAGTTAGGTTAAAAAGCGAACCCGCAGACGAACCTGTATTAGAAGTCATTTCAGTGTTCAGTCCAGTCCATATGTTAAAGATGGCTCTACGTCAAGGACAAAGTTTGTCAAAAGAATTTGATTCGATTGTGGTCGAAGGCAAGTTCACATGAGAGAAGAGGAGAAAACCCCCCTAAATGCAAATACAGAAACAATAATGTTGAACTCATCCGCTGATTTACGGTAATCTGACCTGCGTCTTTTCCGGTTGACCTACATTCGTATTTCTCTCATCGCACTCTACATACCTCCTGAGCAGAAGAAAATATCAACAGCATAATAAAATATGTTATTTTGGCCCAATAACTGTATAATGGATTCAGTATTTTTTATGTTATTGATATATCTTATTGTGTTATAAACTTCCCAGTCAACCAGTGATCGTATACGGTATTGTATAAGATGTTAAAGTGGAGGCGATATACGTACATTTTACATGCCCCTAAATGGAGGCATGCACGCATATGGCCTCCACTTTATCATCCTATGCAACATCCTATACGATTACTGGTTGTCTGGGTTGTCTGTCATATAAGCGGCAAAATAACAAAAATCATAACAAAAAATGTTCCTGGAAGACCAATTTAATAACATGTTTCATTAGTTTCAATAACAACTTAATAACAATGAATCTTGCAGTGAATTTCAAAACTTGTTATTGTTGTGTTATAGTTCATCACATATTTGATAGTAGCGTACACTTTATTGTAGCTGGTTCACTGTATGATGCAGGAATGGTTTTCACCAAACGCCCTATGGTTAGTTTTTATCCGGGAATATAGATCATCATGTATCATTATTCAGTGTAGCAGGCTAGCATTGCAAGTATAAATAAAAGTTGTGTGTCCATGAAAGATTGGATGACCTAAATAATCACAAAACTATCATGAAGTGACCCTTGAGAGTTAGGTATTTCATGGATCATATATGGTTGTGTAACGTTACTATCTAAAAGAAAAAAAAAACATGAAATGTCATGGGTACAGATTACCATTGGATGCGTAATGTTAAAGTTCATTGTGCGAATAACTACTGTTACTGTCAAGAGCTTAACTTCAGGATAGTTTGGACGACCCTCAATGTCCCAAAGGTTCATAATAATATATAGTACACTTCAGATTGGTCCATGAACTGCAATCACCGCGATTGATTATGCAACGTTACTCAGATATGGTTGCTGTTACGTGTGTAGACCTAAAGTTCTGAACTTCACTATAGTTTTGCTGACCTGGAATATCCCTATAGTGTCTCTAAATGGCATTTGAGATTTCAAGAGCTTCACGGATCCTAGCAGATTACGCAATGCTATTATTTATAGCGAAAACACATAACGTTATTCTTGTAGATTTGATGAACTTCATTATAGAACAGTTGAACGACCTTCAATATCCCAAAGGTTTATAATAAACAAGTTGCTTCAGTAACCGCGGTTGATTATGCAACGTTACTCAGTATGTCAGATATGACTGTTGTTGCGAGCGTAGACCTGGAGATCTGAACTTCAAGACAGTTTGGCTGACCTGGAATATGCCTATAGTGTCTGTTCATGACGTTTGAGATTTCAAGATCTTCACGGATCCCAGCAGATTGTGCAATGCTATTATTTATGGCGAAAACACAACAAGTTATTCTTGTAGATTTGAAGGACTTTATTATAGAAAAGTTTAAACGACTCTGAATGTCCCGTAGGTGTTAATAAACAAGTAGACTTCAGATTGCTCTAGGAACCGTGGTTGATTATGCAACGTTACTCAATATAACAGATATGGCTGTTGTTACGAGTGTGTATCTGAAGTTCTGAACTCCAAGGTAGTTTGGCTCACCTGGAATATCCCTATATTGTCTCTATATGACATTTGAGATTTCAAGAGCTTCACGGATCCCATGCAATGCTGTTATTTATGGCGAAAACACATAAAGCTATTCTTGTAGATTTGAAGGCCTTCACTCTAGGACATTTTGGAACATCCCAGAATATAAAACACCTTTTGACATTCTTGACGAAGGTTAAATGAATATATTTGAACGTAACCCATATCCCAGCGCTTCCCAAACTCGGATTTCACGGCTAGCGTTTTCTACTCGTTTGAACGAGCCTGCAAGAGGCTGTTGCGCCGCGAAAACAGAGTTAGGGAAGCGCGCCCATATCCAAATTCAGCTTTTAGAACATCTGGTGTGTTAATTATTTCGTTTTTATAAATTTCATGGTGTTCAGGATGTTCTGGGTTGTCAATAAAGTCTCAAATACAGATATTCCCATTTTTTCTTAATAGAGGACTCAATTTGCAACAACTTTGCCGAAGTAATCTGATTTAATGAATGGGTGAATTTATACAGCCGTTTCTAAGTTGGGGTCATATATGGCACCTCCGGCTCCAAAGGGTTAAACAAAACTACTTCGAACACTTACCGAGCAACTTCAAAGTCTTCGCCCACATCCCCCAGCACTTTCACCACCGCCGGAAGGACTTCGGTGTACATGTAAATTTCCTTAGCGAATAAACTGCCACCTTTGGATACCTCCTTCTTGTATCCCTCAGCTGTTGATTGAGTTTTGACGATGAGATGTATTTCCTGCTCGCCGCCGGTCGCCCGTTTTGATTGATAGCGAACCGCAGTGCGGAACATAACACTACCGTAGTGGTCTCCTTGGGTGGCGGGACGTAGTTCGCAACCCGGCACAACCTGGAGCGTAGGGTCATTTTCGGCCTTTCGCAAAATTTCCTCGAAAAACTGATCATTCAGCCAAGCTGGGACTTGGTGGCTGAAATTGTCCGTACTGTGCTCGGCCATGGTGGTTTAATGTTATACTATGATAGCGCTCGGTGGTTATCTCTGGACTGCACTGCGAACGCTTCGGACAGTTTCGCATTTTACTGATACAGGTATGGCATGTGGTATGGTAGGGAATGTGGTCTAAAATGCTACTCTGTAGAGCACAAAAGCAAATTAATAAACTCATGATTCTGAAGCTATTACAGATTTGAATAGTAGCCCGACTAGAAGATTCTAACAAAAATATAACATTATTATAACAAACCCTGATATTCATAACTCATTGTGATATACCGTCTACCCCCGTTGGTTTGACCTTATCTACACTTTTTAATTTCCCCCTCTAATCTGCACATCGTTCAAACTAAAAATAGTTCAAACGTCATTCTGCTCATGGAACGGGGTGAAACGGAACGCAGAATCAAAACAAAACAGCGAAAAGGGTTACCATTTCTGTGTTTTTCGATGCCCACAGGGTTACTAGAAGTTCAAATTAAAAAATGAACCCCGTTGGTTTGCATGAGGTGTCGTTCAAACCCACGGGGGTAGACGGTAATCAAGTTTTTACATCTTTGGGGTTTAAAAATATTATATCTCAATTATATCATAGTATGTTATAAATGTTGTTTTATAACTCATTGTGAAATAATTTAGTTTCAATTACTTGACATTCAGAAAATCATTTTGCATAATTGTATTAAAATATGA
The DNA here is from genome assembly GCF_035046485.1 of Aedes albopictus. NCBI lineage: Eukaryota > Metazoa > Arthropoda > Insecta > Diptera > Culicidae > Aedes > Aedes albopictus. The sequence goes on along the minus strand of NC_085138.1, from coordinate 255,468,939 downwards.
TAGGAACTCGTGTAGGAACTAGTTTTCTTTAAGCTAAAACTTATATCATATTTTGTTATAATGTTGATCAGATGATAACAAAATAGGTTATTATTTTGATTAGACCGGTGTACATTTTGTTACAATTTTGATTATTTTAACATCATCCTGCACCTAGTTTATAACATAATAAGTTATATAAAATGTTTATAACATCATATTACAATGTGTTATGAACATGACAGATTTTTCTAGTCGGGAGGCCACTTTTGTTTTCCCTTTTGGCCATTTTTTATATTGCTTTTAGATTTATATTTTCTTGTTGGTGTTCTTACACCTTACTTGTTGAAAATCTACATGAAAATTTTCTCGACTAGTAAATTATATCAAAAGTATAACATAATTAAAACAAATCATGATACTTATAGCTCATTGCGATATTATCATGTTCAACATCCTTGGTGTTTTGGAAATACAATAAATCAATTATACCTCATTACGTTATAAATATTGTTTGATAACTTGTAACAAAATGGTATTAACATGTAATACCACTAGCCTGAAGCCTAAATTCATATCACATTTTGATATGATTATGTTCTGATAGGTTATTATCTCGATTCAATTCCTTTTTATAATTTTAGTTATTTTAACATCATCCTACATTTAGTAAATTCATTTAGTGTGGCCAAATAAGTTATTGAAAAATATTATAACATCATAACACAATATGGTATAATCTTGATATAATGTTCTAGTCATGTTACAGTTGTGCTAACTTAGGATTTATACATTTAAATTAAAATAATCAATGTAAAAGTAGGAGCACGAACACCTTAACATATTTCTTTCGTGAATAGAGGATTAAAAAGTAAACTGGTGTGGTGCACCACTTTATTCTACCAGGTGCATTTTACTCCTTCTTCTGCTCATCGTATCATCTACGCTCACTAACTGCAATGTGTTTGTTCTTTTCGCCAAATAATAAATAATGAAGATATCCAGTAGGAACACAATGGATCGTCAATTGATGCTCATTGAAGTGATATAACTTTGATTATTTTTTGCTATGTCATAGGGGGTCGTGCACAAATTACGTCACGCTCTCAGGGGGGGAGGAAAGGGTTTGGCAGAACGTGACGGACGACCTATACGAACACTGGTGTGATCCCATACAAAAAGTTTGGCAGGTGGGAGGGGGTGGAAAAAGGTCGATTTTTGCGTGACATAATTTGTGTACCACCCCATAGGCATGGTTTAATTTAGACATCTTTTTGCCTTTCTCGTATACCGAAGTGTACTGAAAGGCTATATGCTTACTAAAAAAAACGAATATTCGATAAAAGGCTTGGAGGGTCAGGTCATATATACCAATCAACTCAGTTCGACGAATTGAGATGATTTCTGTATGTGTGTATGTATGTATGTCTGTGTGCAAAAAAGTTCACTCATTTTTAAGGCACTTCCCATTGGTCGATTTTTCGGATTATAGCTCGAATCAAACCGTAATTTAACCGCATTATTTGCTATTAAAATGGTACGGATCGGTCGAGGCGTTCCGGAGTTATGGCCATTTCAGTGATCCGGACCAGCACCGGTGGAACTGGCCTTATATAAAACTGAACCAAGCCCCATCATGCGACATATCCAGCTGCGGCGATTTTTGCAACCTTTAGCATGGTTGACGAATTTATGCAAAAATGAACACTGGAGACCAGAAATTCCACGATGTCGGCTCAAAATTCAAGTTGGCGGCTCCATATTCAAGAAAATGGTTCCAAATTTAAGATGGCGGCTGTTCAATGGAGTTTTAGGCTCTAAAACCATGCAATATGGGTATATTTGGTATGAGGAAGATGACCGGAGTCCAAAAATGGCAACAAGAATATCCAAGATGGCGGTAAAAAAAATCCAAGATGGTGGCTCCAAATTCAAGATGGCAACTGTTTAACCCTCGAGCGATCGCGCTGTTGTATTTTGTACAACACGTTGTTTAAGCTCAGCATTGGCGTGGGGCTGACGATGGAGGCCAACCGCGCAAGTTACGGAAGGTTAATGGAGTTTTAGGACCGGAAACCATGCAATATGGGTATATTTGGTATGGAAAAGAAGTCTGGACTCAAAAAATGGCGACCAGAATATCCAAGATGACGATTCAACATTCAAGATGGCTGTTTAATGGAGTTTTAGGCTCTAAAACCATGCAATATGTGTATATTTGGTATTGAAAAGATATCTAGAGTCCAATAATGACGGTTAAAATATCCAAGATGGCGACCAAACTATCCAATATGACGTCTCCAAATTCAAAACGGTTGCTGTTTAAAGGAGTTTTGGGCTCCAAGACCATTCAACATGAGTGTATCTGGTATGGGGAAGAAGTCTGGAGTCCGAAAAAGGCGACCAGAATTTCCAAGCTGCTGGACTTAAATCCAAAATTCAAGCTTGCGGCTGTTTTTCAAGGGTTTTAGACTCAAAAATCAAAAGCCAGATAAACAATATGATCACTGATGCCATGAAATGGGATTCTGTTAAGCGTATGAAAGTGCGATATTCATCAACATGCCACTTGAGTTGTGTTGAAATTTGTTTCCGAAGGCAAGGTATCAAAAGACCAAAACAATTGCATGAATCTTAACAAAATTTGTTATTTAATAAAAAATACGTTCCTCAGACGTTAAACAAGTTTTAATAGATTAGCATTGAAAAGCAAAAATAAATGCTGTTAGTTGACATGCTTTCATGCGTTTTCCTTTGTTACCGTTGAGAAACGCTAACTTTGTTTATTAGTTCTTAAGAATAAATTTGTTTGTATTTGTTGATATAGTTAGAGCAAATTGTTAGTAAATTGATATTCTGTTATTTGTATTATGTTAGTAAATTATATTGTAAGTTAGTAAATGTTATAAAAGGATAATTAATAAAATCAGAACAAAATTTGTTAACATACAATCACCCTACACTGAACAGACCCCCAAGCAACACACCTTGTTATGGAGAAGTTTCTCGTACTTCTCCAAAACATTTTACAGTCATGGAATGAAGTTGCGGCAACTTGTTTCATGACGTTTGCATGACCGAAAAAGCACACGTTTTTTGCTTTGCACAAGTTTTAACGTAATGAAAACAAACATTTTAGCAAGATGTTATGAAATACATATTATAGTCTAAAGAAGGGAGTATTTTTGTGGTGTTTATTACTTTTAAAATACAAAATTCGAACATCAATGAACTAACAAGAATAATTATGAGAACACAAATACATGAAAGTATAACTGATTTCTTTTATTTTGACAGAAGCTCGTCTGAAAAAAAAAATAAAATAAATTTTGAGATGAACCAGATTTAAAAATAAAAAGAAACGTGAACCTGAAAACAATCCAAAGTTGAGTGATCTCAAGGCCAAAAAAAGTGCGCTTTTAAATTTATCGTGGATAATGGCATTTTACCTCCACAACATTGATGCGCTACTCGATCGACTCAATATTTCTGAAATTTTTTGTTGATTTTCAACGACCGCCATTCGACTTCTTCAATAAGTTTGTTATTTTTCAAGAAGAATCAATATGGTGGTAGCATCAAAAGGCTAGCACGAAGAATATACAGTGCCAATCAAAAACATTCTCACATGTGATTTTTTTAGTATTCTTTATTTTCAACCAACTTATCAACTGCGTATATATTATATTGAATTGTAGTTTTCAGGAAAAATACGTTAAAGGTGCTAAAATGTAAAGAGTACTATAAAATATGCAAATATATTAGTTTTTTCACGTTTTCATGGTCTCGGGACCAAAGAGGTACCCTGGTTTTATATTTTTATCAGAAAATTTAGGAAATTTGGCGTAACATATCAAAAAATCAGAGATGTATGTTTTTAGTTTTTGAGATATGATTTTTTGAGAATGAAAGGTCAAATTTTCCCATACAAGACACTTTTTTAAATTTGATTATATTTTGATTCCTTATAATATTATGGATACCAAAACCACCAGGAATCACTTTAAAAAGCAATACTATGCATAGTTTTATAAGAATTTGCAATTTCAAGCAATTTTAGAGTAGCTAGTACTAAAATATATGACTCTCTATATTCAAAAAATCATATCTCAAAAACAAAACAAAATACATTTCTGATTTTTTGATATGTTACGCCAAATTTTCTGAATAAAATCCTGATAAAAATATAAAACCAGGGTACCTTTTTGGCCCCGAGACCATGAAAACGTGAAAAATCTAATATATTTGCATATTTTATAGTACTCTTTACATTTTAGCCCCTTTAACGTATTTTTCCTGAAAACTACAATTCACTAGCTTTCAAAAAAAAGAAGTTTAAAATTGGTCAACTGGTTCAAAAGTTACGATTTTTTGAAAATTTTTAGTTTTGAAAAACCTTAATTTTTTGGACCACCCTATATGAAAATTTATCACCCTAATGACGAAATAAAAAAAAAAATACGGGTCTAATTATTTCCGAAGAACTACAAGCCCACCAAGTTTCACGACAATCGGAGATGCATTCATTCATTTATTTAGTTAACATCAAATTCATGATAATACTGAATCAACAATTTGCGGCCATAATACTCGATTTGCAGCTGCAGCTCTCCAACGTCGGTCACGCCCAACACTCGCCAGATCACGCTCCACCTGGTCCGCCCATCGTGCTCTCTGCGCTCCACGCCTTCTTGTACCAACCGGATGGTTAGCAAACACCAACTTTGCAGGGTTGTTGTCCGGCATTCTTGCAACATGCCCTGCCCATCGTATCCTTCCGGCTTTGGCCACTTTCTAGATGCTGAGTTCGCCGTAGAGTGCAGCGAGCTCGTGGTTCATCCTTCTCCGCCACACACCGTTGTCCTGCACGCCGCCGAAGATCGCCCTTAGCACCCGTCGCTCGAAAACTCCGAGTGCTTGCAGGTCCTCCTCGAGCATCGTCCATGTCTCGTGTCCGTAGAGAACCACCGGTCTTATTAACGTCTTGTACATGGTACATTTGGTGCGGAGGTGAATCTTTTTTGACCGCAGCTTCTTCTGGAGCCCATAGTAGGTACGACTTCCACTGATGATGCGCCTTCATATTTCACGGCTCACGTTATTGTCAGCCGTTAGCAAGGAACCGAGGTAGACGAATTCTTCTACCACCTCGAAAGTATCCCCGTCTATCGTAACATTGCTGCCAAGGCTTGTCCTGTCTCGCTCAGTCCCACCTACCAGCATGTACTTTGTCTTAGCCACATTCACCACCAGTCCGACCTTTGCTGCTTCACGTTTCAGGCGGGTGTACTGTTCTGCCACCGTTCCAAACGTTCTAGCAATAATATCCATGCCATCCGCAAAACAGACAAATTGGCTGGATTTCGTGAAGATCGTACCCCGGCTGTTGAGCCCGGCTCGTCGCATAACACCTTCCAGGGCGATGTTGAATAATAGGCAGGAAAGTCCATCACCTTGCCGTAGTCCTCGTCGGGATTCAAATGAACTGGATAGTTCACCCGAAATCCTTACGCTGTTCTGCACACCGTCCATCGTTGCTCTTATCAGTCTAGTCAGCTTCCCGGGAAAGCTGTTCTCGTCCATAATTTTCCATAGCTCTGTGCGGTCGATACTGTCGTATGCCGCTTTGAAGTCGATGAACAGGTGATGCGTTGGGACCAGGTATTCACGGCATTTCTGGAGGATTTGCCGTACGGTGAAGATCTGGTCCGTTGTCGACCGGCCGTCGATGAAACCGGCTTGGTAACTTCCCACGAACTCATTTACTTTAGGTGAAAGACGACGGAAGATGATCTGGGATAGCACTTTGTAGGCGGCATTCATTCAAAATGGTGATCGCTCGAAAGTTTACATTCTCACACATTAACTTGTCGCCTTTCTTGTGGATGGGACAGATTATCCCTTCCTTCCACTCCTCCGGTAGCTGTTCGGTTTCCCAGATCTTGACTACTAACTGATGCAGACAGGTGGCCAACTTTCCCGGGCCCATCTTGATGAGTTCTGCTGCGATACCGTCCTTACCAGCCGCTTTGTTGTTTTTGAGTTGGTGGATGACATCCTTAACTTCCCTCAGCGTGGGAGTTGGTTCGTTCCCGTCCTCTGCTGCACCAACATACTCATTTCCTCCGCTGCCTTGGTCCTCCGTGCCTACATTCTCTTCGCCATTCAGGTGCTCGTCGAAGTGCTGCTTCCACCTTTCGATCACTTCACGTTTGTCCGTCAGGAGGCTCCCGTCCTTATCCCTGCAGATTTCGGCTTGTGGCACGTAGCCTTTGCGGGATGCGTTGAGATTCTGTTAGAACTTACGTGTTTCCTGTGAACGGCACAGCAGTTCCATTTCATCGCACTCCGCTTCTTCCATGCGGCGCTTTTTCTCCCGGAAGAGACGGGTCTGCTGATTCCGCTTCTGTCTGTATCGCTCCACATTCTGTCGGGTTCCATGCTGCAGCATTACCGCCCGCGCTGCATTCTTCTCCTCCAGAACCGCTCTGCACTCCTCGTCGAACCAATCGTTTCGTCGACTCCGTTCTACGTACCCGATAGTGCTCTCGGCTGCGTTGTTGATGGCTGCTTTCACTGTACTCCAGCAGTCCTCTAGAGGGGCCACATCGAGCACACCCTCGTCCGGCAACGCTGCCTCGAGATTATGCGCGTATGCGGTGGCGACATCCGGTTGCTTCAGTCGCTCTAGATCGTACCGGGGCGGCCGCCGGTAATGTACGTTGTTAATAACGGAGAGTTTTGGGCGCAGTTTAACCATCACCAGGTAGTGATCAGAGTCGATATTAGCGCCACGATAGGTCCTGACGTCGATAATGTCGGAGAAGTGCCGTCCATCAATCATAACGTGGTCGATTTGCGATTCCGTTTGTTGTGGTGATCTCCAGGTTTAACGATACGGGAGGCTGTGCTGGAAGAAGGTGCTACGAATGGCCATGTTCTTGGAGGCGGCGAAATCGATGAGGCGTAGGCCATTTTCGTTCGTCAGCTGGTGGGCGCTGAACTTTCCAAACGTCGGTCTGAATTCCTCCTCCTGGCCTACCTGAGCGTTTAGATCCCCTATGATGATCTTGACGTCGTGGTTTGGGCAGAGGTCGTACTCGCGTTCGAGCTGCACGTAAAATGCGTCTTTGTCATCATCAGTGCTTCCGGAGTGAGGGCTGTGCACGTTTATTATGCTAATGTTGAAGAATCGGCCCTTGATCCTCAACCTGCACATTCTTTCGTCGATCGGCCACCAACCGATCACGCGCCTCTGCATGTCGCCCATCACTATAAAAGCTGTTCCCAGCTCACGTGTGTTGCCGCAACTCTGGTAGATGGTATGATTACCTCTAAACGTTCGCACCATAGATCCTGTCCAACACACCTCCTGCAGCGCTACGATTCCGAACACGCGGTCCTTCAGTATATCGGCGAGTATGCGGGTGCTCCCGATGAAGTTGAGAGATCTGCAGTTCCACGTACCGAGCTACCAATCGCAAGTCCCTTTTCGTCGCTGTGGTCGTCGCCATTGGTATCGGTTCGCATTCTTCTCTTGTTGATTTTCCGATGCTAGTCTTTTTTACGGCTGGCTCGCAGGGCCTGACACCAACCCACAAACCCAGGGAGCTGGGCTTACCTTCCCGGAAGCTACGGGTTCTGCACTATATCGTTTTTCTATGGAATGGCTGATGTAATGGATAAAGAGGATAAAAGTTGGAAACAAGTTTCCGTGCAATGCAATGCGAGAGGTATTTGTTAGTTTTTGAGTAAATTGAAAGTACGACACTTAAGTGACTACCACCAATCTGGTCGCAAACGGTCGCAGCTAAATTCGCCAGTAAATCATTGTTGAAGATTATAGGGAAGTTTTATAGAAGAACGATCGAAGGGGTCGAAAGGGGAAACATTTTTTTCGGCTTGTTAAAAATTTTCAGTTTTTTTTTTACTTTGTAGAAAAAGCATCTAATTCAGTCACACTTATTCAAACAAAATGATAAAGTATGGTATCTTAATTTGTGATAAACATCGATTTCAACTATGTAAGAATCGAACACAATCAACCAAATACATGTCGAATGGATGAGACTTTTTAATAGAGTGATAAATGCATAGGACTGAAATTAGCAAAAAAAAATCAAATAAAATATCTACTCAAGAACATCTACTTTCATGAGCTCTGAGGAAAAGTTTCGGCATACATTTGATAAAAGTAATGATTCTCCCTAGTTATTAAAGCATTAAACTTGATGTTTCCGCAATGATATCACAGTTTCATTGAGGTCAAATTTTTGGAATAATGACCTATGGCGGAACCACTGTGCGTATGTCTAACATACCATTTCGGTTGGTTATCTGAAAAACAACAACATTCGTGTTGATGTAGCTCTAACTTATTGTATTAGGAGCACACATAATCCGGTCTTAAGCCTCACTATACGTGTAAATTGGCTGTCTCGGCAGACGCTGTGAAGCACACCATTCAATTTGGGAACATATGTTAACATATTCAACGTCAAACTGAAGATTATCAGGAAATTATCTTTCTTAAAATGACTTACTATCAAACGGATTGTGGAATGCTTCATTCTATATTTTATGATTGTCACACACTAAAAGCACATCAATAGAAATACTTTGCGATATATATACTTTGTATATAAATAACAGTCTCTATGAGACTGCATATAATATTATCGTTTTACTTAAAAATAATTAATAAATTCAATTCTACTAGTAGCAGCTTTGTAAATAACTATCCTCCATTGTCTTCCACATAGTTTCAAACAGCTTTTTTATCGGTGATTTTTCGTTCTGCATCATCTGCTACGCTTTGTTGTAACTTTTCTAAAATTGTACAAGATAAGAGAAGCGAATAACATACTTGTTGTAGGCATTTGAATAATGATCATCCTAATTATACGCACCAATAGCATTCCGACTTTCCACTGCACACAGTACGAAATCCACCAACTCCATGCCCTCCACTCGGGACTCTCGGGACCGTTTCATCAGCTCGTGCAGAACTCGATTGTTGACGTTGAACCCCGAAGAATTGAGAGCGCTCTTGAGCTCCTTCCTGTCCAAATGTCCACTTTGGTCCAGATCGTACAGCTGAAACACCGCCTGCCACTGTTGCACATCCCGGATAATGGTTCGAAACTGTTCGTACTGGATTTGACTAGATTTGTTGACGCTGACGCGAGAGATCAATTGCTGGGATATTTGTAGAACGAGAGTGCGATCAACTGGTTTAGGTTTGCTTTGAGGTCGTTTATGTGGTCGTTGGCAAGGAATCCATCCGCAGAAAATAATTTCCTGCAGCTGTAAGCAGATTCGCACCCAGACGTTTGACCGTTTCTTGACTTTTGGAGGAGGGGCGAAGAAGAATCGGCACAGGATGGCGCTCAAGGCAATGTGATCGATGGTTTTCTTCCGATCGGCCAATTCGTAGAAATGCCGTACCATCCGGGGCCAATCCTCGTCTTCTTGGAGGGGTCCGGATACTCGATCATCCATCGTTCCGAAACAGACGGTGCAGTCGTTTTCCTCCAAACAATTGCGCAATTCGGAAAATATACGCATTAGGAACTCTCCCTCTTCACTTGGGTGTAGGGTTGATGGTACAATAAGGTACATTCCTGGGTTGATCCTTAGCCGGCAACTGACCTCTCTGGAATTGATGAAAATGGATCGAGACACAATACGGTAGTCGTTCTTTTTGAAGAACTTCATTGGAACGGGTTTGTTGCGTAGGTGTTCTTCGGTAACTCGATAGATGACGAACCCGATCGTCAGACTGGGTAGATCTTCTGCTCTACGAAACTTTTGCATCAGCGCTACCACTATTGTGCACATCTCGGACGGATCGTCACTATCCGGTTTGTCCAAGTTAACTACGTATTGAGGATTCGTCCAAAATGACTCCAAATAGTCGATACATCCCCCAGCGGTTGACCCCTTGACCCATTCACCATCGATGGTGGATACCTGCCAACCTCGCTTACTACCTTCCGTTTCATCGAGCGGATCCGGAGACAAATTACAGATTTCCACTCGATCAAAATACCGTAAGAAGTCTTCAAAATTCATCCAAAACTCCCCATCGTTGTCGATCGTCAACCCGAGTTGTTTGCGCTGTGCCTTCGGAATCGCTTGCCACTCCTGTGACCTATCGCTCCAAGCACCATTCCACTCAATGCCGTCTCCCCAAGGATTTCGCAAACGAATCAGCTTCTTCGCTCCCATGATGTGGGTCTTTGTAACGGAGTACGAGTGACCCTTCAGCAGACCTTGCGGAGTATGTGCCTCCGGGATTTTAGGATCTGGCAAGATGTTACACGCAAACATGGACCCCCTCTGAAAGCCCGTATCGATGATTTCGAACAAGTTATCCGGCGGAGGCTCCTTCCCCCTAAGCCTGTACGATTCGGTTATTCCTCCGGTGAAGTCCTGCATCGCTTCCCGAGCCGTTCCGCTGTTCAGCGCCTCGTAACACCCGTGTAACTTGGCGTAAGCCTTCTCCAGCAGCGCGCTCCAGAACTCGTTCTTCTGACTAGATTTCATGTAGATCAGCTCTCGATCCCGCGTCGGAAGCCGATCGTCGATCACCACATCAACCCATTGGCCAAACTGCCAAAACCTAAAATGGAATATGCCAGCATACTCATCATCTTCGAAAGAATTATCCTGCGGAACCGTCTTCCGGAAAAGTCGCCCATTTGCGGTAAGATTGGCGGTGGCCGTGAGGAGCCAGCAGTCGTTGAGGTTGCCCTGCCGAACGTCGAAACGGGACGCTCCGTCGACGAAGAACTTCGGCTTGCGGCAGATCTCCCGTGGACGCAGCCATTCGATCGACCGGTCCGGGTTCGATGGGCGCTTCGTTAGCGACGAGTGTACCGGTTTGAAGTCGGAATCTTCGAAGAGGGTTCCCTCGGTGAGACAGCGCTGTTTCAGGTGGTAGAAGTCCTGTGCCGGAGGGTTTTGGTGGGTGTTGAAGGTTTTGTGGGCAACCTGGAAGTATTGGGTGAAATTTAGCAGTTTTAAGCAGGGTTTTAAGAAATTGTCTAGATTTGTTTATGTTGTTTAATTCTTTTTCATTAGTGTGAACCCATAAGATCTCCCATGGCAGGCAGTCAAGACTGCTACCTTTGATTCCCAGCACAAAGTATCTTGAAATGCACAATCCGAGTAGGTGGAAAAATCTGATGAATAGCATAATTAGTTATTATTGATTGAATTACTGAAGAGCAAAAACTGATACTGGTTTGATTGATATAAGAGGTAAAAGATCAGAAATAATAGCAAAAGCTTACATGGCGAACTACTCAATACCCAAGTAACACAGAAAACATCTTTGAAAATAAAATTTGGAAAAGATGTTGTAATGCAGTACTATAATCGTACTTATACACATCTTGTGTTGAAATCGTGTTTTATCTATATTTGACAATAACAAACCACTGAAGAATATTATTAACCTCTAGACAAGTTAGCGTAACGTAAATTTAACGTTAAATACACAACAATTTTGTATCCTTATCATCTTTCAATTGAAGATGTTATGTAGAAAATCCGCAGCACATAGTTATAACATTTGGACTCACATATGTTGCAAAAACGTTATTTTTACGTATGAAATACGTTAAATGAAGTTTGAAGTTTATCAGATCGCTGTTCTGCCAGTTTGCACTTTAACATTATTTATGACAAATCTTTTGCCTTAAAATACTAGGCAATTCAATTATGAGAGCAACTATGACAGCATAAAATGCTTATTTTTTCATACTTCGCTCTTGATGATGCCGCTATGAACTAGCTAAACACATTGGTATATGAATATTACCTAAAAAAAGTTGGTGGCTGTACAACTCACTTTAGAACTGCATGGCTGGGAAGAAGCAAGCCACCCTTGCACTTCAATTATACACCAGTCCTCCTATTACCTAATAATCACTTTAGGTACTTACCTAGCGGCTAAATCACACTTGAAGGCACTGTTAGTGTTAATTGATCCCGAAAAATGTTAGAAAATAATTTTCTCAAACTGGCTCCATGAGCTGCACTCTAGCTTTGTTATTGTTATAACTATGTTCAAAACTAGTATCTGAAAACAAAAATTACATCGCTGTTTACTATTTGTTCAGAATACGTTGCTATGATGTTTTATTTATGTATTTGAAACAATTCAAATGGTTTTCAACAAACATGTTATTAAGATGTACAATTGAAGTAATATAAACGTATTTTAAATATTTTGAATTTTTCCCTACCAGTCCAGATAAATTACAGTGCCTGCCAAAAAGTGTGGCACAAACATTGTTATTAATATTCGTTTGCTTATCAACATTTTTTTCGCCCGATAAATATTTATTTGAGATAGTTTGAACATTTGATAAAATTATAAAATTTTCTTGTCCATAACGACTAAAAATTCTACAGTCATAAGCACATCACATTTCGTAATCAAAAATAGCTTAACAAAACTTCGTACCGGCACTGTGTCAAGTAGCCACCATGTTGCATGTCTGAAAATTTGTTTGAAAACCCTACACAAATCAGAGATATGCCAAAAATTTTTCTTCGTATTTCCAATCCGATGGAAAGCGAATGAATTCATGAAGAGTGAACATGCTTGTTTCACCATAAATTTTGAATGGCACATGTAATTTTGTCATGGTGACCGAACATCGAGGATAGATTGCAAATAAAATGTGAGTCATATTTTTTTCAAGCCATCACTAAATATCACATAATAGGTGGCCCATTTATTTGCATAGTGTGCGTTTGATTAATTATGATTTTGCTACTGGCAACAAGTCATTACGATGTTGCTGAGAACGTATTCAATACTTTATTTTATGTTATAATAATGTATTGAAAAACATCTTTAGTAACATCAAAGATGTTTTATAAGCCGCCATTTTTTGCGCTTTTTCGGTGATATAAGTGTATGAAAATTAATTTTTCATATTCGGAACAAAACTTTGACGTTTGTATGAAACACGTAATATATACATTATTGTAACATGTTGTGTTACTTGGGTAATAGCTCGATAAGATATTACAAGATCAAAACAATAGTAGACAAGATTTGTCACTTTTTTTTCTAGAAAAAAAAAATGTCAGCAACCAGCATCGAACATACGACCTTAGGATTCACAAGCGGCTATGCTTACCACTCAACTGTGACTCACTGTTATAAGAGGGGGGGGGGGAGGGGGAATAAGAGCATGCGGTTCTTTGTTTCTACTGTTCAGAAAGGGGCACATGGCATTTCACTAACATTGAGCCATCTCTGTGGATGTATGTGTTCCATTTCGTGCAGAAGAGCTAAACTTGTTCTTATGTTGAAATTTTCAGCTATTTCGACAAAAACAAAAACTGATATCATATCAGTTTGAGCTATTCGGGTGATATTCATTAGATTTTTGAATAACACATCAAAATCACATCAAGCTATGACAGCAAAAAATGTTCGATTTGAGATATGATTTAGATTTTCTCGTTTACCCGGGAAATGACAATTTTGACAAATAATACAGCTTTAGGAAAAAAACAGGTAATCAACCCCGATGAGAACAAGGGTTGTAGGCTCACATATGTAGAAAGAGGGCTTCGCTTCTTCGAGGATAAACGTTTGCTCCTCATGTTAGGGGCGGCTGATCGATCGATTTCCGATCGCCAGTGAAGCTAATCTCTGCAGTATGTTACTCCGGAAAGTTAGGGGGTTGTTGTCAGGCTCTAAGAGCCACCCCAGGCAATATTTTCATTAACAATTAGTCTTGTAGAGGTTTTGAGAACCGTCATAAACCTAATACCTTTTATTTTGGTTTTGTGATGGTTTTAAGAACCTCCTGTAGTCTATTTGACGAAAAAATATTACTTGGGAACCGTAACATCACAAATAATCGAAAAAAAAAACAATAAGAAAATAATTTACAAGTAAAGCAATGACAACTACCCATGCGGTGGAAAATAACTCAGGAAGTACTGATGGTGATAAGGACGCATTCTACGAGAAGTTTGAACGTGTTTACGACTTCTGCCAACTGCCACGATGCCAAAACCAACATAGAAGACTTAAACTATCAGGCTTACCAGAAGAAGAAGTTTAGACCGATGCTTCGCGACGATTGGAAAGCTCAGCGCCCACCAATTGAAGAACGGAAACGGCCTAGGGCTTTTCATTTTGCTGCTTTCAAGAATATGACGGCACACGGTACTTCTCTGACACTCCGGCATATCGTGGCGCTATCATCGACTTTATCAGTAGAACGGCGCCAGAGACACATTCTAGTTTGGAAACTTGTACGAAGCTAACGTTGTCTTTGTAGATTCCTTCAGAATTTTCCCAAAAATCCTTTTAGAAAGGATCATCAGGTATTGCTCCAAGAATTTCTACAGGGATTTCTCATTGGATTCATCAAGAAGTTCCTCCAAGTAAACTACCCAAAATTAAATCCCTTTTCAGAAATTTCTACAAAAATATCAAGTGTTTCTCTGGTAATATTCAGGATTCCTTCAAAACATTCTACACCCTTTCACAAACTCTACCGAAGGTTTTACTTTGGAATTGTGACAAAGATCCCTTTTGCGATTTTTTCCAAGTATTCGCGCAAAACTCCTTCAAAACTTTTTTTTTGATAAATTCCTTTAAAAACTTCTCCAAGTATTTCTCCAATTACTCCAGCAATAATTTCTGCAAGAGGATTCCTGAGATATCAATTAGGGAAAAATCAAATTTGATGTTTAATTCTCCCAATAATTCCATTAAAATTTTCCTAAATGATCCCTCGTAGAAAAAATTCAATGTTTTATTTCGAAATTCTTTTAGACTAATTTTGGTGTTCCTTTAAGGTTTCCTTCAATTATCCTTCGAAGGATTCCTTCAGGCATTTCTCGATATATTACTTCGAAAATTAGTTTAGAACACACATTAATTGGAATTAAATATTACTTGAATTCTCACAGAAATTCTAAAATACTTTCGTCAAAGACTTCTTTGGAAATTTTCCCAATGAATCCTTTAGAGATTCTTTTAGCGATGTCATCAAGGACTCTTCCAGTATTTTTTTCCGAATCCTCTGAGCAATTTGTCCAATGATTCCATCCACTATATTCACCAAGTATTTATTTAGGAATTACTCCAAGGAAGAAAAGATTTTTGAAAATCTTTAAAAATTCATCTAGAAGTTATTTCAAGAACAAGTTATCGTTTTTAGGAAAGTTATTCAGGATTTTCTAATAAAAATGATTCCAGGCTTGCTTCGGGAACTCTTGCAAGCATTTCATAAGGGATTCCTTCGGAGATTTCATCAGGAAACCTCACACAAACTCCTCCAGTAATGTTCCCAAAAATTTTTTAAGAAAGTTTTTTTTCTATATTTTTACATAAACCCTACAGAAATTTACCCTTCAGCAATTTCCTAATGAAATTCTTTCGAAATTTCTTCTAGCATTCCTTTTGCAATCTCTTCAAGAATTTCTTTGACAGCACTTCTAAGAATTCTTCTAAAAACCTTTCAAGAATTTCTTCAAGCGCTTCTTTAGTTATACTTGCAAGGATTCCTGCAGGAATTTCTCCAAGGACTATTTAATAACTTTATTCAATAACTGCTGAGGGAGTTACTCCAAGATTCCGTTTTCGTGAATCTTGCAAGGATTCATTCAGGTATGTTTCCAAGCATGTTTTCAAAATTTCCATAAAAAACTTACAACTTACACATTAGGAAGCCCTACAAGATTATTTCTGGAAGAAATCCCTAAAGCAAACATGGAGAACTTCCTTAAGGTTTCTAAATGATTTCTGGAAGCCTTCATGACAGAATCCTTAAAGGAATTTTTGAAGAAGGAATTGCTAAAGGAATTATCAGAGGATTCGCCTAGGGATTCGCTGAAGAAATCTGTAGAATATCCGGAAGAAGTCTTTGAAGAAATTCTTACAGAATTGTTAGAATCTGATCTGAACTGTGAAAGAAACCATGGGGAAATCGCAAAGCAAATTGAAAGAATTTCTAAAGGTTTCTTTGAGAAATTGTTGCAGGGATCGTAAAGAAATTTTCCAAAGGAATCGTTTTAAGAATTCTCTATGGAATTCTATTGAATATTAATAAATGAATCCACGAAGGGTTTTCTGGAAAAATCTTTGAAGGGATTCCTCAGGAAATGCTTTGAGGAGTTACTGAAGGAATCATTGAAATAATTTCTAAAAAAATGCTTAAAGGAATTTCTACATTTAGAATTCTGAAAATCAGAACTTATTCTGAATGATTACTCCGTGAATTCTGTCAAGCATTCCTTTAGGAATTTTTGTAAACGAATACTACTAATGGTTTCGCCAGGAAGTATTGCAAAAATCCGCTAGACGTAGAATCTTCGGGGGACAGAGGATGTCTGGCCAAGTCTACGGTTCACAAAAAAATTGAAATTTCTGTATGGATAAAATTTTAAAAAGGGGAAGGCAATGTTTGAAATGATCTAAATTGAGTCTGCGAAGTTTATGGACAACGCCTCACAGATATTCCTCCAGCAATTATATAGGAATTCCTCCAGAGGTTCCTTCAGGTATTCTTTCAATGAGTTCTTCAGAAATGTGTCTAAGAATTCTTTTTAGCCATTCTTCAAATATTGCTTTGGAGTGGACCTGGAGTTAAAACACTTGACTATCACACCGAGGACCTGGGATCCAATCCCAATTCCTTCAATTGGTTTCTTCAGGAATCCCTTCAAGCATTCGATCAGGAGTCTTCCAATGAATGTCCCAGGAACTCATGGAAAGTTTTTCCCATTCATATATGTAGGAAATTCTTCACGGTTTCTGTAGGAAGTTTTCAAAGGTTTATCACCCTTCCTATTGAATCACGTTGGGAACTCACTGACGTAGTGTAAGATTTGGGTCAAAAATGAGCCCGTTGCAAAAATCTTTTACCGTTCTTCCAAAAATTCCTTAAACATTTTCCAAAATCTAGGTATTTTCTCAAGGATTCATGATATGCTAAGAAGTCCTTCTCCAAATTTCATAAGGAATTCCTAAGAAGATTTTTTAAGAATTTCTCAGATTTCCGAAGCAATTTCTTCAAATATTTTCAACGAATTCTTCCATAGGTTTCTCTAGCGTTATCTTCAGAGACTCCTTTCATCCACTTATTTTTACCAGCAATTTTTCTTTGAAGTAAATTTTCCCCATACTAAATCGTATAAAAAATTGATAAGGCGGGCGCTAGAATAGAGTTTTTTGATCGAGCTTAATTTTGCACAGTTGATATGAGAGCAAAATTGAACTAAAATAATATACAGGAACGATAGATTTCCCATTTTTTAAGTTTTTTTTCCATATCCCTTTCGGGACGCAGCAATCTCCATAGAAAATGCTAAACTTTGGCTCACCAGAACTCTTAGAATTTCTAACAAAACAACACTTTATCTTCCCCATTTGGAAGAACTACCCTTCACCTTCGATTTCTAGCTTTGCCAACCTTTAAAAATTAGAAATTAAAAAATTGCGACAGATGAAACTTTTTCGTGTTTTATGGATTTTGTTAACTTTTTGTTTACATTGCTGTGGCAATTTTCAAATGCAACATTAACAAAAGTTAGTTTGCACACATACAAGTACAAGTAATGGCTCAATTATTAAAACAATCTACATCACATCATACAATGACCAAACAGATGAAAAAAATATGCAAAACTGTTATTGATCAGTAGCACAATTGTGCTGGTTCGTCACGAAAGGGATATAACCGTGTGCCAGGCTATTGGGAACCCCTTGATCCCTGGTAATTGGTAACTTCTATGAAATCTCCTGAAATGCCCTGAAACACATCGAAACGCCTTTGAAACTTTCTTGATGCCCCCTGAGGCACCCACGAAAGTCTCGAGGATACCCTAAAATTCTACTGAAACCCCCTGAAATGCTATGAAATTCTCTGAAAGGTTTTAGAATGTCTTGAAACACTTTGTGAATCCTCTGCAGCCCCCTGAGACTACCTTTAAGTAATCCTGAAGCCGGAAGCGTCCCCTAAAACCGCTCAAAACCTCTCTGAAATCCCTTGAAAAGCTCTGACTGGCATTGTACAAAAGCCCTCTAAAACCTTGCTGAAACCCTCTAAAACGCTCTCAATCGCCTATAAACGTTGTGAAACTCCACTATTCTGCAATGCCACTAAAACCTCCTTGAAGTTACCTGGAAGCCGGTGAAGCCCCTAAAGCTCCCCTAAAACCCCATGAAACGCCCTGAACTGCCTCGGCAATCCCCCTGAAACTTCTAGAAGTTCACCCGGAAGCTCAGCAAGTCCACTCGAAACTCTCTGATACTGCCTGAAACGCTTTAAAACGCTCTGAAACACCTTTAGTCGTTTTGAAACGCCTCTGCAATCCTTTGAAGTTTACCCGAGAGCAGGTAACGCGCTGAAATCCAACTCTAAATCTTCCATGTAGTTCACCCGAAAGCCCGGAAAGTCTCCTAGAACCTCTCTAAAATTCCTTGAAACGCCTCTGAAACGCATCAAAACATTTTGAAACGGTTTGAAACGTCTCTGCAACCCCACTAAAGCTCCCTGAAGTTCACTCGGCAATCAGGCAAGCCCTCTAACATCGGTCTGAATTTCCGTGAAATGCTCTGTATCCCCCTGAGACTGCCTTGAAGTTATCCTGAAGCCGGTGAAGCACCCGACAACATCTCTAAAACCTCTCCGAAATTCGCTGAAAAGCTCTGAAACGCTCTGAGTCGCATTGTAAAAAGCCCTCCAAAACCTTTCTGCAATCCTCTGGAACGCTTTGAAATGCCTAGAAACGATTTGAAACATCTTTGAAACTCTTCTAAAACCTCCTGGAAGTTACTTGGAAGCCGGTGGAGCCCCTAGAGCTCCTCTGAAACCCCATGAAACGCTCTGAATTGCCTCGGTAATCCCCCTGAAATCTCTTGAAGTTCACCCGGAAGCTCAGCAAGTCTCTTCGAAACTCTCTGAAACGCCTCTGCAACCCTTTGAAGTTTACCCGGGAGCAGGTAAAATAATTAAAACCCTTCGGAAACCTCTGAAACCCTTCTGAAACCCACTGACAATCGTCCGAAATATCATTCAAATGTGACGAAGAACCACTAAAACCCACTCGGACCCACTACCTCTACACCCATAACCTTCCGAAACCACTCCACCAAGCTCCCCTGAAACCCCTTGTATCCTCTCTGAAACAAACTGAAAAACTTCCTGAAATAACTTCAAAACCCCCCTGAAACCCGCCAATACACCCGAAAATGTTCCTGATATGGGGTATTATCCGTTGAAAATTCTGAAGTATCCTGAAGTATCCTGAAGTAAGCACATGAAACCCTTATAACGCTCATAAAACCTATGGAAAGTTCTCCGAAGCTCCTTGAAATGCCTTCAAAGCCCTTTTGAAACCCACTAAAACCACCAGGCAACAAACATTTTCGCTGTACAAGAGTTGAACAAACCTCTCCTAAGTATACTTTAGCTTAAGAAACTGTTATTCGACTAGTTCTGTTACTTATACCGCTTACAACTGAAACCCTCTGAGACCCCATGAATGCCTCTGGAACCTTCTTAAAGCCCCCGTAATACCTTTATTTTCATCCAAAATGCTAAGGAATTATGTTTAATCGCACCTTACTTCTACCCAAACGTACCTCATCGCGCGTGAAATCCACCGCCAAAAATCGTGATGATCTCCTGCTGGACGTCGAAGACGCATCGTCCGATCCCTCCAGGCTTCTTCTGATGACTTGTTTCATGGTTTTAGCCCAAATCCATGTCGCACCAAGAGTACACTACAGATCGAAAGAAAGCAAACGAACACGAACACGATTAAGGGTTTGTTTTGTGCAACCAATTTGGCGAAAAAAAAAGTTCCGATCGCGATCACTATCAAGTGCTTACTGTCTGTGTCGGGTACGCTACACTTCCTTAGTTAGAACTAGAAGCGACCGGCCAAGCAGTAGCAGCACCAGCGTCAGGAACAACAACAATAAACCGATCAAGGCAATCCTGTTCGTAGGTTCGCGACCTAATGTAACGATCGACGAGCCGCGCTTCATCGAAATAAACCATCGCATCGCATCGCTATGGTTGTTGCGTTTCCCCATTCGCGACTCAACAACACGTGCTTTTTTATCTGTTTGTTTTGTGGCTTGATGCGCGCGTCGCCGCCGCGTAGCTTTATGGTGCTCTATTGCTGTTATCTACCACAATGGATGAGTGACTACTCATTTTCACATTTCTTTATTGATTTTTTACGCGGAGGGAATTCGCCTAGTGATATAATGCTGATAAACAATCAATTTTGGATCCAAAAATATACTAATAATGATAACATATTCCAAGACATATCCTGATTTGATTATACAGAACGGTAGTTACACAAATTTTGCCTATTATCTTCGAAACACAGCAATGAGTCATCCGTTTACTGCCAGCTAAATCAACTACAGCATTGACTCCAACAGTGCGGTTAGTTTTCCCAACTAACAATTTATAATGTAACTGATTATATTTATGTTTCATGACACCGCCGGGAAACTTTTGGAGAGGATCATTTTGTCGAGACTGACGGTCTATACTGAAATTATATTTGACCCCGGAAGCTATTCGCGCCATCCCAGATAAATAAGTATAGTTTTTCCATAATATATTAGAAATTTCACAATAAAAAAAAAACGAAAAAGCAATAATAAAAATTAAAAAAATGCGATAAATAAATGACTTACCCATGAAAAGAAAATGCAGGAGAAAATACGAGGCGGTCAAATGTTGAATCGCACTTATATGACTGCCCTTTCGTATCGGTATTAACAGTGATAATTTGAAACACTTCTCTAAAGTTTAATTAGATTTTTGTGCGACTTGCAGTAATTGCTTTACAAAATAGGCTCCAGTGACCGCAGTCCAGTGACAATTGACAAATTTGAATTGCATATACCAATGTTGAGGCGGTTGAAGCAAACACGGCGGTGGCTGGCTAGGTGGGCCCTGGTGGGCCCCGATAACCACAGAGGAAAGGCCGGGGGTTTCTGACCCAACGGGTGCGACGACGGCTTCGTCCCGAAGAACCAGGCCCGGAATGGCCAGGCGCTTGGCAGCGGGCAGCGTGGGTGGTGAACAACGGCGGCCGAAAACGGTGGTGGCTGGCAAGGTTGTTTTCGATAGCCACCGAGGAAAGACCGTGGTGTCTAACTCCCGTGGTGTGCCGTTTTCGTCCCGAGGAAACATGCCTGGGAGGACCGGGGGCTGGGCAACTGGCTTAAGAGGGCTGCCACCAACCTGCAGGTTTCTGACCCCTGCGGGATGAGGGTTACGACCCGGCAAAACCAGCTCTGGTGGCTGGACGTTAGCTTACTCGCGCCGGTCTGCTTTTGCAGGGCAACAAAAATCCCTGCGAATGTTATTCGGCGAACAGATAGCTTGACAGGGCACGTGGAAACCGTGCACGTACGAGCTAGACGCTGGAGCCTTGCAATGGCTATTTGGATTCGCACGATACAACTAATCTTCTGAGGCACTTCCAGAGGGTGCACTGTCTCTCGCGATTGCAAACGGTGGCAAAACCGATCGGTGACGCAATTATGTATCAAAAGGGTCAATAATTTCTGGCCATTCTCTTATTTGTACTCATTAGCGGAGCCAGCTTTTTTCTTTTTTCTTACTCACTCTCCTAAACAAGCAGGAGAATGAGCGAGATGAAAGAGGAGGCAGGCTGCCCCCTCTTCCATCTGTTTCTTTCTCGTGTATGTTTGGGAGAGTGAGTAAGAAAAAAGAAAATGCTGGCTCCGCTGATGTTTGTACTTAAACTCAACCAACTCCTTGCTGTTTTTTGCACGGTCGGGCATCTCCCCTAGCCGAAATCGGGTGCCGATCGTGCCTCTATTTCCGCCCACACTCAGTAGGAGTTCAGTGGAGATTGCTACCATACTCGGGCACCCATTTTGCCATTCATAAGCGATGCGCTTCACGGTCACCCTAGGCGTATCGCTTTATATTGACCGTTGGAAAATTACGCTATCTGGACAAATATTTTACTACTTTTCCGTACTCCCGTCGGTAAATACCTTGAATATTTTATTGCATACTCTCAGAAAAAAATAATGAATGAGAAATTCCTCGCAAACTTCCTACAGAACCTTTGGTAGGATATCATTGAGAACTCAAAGAGCAATGGAAAAATTATATCATTTCAAGCCTAACTTTACCAAACACCGTATCTAACAAAATCATCGATCGGAGAAAAACGGAGAGGAAGTTCGCAATTCCCATAGAAACTCATACATAGAGCATTACAGAAACGGGTATTTTTCACAAATCATCCCCAAAGGTGAATGATACAAGTAAGGTACCCCGGGGCAAGTGAGAATCGGGGGCAAGTGAGACCTATAGCTAGTATTTTTTTTATAATTTATTTTTAAGACTAACATTCTTCATGGAAAACATAGGTATCACACCTACGGATAGTTTGTATACAAAAAATGTTATTGTTTCAACCATTAAGAGACCATATACGTTATTGTTGTTCTTATGTAATTTTCAATTCACTAGGTAAGATTGACGTGCTCTACTACATTCGTCGTTTAAAAATAGATTTGTTATTCTACAAATACTTTTTTGGTTTCAGGATAGTATTTGGAGTTCATGCAAATTATTTCAAGCGAAAAAGCTGTATTTTATTTTTATTTATTACCTTTAGTTTACTGCTCTCACTTGCCCCAGTGCATTTTGCTATCTGGGGCAAGTGGGACCTATGAGAATAAACAAACACAATTGTATGGGTTCATCTCGCCTTGTCCAGCCTAAAATGAAATTAGCACGAAATTCAATAAAAATTGACGCGTTAAGTAATCTATTGTTGAATTATACTTTATTAACTCTATTTAGATGACGAAATTCTTGTTAAAAATGGTAAAACCTTGGGCAAAACAAAAAAAATCAGAAGCATGTATTTTTTATGTTTTTTTCTTAATATTTTTCATATTTTTCACTTAACGCTGCATGATGCATTCTTTTGAGCATTCGGGAACCGTCCATAAAAAATTTTAATATGGATATTACCTTTTCAAAATTCATGATTAAAAATACATTATTTAACCTTCCTTAGTCCCTAAAAAAAAGTTACAAATAAGACCCTGGGGTCATTTTTGACCCCAAACTTTGAACGGCTCTCAAAAATCAGTGGCTGGGCCGATTTTGATTTTCTTTGGCCCAAATGAAAGCCACACATGTCTAGTTTTCAAAACCACCGGAGAGTTCCGGATTTGGTCACTGTGGCCACCGGGAACCTGCTTCAACTGAAAAATGCCGCTTTAGAGACCCTAACTTTGGCAAGCTATAACTTTGCAGCCAAACAAGTAATCAGGACCGTTCAAGAATCGTTGGAAAGGTACTCACGTGGACTTTGATTAAAGACATTAATATTGACTAATTCTTAAGAACCGGTTCCGGAAATCCGGAACATCCGGAAAGTAATGTTTTTCACGATAATGTACTACAAAGCACATTCATATTATTTACAGGATAGAAGTTTTTGCATCAAACTTCTTTAGGCCATAATACAATCTGTCGAGAACTATTTCTGTATGTTTTTGGTTATGTCCCGTCCTTCTGGAACCGGTTCCAGGGATCCCACAAGATGGCCAACGAGTTAACTGTAACGAAATTGAACGGTTTTCCGCGCTAAACACATCTGCGTTGGTTAACTCATGATGAAATCTCAATAATTTCACATGCTCCATATTGTTGTGATAAGTAAAAACATTGTTGGACATTGTGGTCCTATGTGGCCGCCGGAGTGACCACCGGAGAAACCCGTATTGAGGGACTTCCATGTTTTTGCAACAAAGATAGGCATTCGACGGCTCTAACTTCATGATTTTTCATGGCCATGTGGCTTCTGGCATTAAATAGAAGAATTGACCATTCTGGTCTGTTTTGGCCACCGGAGTGACCACCGGAGAAACCCGTATTGAGAGAGTTTCATGTTTTTGCGACCAAGATAGGCATTCGACGGCTCTAACTTCATGATTTTTCATGGCCATGTTACTTCTGGCATTGAAAAGAAAAATTGACCATTCTGGTCCGTTTTGGCCACCGGAATGACCACCGGAGAAATCCGTATTGAGGGAGTTTCATGTTTTTGCAACTAAGAAAGGCATTCGACGGCTCTAACTCAATGGTTTTTCATGGACATGTTTCTTCTGGTATTAAAAATGACAATTAATTATTTAGTCCACTTTGACCATCGGAGTGACCACCGGAGAAACCCGTATCGAGGGACTTCCATGTTTTTGCAGAAAAGATAGGCAATCGACGACTTCATGATTTTTCATGGACATGTTGCTTCTGGCATTAAAAAGAACAATTGACTATTCTGGTTCGCTTTGGCCACCGGAGTGACCACCGGAGAAATCCGTATTGCGGGAGTTTCATGTTTTTGCAACAAAGATAGGCATTTGACGGCTCTAACTTCATAATTGGCCATGTTGCTTCTGGCATAAAAAAGAAGAATTGAAATTGACATGTTTCTTCTAGTATTAAAAAGGGCAATTAATTATTTTGGTCCACTTTGGCCATCGGAGTGACCACCGGAGAAACCCGTATTAAGGGACTTCCATGTTTGGAATTAACAATTATCAAGAAGAAACAGCTACAATATCCAAAATAATCTCACAAAAATAGGCAAAAAAGTCCCACATTTTCCCAATTTTTCTTCACATGAATCGGGTTGTTATGTGAATAAAATGTTTATATTTTCTTCTCTAGCCTAATTGAAAGAGCTCATTTTTCTTAGTATACCACATTTTTAGTACGATTAATTTTCTTTATAAACAAAAACAGTTTAAATTTTCGTGAATGAAATAGAGAACAGTTCAATTGATAGAATGACAGCTAAAAAAAATGAATTTTAAAAATTGTTCCACGTGCACCAAAAATGATGAAATATTTTTGGGTTTCCGATTATGAATAATCTGAATCAACTATTTACCCAATTGTACAATGTTCATAAAACTCACTAAATGGATAATATTTGTGACTGAATTCCTCGATTGCAGAACTTGATAATTCCCCAATTCAAATGAAACATTGTTTGTCTTCCTAAAGAAAGCCCTTCTCCTACCAACTAAGACAAATTTTCATTCTGAAAAAGCTGACTTCACGTATAAGGAAATAGAGCCAGCAAGAAAGGTAAAGGAGAAAGCATATCAAGTACTAACAAATAATGTGGACAAATCTAAAAAGATAAAGAAAAGAAACGATGTGATTTTCAAGAACAGTGAACATAGACGACCAAAACGTTAAGTGGTGTTAACCAAAATATACGATGAAAGGTTTGTTTGTAAACCGAAGTAAAACTATCCTCAATTCTCGAACTAACCATATTACCATTGACAGTACAGTATCAGACTACAAGAATCGCAGTATATTTTAACATGAATTGCCTCTACTACAGAATAACCTTGTTGAACAATAAGAATAACAACTGAGCATAAAGATAATATGTCGCGTGTCGAAGCATGAAAATTGAGCCGTCGAAAGACTGCTTCTGGTCATAAATCTAGATAATATGAGCATTTAAAAATAAACATAGAAGTTTCCTAGTATGTGTATCTCCAGGTGGTCACTCCGATGGCCAAAGCAGACCAGAATAGTCAAAATTGTACAAAATCATGAAGTTATAGCCGTCGAATGCCCATCTTTGTTGCAAAAACATAGAAGTCCCTCAATGCCATTTTTTCCGGTGGTCACTCCGGTGGCCAAAACGGACCAGAATGGTCAATTTTTCTTTTCAATGCCAGAAGCCACAGGGCCATGAAAAATCATGAAGTTAGAGCCGTCGAATGCCTATATTTGTTGCAAAAACATGAAACTCCCTCAATACGGATTTCTCCGGTGGTCACTCCGATGGTCAAAGTGGACCAAATAATTAATTGTCATTTTTAATACCAGAAGAAACATGTCCATGAAAAACCATTGAGTTAGAGCCGTCGAATGCCTTTCTTTGTTGCAAAAACATGAAACTCCCTCAATACGGATTTCTCCGGTAGTCATTCCGGTGGCCAAAACGGACCAGAATGGTCAATTTTTCTTTTCAATGCCAGAAGTAACATGGCCATGAAAAATCATGAAGTTAGAGCCGTCGAATGCCTATCTTGGTCGCAAAAACATGAAACTCTCTCAATACGGGTTTCTCCGGTGGTCACTCCGGTGGCCAAAACAGACCAGAATGGTCAATTCTTCTATTTAATGCCAGAAGCCACATGGCCATGAAAAATCATGAAGTTAGAGCCGTCGAATGCCTATCTTTGTTGCAAAAACATGGAAGTCCCTCAATACGGGTTTCTCCGGTGGTCACTCCGGCGGCCACATAGGACCACAATGTCCAACAATGTTTTTACATATCACAACAATATGGAGCATGTGAAATTATTGAGATTTCATCATGATGTGTTTAGCGTCACGCAGATGTGTTTAGCGCGGAAAACCGTTCAATTTCGTTACAGTTAACTCGTTGGCCATCTTGTGGTATCCCTGGAACCGGTTCCAGAAGGACTGGACATAACCAAAAACATACAGAAATAGTTCTCGACAGATTGTATTATGGCCTTAAGAAGTTTGATGCAAAAACTTCTATCCTGTAAATAATATGAATGTGCTTTGTAGCACATTATCGTGAAAAACATTACTTTCCGGATGTTCCGGATTTCCGGAACCGGTTCTTAAGAATTAGTCAATATTAATGTCTTTAATCAAAGTCCACGTGAGTACCTTTCCAACGATTCTTGAACGGTCCTGATTACTTGTTTGGTTGCAAAGTTATAGCTTGCCAAAGTTAGGGTCTCTAAAGCGGCATTTTTCAGTTGAAGCAGGTTCCCGGTGGCCACAGTGACCAAATCCGGAACTCTCCGGTGGTTTTGAAAACTAGACATGTGTGGCTTTCATTTGGGCCAAAGAAAATCAAAATCGGCCCAGCCACTGATTTTTGAGAGCCGTTCAAAGTTTGGGGTCAAAAATGACCCCAGGGTCTTATTTGTAACTTTTTTTATGGGAGCTCCCCTAGGGGTCGTCCAATGTTTTGGATGAATGGAAATGATAGATTTCCACAAAAAAATAATTGTCTGAAAATTTCAGATTTCTAGGCCTTTCAAAACAAAAGTTATAGCGAATTGAAATTCGGAAAAGGTCAAAAAAGACCCCAAGACCTTACTAAGGTTAATGATCGTAAGATTATGTAAGGGAGAGATATTACTAAAAATCTTGAAACCCAAGATTTACTATTGGTGAGAATCATCAACTATATAATATAGAGACCAAGTTTCGAGATCTTTTGTCTCTTCACTTTACGGCGCTTTTTGTATAAAAAAAAAATAATCAATTTATTTTGCATGAGCTGCTAGAGTTGATTCAATTTCTCCAGCGTATTGTTATGTGTTACGTAATTTATGCATGATACCATAAATCACTTCTTATTTTAATCTCTAAACATAGTCATTCATATAAGAGATTTATGATTTATGTTACCTTATTTGTTGCAACTTATATTAAGCCCTTTGAACAAAAACTCTGAATAGGTCCCACTTGCCCCGTGAAACGCAGTAAATGAAGATCTGCTACACTTTTCATTATATGCATAATATATGGAATGTAAAAAATTTGAAACAGTTTTAATGCACGTTAATAAGTACAAATATACCAACAACGTCTTTTGGGTCCATTGGAATTATTAAAGAATTTGTGTTCTGAAACTTTTGGCATGACAAAACCAAATTAGCATTTTTTTAGGTCCCACTTGCCCCGGGGTACCTTAGTCATTAACGAGATTCAGCGCCACCTGTGCAAAACTCATTTTTGTTCACATATGTTACATATGGTGTTTGGTAAAGTTAGGCTTGATTTACTAAATTTGTTGAGGTACGGAATTTTCTTACGCATGATTTGAGCTTTCATAAATAAAAAATAACTTCTTAAAATGGTGCATATCAGAAAAAAATTAAACTTTGGAATATTTCATATCTGGCGTTCGTTTTGAATAGGTCCTGTCAACATAGGAATCACAACAAACATACGACATATTCAAATCGAACGCCAGATATATTCATTTAAATAATACAAAAGCAAGGTAGGTTGAAAGGACCAACATGATCTAAACCAAACCTGGGAGACTAACGACTACAATCAAAACACCATCACCGTGTTGCCAATGGATAGCGCCAGCGGTCTCACGTCATAAAACCTTAGGAACTAAATTGATGTCCGAGATCCGGCCTGGTGCAGAGAAGGTGTAAATCTGAACTCTATTTCAGGTTGATATATGACATTCAAATATATAAATAAGAAAATACCGCAATGTTGATTACGATATTCTTTATTTATTACACCTCGAAACATAAACTTCAAAATCTTTGACAATTCCAGGTAATTTGAAGGATGTAACATGAGCAAAAAGAGAACGGCAACAAGGTCGAAAAAGTAAAGATTTTTTTGTCTTTACCTTGCTCAAAACATTATGAGGTTATTTTAGTTGGTATGCTGAATGAGCCATTTTATGAAACACAGGCAAATAAACTGTGGGAGCAAGTGGCTTCATAAAACCTAACTGATTTATTCCTGACAAATGTATATTGAAGTTAAGTAGAAAAATTTGTGCCTGTCACGAAATTTTTCACGTTTGAATTTTCCTTATTTTCAAGTGTAAAAAAGAATTACGAACTTTGTGTGATTCCGATTAACCCGGACCATTTCCGGGTGTGCTACGGTGTCCGACGACAAGAAGAAGGAAGAAAAAGAAGATTGCTACATCCTGAAGACGCGGCTAAAGGGCGAAAAATGGCAGAATAGCTCCAACTGATCGTCATGGAGTGGGTCCAGCGGGCAAACGTCCGGTGGCTGGTCGTTACGCTGAACAATGCCGGGGTGTTGATTCCGACGCACTTCTTCCCGGTGAACGGGAAAGACAAGCGGTGCTTTTTCATCAAAATCCAGAAAATCGTTCTGGATGTGGATTGTCCTTGGGAGCAAATCATGTAAGTACGGTGGATCTGTCGGCGAACCTTGCCGCGATAGTGGATAGAATCTTCTACCCGATCATCAGCAACCTGCGCAATCCGGAAGGCTGGCCGGACGTCATCAAGAAGGGCGTCGACACGACAGCCACTTCCAGGACATGCGGAGCCTTATAACCAAGGTAGGTTGGCAAGTGGATCGCATCCTTGATCGCATCGCATGGTGCGCAAAATTTTTCAACAACTACCATCGTTTTTTGACGAGATTGGGGGATGCACGAATCGATTCACGGTTCGTGGCGAGAACGCTAGATACTTCTGCCAATCGGCTAAATTTTAGTGCTTGTTTTAGTGTTTAAGGGGATGAACAGTGGGTAAAAAGGTTTAAAGCACGACTTTAAAGATGGCGTCGGTAAATACTCCAGACATGATTCACGAAAGGTCAAAAACATGTCCTCAGATCTTATCACTTCCCCGTTTTCGTGCCTGCCTTTGTAACTGCCGAGTTTTTGATAAATTTTATGTTTTCTTTTGAATTGTTCCGCGTTCTGTGACGTCTCGTGCTGCAGCATTGCAGGCCGTCAAACTAATCGTTTCCCTATCTTCACACCATGTACGCTTCGTTGAAAACTGATTTACAGCGCTCCAGCAATCTTCGAAGAGACTTCATGAACCACACCAAAGCTAACAAGGTATTGTGCAATGGCAACTTTGGCAGGCGTTGGTACCGTACAATTTACAACCCCAGGTTTTTACACCAATTATGTCAATTATGTCATCTCACAAAAAAAAACAAATATAAATGGGACCTAGACAAATATTTGTCGGAACAGGTCGACATAAATCCAAGGTTCATCATGATTTGCTATATGTTGATGAGCATATTCTCGACTTGTTTGGTTAAATATTTATCAAGTTGAATGCTTCTTTTGTCCGTTTTTGCCCGTTTTGGTTGGAAGAGTGGAGATGCCAACTTCCCTTTAAAACCATTATGTAGAAAATGGCGTACTCTTCTTCTTCACATTCATGGAGGCATCCTCCAATGCGGTGGCTATAATTTTATGATCTTGTTTTTTTTAATGAAGTTGAGTATAAATATAATTGATTGCTTATCAATAGTTCTGCTATTGAAGCAAGTAGTGAGCATTAAAGTTTGCCAACTTAGTTAATAATCTTGTTTTTAAAACTATGGCATAATATACATCTTATTCCATTTGTTTCGAGTTTGAAGAAACTCAATTATGCTGTAGAGCAAAAATCGGAAGTAGAGATTTGAATGGCATTTTATCACAAATGAACATTTACGTCATAAGAAGGGCATTATTTATTTATGTTTTGAAAAATTATTCCTAACACTTTCTGTTTCAGCGATAGAGGTAAATTATTGTATTGACGTATTTGTTGTGCTTTCACCCTTTACATCTCATCCAAATTCCAGCATAACTTAATCATACTAAATTCCAGACCATTCCAGTTCCAAAATCCTATTTCCTTTCTATTTACGAGAGCGTCGGTGAGTCGCTGGCATCTCGATAAATAGATATCATCCCTTCCCTATTATCCCTTCCCATCCACATAACGTGTTTCTTATCGTTTCAGAGATCAATGGCGCTTAAGCCTAGGCTTGTTAGCCAGGACACATGGTCCAAATGCCTGTGCCCCATCCCGGAAGCAAAAAGGCCCATGGAGTGACAAATTTCTTAGCTATGTCACTCCCAACGACGGTGTAAAAAATCACTTACACTCACATCAACACATCTACATGATCCACTCAAATACACTTACACAATCTGAATCTTGCCGCATCACTCGCTTATAGTGAATTCCCAATCAACCCTTTCCAAATATCCAACTCCTTGACACCTATGGGGGTGTCGGTGAGTCGCTGACCTCTTGTAAAGTAGGTGTCATATCATCACATCCTTCCCTATCCTCGTAACGGAGAAGATGGGCGTGGCCGGCAATGGAAGTTCTCATGTCTTTTTTACTTCAACTTCTGATTGGATAGCTGTTCCTTCCCAAATAGCATCCCATAAGCAATTAGAATAGGAGTATTTAAGTTTTAACATGACAACTTTCACTATGCAATCTACGAATTACTCCGTTACAACGCAACGCAACGCAACGCAAAACAACCAATTTTCATCATTCCATATAACGTTAAAAACTGCATTGGTTGCTACAAAATGAGGACCACAAACAAGGCCCGGAAGCACTCACACATCTTTAACATTCTTACCCCAACATCGCCACAACTAGAAAAGTGTAGAAAATCCATCACCCCAAGTGCAGTTTTGGCCTTTTATCTTTTTTTAATCGTTCTCCTTTCCATCCGCTTGCCGAGTGTCTAAAAATAGATTTCCGAGCTGCCGTCACCCAATACAATCACATTCCGGCTTTGTTAGTGGCAAATGTGCAGTCGTTTAAAATAATCCGTTATTTTATGTTGAAACTACCAAATCTATGTTTGTTCTAACAAACTGTCAAAAATTTCGACAAATGGAAATATATGTATTATCAAACAATTGATCAGTTCAGTTTAAACTAGAAATCAGTTTGTCGCTATAGTAAACTGGAAAATCGATTGATTTGAACTAGAATTTAATTGTATTTACAATTTATTTCTCTGCGTGAAACTGAACTTTTGTGGCATGTTTCATTCCATACAAAATGTATGGAGTTTCAAATTCGACCCAATTGTCTCAGATTTATTGTAATTTTAAAAGACACTACAACGTCTTTAACCAAAGTTTACTCAGACTGGATGATCACTAACATGAGACAACGGACAATGGCACACGAAACATCCAGAGGTCCAGTTGAGAATTTTCCGTTTGATCTCAAAACCGACAAAGTGGTCACTTAAATCCCTTTGTATTTGGGCCCCTACACGGAGACAAATTTCGTTCGTTTGAAACAAAACTATTCATGTTTATTCGGTAAACTGATAAAATATTCAAAAATTAAATATTATTTTTTAAAACTAACTCAATTACGTATTGATTTCTACAATACCCATTGAAGAGCCCCCCGTTCCGCCGTCGAGAACATAAACAAAACTCTCAAGTTCCAGCTGCAGCACCAAACAAGATTTCCTCTTGCAAAAAAGGAAAGTTTCCACGAAATCCCATTGATTTCGGGAGCGTATGTTATCTACATGATGTTGGCATTGAAAGTGCCACGCGGGAAGTGGGTTTTCCTAGAGAAGGAAATGATTTTATAAATTTTATTGGAAAACAAATATTTCCGTAGGGCCGACCTGCCACAAGAAAAAAACATTTTTTTTACATTTGTTTCTAACATAACCTGTCAGAAAATGCATGTTTGTTTAAAAATGGATTGAATTTGCTTCAAATGTGACGTTCGATTTGCTCCAGTTTTATTTTTGTTGCCAGAACAAATTGACAATTTATTTGAGCTTACCTGAAATATTTTTGATTTTACCATGTTTTTTTGCGTGTATGATGCTTCTGGGCTATGATATCAGGAAAACAAATTTACTTTGCATTTACAATTGGACTTATGAACCACCATCTTTACATCAACGTTTGCGCCAAGTAGTGAGTGAATTTAGAAGTTAATAGTTCACCACGTACGAGATATGGATGTTCTGAACAACTTTACCGAAGACAGTAGCACAGACAGTGTCTGTGACAGTAGTGTGCTGAAATATTGTCTAATTCAGATATTCATCTCAAAGATCTGTCCCACAAATAGGACGCTGCGTGGATGGAGGTTAACCAGCAATTCTTTAAACGATCAAATTGGCTTGAAACTGCGTGATACACCATAAATATAATTTGAAGAGTAAATTTTACCTCAAATTTAGCAATTTGTAAGATGTTCACTGTTCACAAATATCGAGAGACCACAATTCATGTAGTGGAACCGTCAGAGACGCATATTTAGTCTTTCGTGAAACCCGACACATCCGCTCAGCGCGTAAATCAGGGTATCACTGTAGCGCAAACAAAGCGTCGTGCCGCGCAATTGAGCGCGAATCGATGCATAGGCATAGAGGGCACTTGACTACTCCTTATTCACGGGCGGGAGGTCATCGAAGCGCAATTTAACCGTTATCTTGTCTATGATATCGGCGATATAGACACTGCTATGAAACCTTACATTGTGTTGTCGCTTCACATCAGTCGCACAACGTTCACTTTATTGCCCATTGGTAACATATGGTAACATCTTCACGTAGGCACGTTCGTTATGGAGGAATTTCCTGAATCAACCGCATTTCCCTAACCGTTATTCAGTAGCGTATCCTTGAGAAAGCGAGGTTTTGGCGTACTTACGTACCGACTGAAATCAGAGCACAGCTATCTTCAGTTTCAAATGCCACGAGTTCAAGTCCAACTGCTTATATGCGCTGAATTGGTGAGGTGTACGAATAGTGCTGTGATGCGGCGACACCACGGTGTCAACTGGAGAGATGATAACAGACTGGGGAGCCGCCGAGACGATTCACTCGGCTCCTCCAGCCAAGAGGTATGATGGTTGCAAAATGTGCGTTTATAGTTTACACGTTCGCTAAGCCGTTGAGCAACCGAGCCGGTGCGGTGGAGTGGAAGGGGTTGATGTGTGTCTCTAGTAAGTAGGTACATACGCTTGATGTCCAACCAGCCAGTGGGACACTTGTTTTAATATTGATTTTATCCACGTCGAACTGGGAGGCAGATGGGGGCTGTTTGAGATAATCTACTGTAATTCAGGAGCGTCCATAAATTTCGTTCCGCAAGAATTGGTAATCTTTTTCACCTCTCCAGAGGTCATACTTTTATGGAGCCTCTGATATACTTTCCTGATTCCCTTCGATAAATACTCATAAAATCATGACGTCTTTTATGAGCGCTCTCTATGTTACCCATAAAATAACTCTAGTTTGCATAAATGCGATAGCCATAGGTCACAATGGGAAACATTTATTTTATCTTTTCCTGAAAATCCAATCTATGAAAATGATTTGTCGGAGTACGTAGAGTATCATTTGGGGCCGTTCATGAACCAGGTATTCGAGCTTTGGTCATTTAAGACCTCCGTACTTACTCGATTTTAGACTTATGCTCATTCAAAAATTTGAACATTCGAATAGAGCGTAATTTTGGCAAGTCTGCTATCCTCACACAAAGTTTACATGGTTTATGAATGGCCTCTAAGGGATAATGTAGAAGCTTTGATACCAGAGGAAGCTTGTACATTTTTATCTTGAACCTAAAATACCAATGTTGTGAGCGAAAATGATTCAAAAAGGGATACTCAGGTACTGTTTGTCAAACGACAAATGCAATTAAGATATAACAAACTTTTTATTTGGTTGGTAAACTTTCATAAGTGTGGTGAAAGTTTATCAAGTAAATGCCACATTTAATAAATTTTCTGCTAAGCCATAAACGATTAAAAATTGACCCAATCTCACCCTATAGAGGGTGTAAGAAAGGATCAAAGTATATAAAGTTGCTTATCTATAGGAATATAAGCTAATTAGGTTGATTCGCCAATTGCTGAACACTTACCAAATGTTGAACAGTTGCTGATAATATTATCACAGAAAAACAGATATAGGGTAAATGTATCAATAGTGGCGCATTTTGTCAAGGTGTGTGAAGTTTTAAGTCAAAATCTGTCTAAAAAACGTAAATATTCAGAACCGTTCACACTATTCGATTAAAATATGGTAGACATGTTTGAAAAAACACGCATTTTGTCCATTAATACCGTAAAATACAAAGACAAACTCATTTTTCTACGGTAACCAATTGTACCTATAGTGATTGTATGGTTCCTATAATGGTGGCAACGTGTTCCTATGGTGGTAATTAAGAAAATTTAATGAGTTTTGATGAAATTCGATGGAAATGTTCTTGCAAAGCTCCTTCTAAGCTCAATGTCACAACTGAGACAGTACCTGCTTTTTGGCTTAGTTTTCTCAAGCACTAACACAGTTATTAACTGAGAGGTTCCAATGCCAATTAGCATTTTGCATTTGTATCTCGTTTGACTGACACGAAGAAATTTTATCTTGTATTTTATATCAAGAAAATTACCTGAAATTGAAAGCGCCACCCTCAGCATGGTATTGCTGTATACCTGCGTGCTTACCACTTCGATTATATGCGCTATATACGTGAGGCAGTAGCAAGCATTTCCAGCGGGGCAGCACGGACGTCAACCACGAATAGATGAGCCGTAGTCCACATGCATTTGACATGTTTGGGAAATTGACACTTTTGGGCACTCTGACAGATCTGGGATGCGCCCGACATTTGCGAATTAGTCATTACCATAAGTTATTACAGTTGACTCTCTACATCTCGATATTGAAGGGACCATCGAGATAGGGAGAGATCAAATTCAAGAACCAATTTGTAATGCACACTAGATTGAGAAATCGTCCGTAACTAGTGTTACATCCGTAAAAATAAATAAAAAGAAGACATTTCGGATGTACTATTAGTGCGACCGGTTACGTTCGTAGTCATAAAAGAACTGAACTTTATTCTTACATATTCACTCAGTAAGATCAATGTCATTTGAGAACCCTTTGAGAGGGTTCGGTAGTTTTACCGAGTGGACATTGCCACTACAGTCCTTACCCCTTTAGTCCAAGCTTTATACAATTGAAATTTATTTCCTTTAAAACCTCGAAAGCAAAATATGCACATATTTACACACTTGCACACAATGAACAAACATTTTAGCCATTCGAATACTGAATATTTTCAGTCATAACATTTTCGCTAAGGTTGTTGTCTATGTATTTCTGTCCACTACTGTATCCGGTATTCCATCCTGCTGTCGGTTGTCCTCGATGACATCTAATAGCTTTGTCGTCTTGTTCATGTGAAACTTCCCAACGAGCAATGGCACGAAATTCCTCCTCCAACAAACAGCAAACGGTACTGAATATTCAAAATGCTATGGTAGGTTCACAGAACTTTCTCGCGGCAGCAGACGACTACACGGGTTCGACGGTTCCGCAAATCGTTGAGGGGATGAAGGCGCAGGCCGCCGTAGATTGCCGACATCCATAGTAGCGTATCCAACAAAACAGTTAGAAAAACACCTGATGCAGCAAACGCAGTGCAAAGAAAAAACAACTTTGTTGTAAAAGCACCTAGCAAAAGCAAATCTCGAAACAAAAACAATGCACTTTTCTGTCTTTTGCTTTGCTTCGTTCCAAACGTCATCACATACCAAAACAACGCATATTCACAGTTGAGTAGCGTCGGTTTTACCGATTATACTACTCCGATGGCACAGTTGATAGCCGAAATAAAAAAAACATTTTCGTTCGGTTGATGAAATGAAAATGGTCTTCATATAAAAAGGTATGTGTAACAAAAGTCGGCAAAAAAAAAATGGAGTACAACAAAAAGTCTCCTGTTACAATTCATCATTGAAGCCAAAACCGCACCAAAAAAAAAATCCATTTCTGCTTCGTAAAAACAACAAAATGGCGAGCACAAAAATCAGGCATGAAAAGGGGTTTTTATACGCCCCGCTAGTGCTACACCGAAAAACAGAAACATAAATTCACTGCAATTTTCATTATTTTTTTATGAACAACTTGGCACGGCACAGTTACACTTCAATGGAAATAAAATAAAATAAAATAAAATAAAATAAAAACTACAAAAATCACGCCAAAAGCAGACAATTACCAGCGGTCGTGAAAGTATGAACATAAACAGGTCACACAAGGAAAAAGAATTACAATATTATGCCAAAAGCACAAACGTGAAAAAAAATAGTTGGATTCCTTCATCCACTATCACGAAAAAAAAATCACGTTAAAAGCACAAACA
The DNA here is from genome assembly GCF_035046485.1 of Aedes albopictus. NCBI lineage: Eukaryota > Metazoa > Arthropoda > Insecta > Diptera > Culicidae > Aedes > Aedes albopictus. The sequence continues at coordinate 255,432,162 of NC_085138.1, read as the reverse complement.
CACAAATATTGATGTGAAACACGCGACATAACGAAAAAAAAACACTTGCACGCTTTATCGCCAATAAAACAAACTTGCATGGAAAATTCACGCCAAAAGGTAGCATTTACCAGGGGTCGTGACGCCCATACCAAGTTCAAATCACATTTCTCCTCGTCGACACTGTTACATCCGTAAAAATAAATAAAAAGAAGACATTTCGGATGTACTATTAGTGCGACCGGTTACGTTCGTAGTCATAAAAGAACTGAACTTTATTCTTACATATTCACTCAGTAAGATCAATGTCATTTGAGAACCCTTTGAGAGGGTTCGGTAGTTTTACCGAGTGGACATTGCCACTACAACTAGGAAAAACCGTCAACAAACAGATGTCACTTCGCCTTTCCAGAACGTTTTGCACCTAAGAAACGAGATCTAGCAACCTGTAAAAACGGGCATACCGACATATGGAGAGAAAATCTAGAACAAAACCGAAAGAGATCGCATCGAGATAAGGAGATATCGAGATAAAGAGATATCGACATGTAGAAAGGTAAAATGTATGCAGATTGAAGGGACCGACGAAACCATCGAGATAGGGAGAGATATCGAGATGTAGAACATCGACATGTGGAGAGTCGACTGTACTTAAGTAAAACGTTTAAAACTATCAAAGGGTTATCAAAATTTTAGCGTGCAATCGTTCGAAATTACACGACAACGCGGAGATAGCAAATAAATCAATTAAAAATTGTGTAATGCATCAATTTTCAGCACAAACAATTTTGAACGTGTTTTTGTTGTGAGCTACGGGGATTTTGCCTTTCGCTGGCCCCCTGAGCATTTCTGAAACCCTGTTCAACTTGAGTTTATTTTTAAATTATTGTATAGTTTTCACCGGACAAAATTTGCAAATCTAATTATAAAATATGTTGACAGACGAAAAAACCTTACTTAATTATTTTGGTGTTAGATTTGTGGTTGATCATTAACCACGTAGCCTAATTTCCCAATTTAATGCCCTCTCTCAAGAAAACCCATTGTGTACATTTCTATTTCAGACATTTATAAAAAAAAGAAAATTATTCTTCAATTCACAGTTACTCCGAAGGTAAATCATGGTTTTGTCCTTCGTGATAAAACAATACAAATAAAAATCAATTTCATGTGTAAAAGTGCGACTCACAGTTATTAGTCACTCCTTCGAGGAAAGCTTCAACGCCTCCAACAATTTCAGCTTATCCCGTTTCTGCTTACAAGCTTTCACAGCCTTGCTTTGCTTGTCTCTCTCTTTCTTCTTCTTCCATTCTTCAGTTTTTTTTTCCTGTTTTTGTTTTCGAAGTTCAGCTTTATCGTTTTTTAGTTTCTCAGTTTCCTCTCGTTTCTTCTTCTTGATTTCCGCTTCTTCAAGTTTAAGCTGCTCATTTCGTATTTTCGCAAGTTTTCTCTCCTCGACGTTGGCTTTTTTTTTCTCGCTACTTCATTTTCCTTGTCCTTTTTAATGCGACGATTTTCGTCTAGCCGTTCCGATGCCGTCAAAACTGGATAGTACTTCCTTTTGTAATTTCTGTGAATACTGCTTCTGTGTGGAGTAGATGGCATCTGAAGTAGTTCGAAAATACTCATTCTACGGCCTGCAAAGTTGTCATTAGTTCTTTCTTTCGGTATCCTGGGAGAAGTCTCGTCTTCCCATTCCGCCTCAGGCAATGTTCCGTCATCCATGTCGTGAAATTCGCCTGGAGGAGTTCCCCTTTCCATCTCATGGAACGTTACTTCATCCCCATCATCGAGAAAAGCTGACTCCTCTTCAAGGTTGGATATCATGGAACATACTTCCTGTGGTTCGCAATTCGCTTCCATGCTGAACGTATCAAATGGTACGAGTAACAAGTCATACAGATCCTTGATAACTTTGCCTTCTTCCGAGATGATAGACCCATCGTTGAACCCTATGATGCGCTGCATGCCAATGCAATTAATCGCGGCTTGGATCGTTGACGTTGGTATGATGACTGAATCCTCCAAAATCACGTCTTGGGCATCAAGCTGTACATTCATTTCGGAAGGTATTTCAACCGTGGCAGGTGACACAGCGTCAGTTTCAGCCACCTCGATTCCGTTGACGTCAGATACGGCAGGGACCGTTGTACTCCGGACTACTGATTTAGCAATGCACTTTTCATAGTCAACACCATCCGGTCCGAAAGGAAGAAGACCGCACACTTTAAATCCGCCAATAATACTGGTCTCTTTTTATTCCAGTCTTCATTGCTTCTTGCAACACCGCGGGAAAGTGATCCAGGGTGAGAGTTTCTCCTCTGTGGTCATCCTGCCAGTCAGTTACAGCATTCGCAGTTTTGAGGGGTTTGAATATGGCAACGTCTGCAGGCTGGGTGATGCGAGTGATGTTCGGATACAACGCAATAAGTACGATACCCAAATCCAAGCATAATTCGGCCACCTCTGCAGCTGTGTGGGAGGAATGACCGTCAACGAAATACAGCACCGGAAGCTTAACCTTTCTCTTTTGAAGATGTTTGAGGAAAACGCTCTGCAGACAAACGCTGCATTGGAAGAACAACTCCCGGTTCTACAGCAGATCCATCCGCTCCGAATGTAAACATTACGGTGATGTTTTTATGAATGTCAGCATTTTCGACTTCGAAGACATTTTGGCTTCCGCGACAAGCAAGCATAGCCTTTGTCTTCGGATGTAAGAAGAATGATGTCTCATCGCCATTATGGACTCGGGTTGGGTCCAACGCAGCTGCCATAAGGTCATTCTCCTCCATGTAGGACGTGATTGTCGCATACCATCTACGAATGACAGACTCCTTCACTTACGCGCTGGCAGACGATTCGGATTCCGGCGTACGGAAGGTTATCTCGCGATGTCTACGAAAAAAATCCTTCAGCTATTTTCGTCCTGTAATAAAGAACAAATATGAGAGTATATGGAAAGTAGAAACTTACCAGGTTTGTTGTTTGTGAAAGGATTTGGACGAGGACAAGCTTCGAAGAAGGTTTTCACCTTGTGCTTCAGCAATTCTTTCACCACCGGGTAACATTTTCTCTGCATACTGATGACGTATTGCACAAGTTTGTGTTCTTCGACTTTAGTAAGAACCGTTTGCGGTCCTTTTCTTACTTTTGTGGTCCATTTGCCGCTAAGCCGGTAGCGAACGGTAGACTGAGGAATGCCATAGGCTTTGCGCGCAGCGTATAAAGTTTTTTGTTTGGAGGTCACCAGCTCCATGCAGCGAGAAATTGCCGCTTCGTCGTATTTTGATGCAGCCTGCGTCAACGAATCCATTCTGTAATGAATTTAATAGTCTGAATGTAATTTTACCAGCTGTAATTTATTATATTTACCTGTTGTTACACCAGAAAACTGCAAAAAATGTTCACTGTTTATTATTTTCGGTTGACTATCATATGTAAACATTGGAATACCACCACTATGGGAACATGCATATTTCTTGTGCCCATAATGGAACAACGGGAAAATATCACAAAATAAAAAAATGTAATTGCTGAAATCCACTGAATTTAGAAAAAATTAAGAAATTCATCGCAAATTATCTACAACTTTTGAATATCACATTTCTAACATGTTAAGGGACAAAACACGTAAATTTATCACTCAATCGTTGCGTACTAAATTAATGAACAATATTTATTTAATGAAATGGTGTTAGTATAGGTCATTTTCGGAATATTATGTGTTATATTGCATTGCAACCACTATTGGTACTAGCACCACTAAGGGAGCGTTTACCCTAGTAATCTCAATCGCATTCTTAACACGATTTAACAGTCATTTTGAAAATAAAATGTGGCTCGGACTGTGCACGCATGTGTTATGGTGGCGCTACTGTACATACACTTTCTCTCACTTCTGGAGAGAAATGTACGAGACACCGAGTAATGTTTAAATAAAAAAAAATCAATTATGAACCTTTTATAAATAGAAAACATCACGAAGGAATGCTTCGGATTAAGCATTAGAGAGTGTGATGCCTAATGATATGTTTGAAACATTTTGTTTTCTAAGGGACTGACATATCCTTTTCTAATCGGAAAATCCACATTTATCCGTTCCTAACCGTCGCTAACCGCTGCTAACTGAGTAGCAGTTAGACGCGGTTAGCGATGGTTAGCAGCGGATAAATACGGATTTTTCCGGATAGCAAGAGAAGTGTCAGGTTGTCTGTGGTATATTAGTATAAATCGAGCTTATTAAATGCGGCTCCACGTTGATGCATATCCCTTTCGTGACGAACCAGCATAATTTTGTTGTTTAGCAATACAGTTTTGCATATTTTTTCATTTGGTTAGTCTTTGTTTTATGTGATGTAAACTGTTTTAATAATTGATCCATTACTTATACTTGTATGTGTGTAAATTAACTTTTGTTAACGTTGCATCTAAGAGTTACCAAAACAAGGTAAACAAAAAAGTGGTCAAAAACGGTAAAGAGTAGTTCTGCCGTTCCCTAGGCCGAGATATTTACATTATTTTCAAGCCTAAAACACCAATTTTCCATATAAAACTAGGAGCAATTTTTAAGTTTTGCGAAGAAAACGTACTTCAATTCAAAGGTGATTTGAGCTGGTTTAGACCAAGAGAAGTAGAAAATGATGTCAAAAAAGGTACAGTGTTGGGGTCTTAAGTTAGCCTTGTGGTTAAGAGTATGGACCAAAAAACCGGAGACGGCGGCTTCGATTCCCGTTCTGGTCGGGAAAAAATTCCCGACTCCCTGGGCTTGTGTATCATTGCCCTTGCCTAACAATTGGTGATTTGATGTTGCATGAAGATGAAGAAGAAGAAGAAGAACGATGGTGTTTTGAAAAATCCTATCCCTATAACACAGGGCAAGTTTTTAAAATGCCTCTATAAAATCTAAAAAAATCTAATTAAAAACGGTTTGATGTACGGTGTTAGACTTTGAAAGGACTACAAATTAAGTACCTTATCAAGAAAAAAAAAACCCGATTTAATCCACCTATGGTGAACAGAACCCTTCTTACACTTATTAAAACTATTGTTGTATTATTTGTATTTAACATATTTATTTTGTGTGATGGACCAAAAGTTCTAGAAAATATTGTGGATTTGGCATCTAGCGAATTGGTTTAAAAAAAGCATCATGGACCATGGACTAAACTACCAGAAATGCCAGACACCTTCTAGAATCTTGTGTGAATTTTTTTAAAAATAGCTTACATATTCTGGAATATTGTATCTTTTGTTAACTGCCAAAAGATCTTGAATCGAATAACAAATGGATAAGAAAATCAGCGAGATATACTTTGTCTAATATCTCTTAATCAATCGATTAAATTAGCTCCGAAGTACTTGGTATTCATGGTTATGGTGCAAAAAGGACAAAAATGATATATCTACTAAGTTAATCAGTTTTGGCATTAGCTAGTTAGGGGTGATACACAAATTATGTCACGCAAAAATCGACCACCTTTCTCAACGCCCCCCCCCTCCCCCCTATGTCACACTTTTTGTATAGGACCTCAATATTTTTGTATGGGTCGTCACGTTCTCCAAACCCCCCCCCCCCCCCTCCCCCCTAAAAGCGTGACGTAATTTGTGCATGACCCCTTATTTTCGCTGTCCGGTTCTTGCATTTTTCCCACAATATATAAATTCAAAGCTTTCATTTAACATATTGTTAGTTTTCATAAAATTCCTGTGTATTTGTAATTTATTATTTGTAATTTTATTGAAAACAACAATAGACTTTGTCAGCATTATTCATTGAAAAAAAAAATTCCCATAGACTGGTCAAAAACTAATGCAAGATAACAAGTAAATGAATAGATTAATAAAAAAGAATTTATTGAAATACTCTTCGTAAGATATCTCAGTAATCGAATGTCCAATCGAAATAAAATTTCAGGGCCTTATACAAGGATATTGTAACTTTCATTTGGTGCTTATAGAACCCAAATCGGTTGACAGACAGCTAAGATATTTATTATGGTACCCTTGGTCAAAAATCTCTCAAAAAGTTAACCTTACTCCCAAGTACTCTTTGAAAGATATCTCGGTAACCAAATATCCAATCCTAATAAAATTGTATAGGGTTCTACTAGAATGTTGTAGCTTTCATTTGGTGCCAGGATAACCGAAATCGGTTGACAGACGTCCAGAATATTTATTATGATACACTTGGTCAAAAATCTCAAAAGGTTTAGTTGTATAAATCCTAAGTACTCTTCGAAAGATATCTCTGTAACCAAATGTCCAATCAAAATAAAATTTCTGACCGATCTACTAGGATGCTGTAGCTTTCATTTGGTGCCAAGAGAACCCAAATCGATCGACAAACGGCCAAAATATTTATTATGATACACTTGGTCAAAAATCTTAAAAAGTTTAGATGTATGACTCATAAGTACTCTTCGAGAGATATCTCGGTAACCAAACGTCCAATCGAAAAAAAAATTCAATACCGTTCTACTAGGATGTAATAGCTTTCATTTGCTTCCAAGAGAACTTAAATTGGTTGACAGACGGCTGAGAAACGTGCGTGACTTTTTTTGTAACGCACACACACACACACACACATACACACACACACACACACACACACACACACACACACACACACACACACACACACACACACACACACACACACACACACACACACACACACACACACACACACACACACACACACACACACACACACACACACACACACACACACACACACACACACACACACACACACACACACACACACACACACACACACACACACACACACAAGGGGCAGCAGGGACAGGAGTCCAGGGGCCTGACGAACCCCCCCTTCTGCGAGTCGGGTGGAAGCTTGGGAGTCTTCCCGAAGCGAAAACCGTTCACACACCCGTGTGAATTACCACCTTTGGCGCTTCCTTCGGGGAGTGACCGGGCTTCTGGTCTCCAGACAGCTCAAGAGGAGGATGCCTAGGATGTGGCGGGGGTTCAACAGTGGGCTCTGTTGGATCCTCATAAAAAGCCACACATCTGCAAGCAACTCCGTACAAGCGACCTGGTACCGCTTTCAAAGTGCCTTAGCCCAAACACCCGGAGTGCCAACCGGCACATCAGGATTGATGCCAGTAACATCCTGATTATGGTATACTGGTCAACGCAAACGACAACGGACTACGGACTACGGATCGGATGACGACGATGGGCTGACATTCGTGCCATTCTGCTTCCTGAGTAAAGAAGGGTGACACCTTCTTGAAACGGCGAGTGGGCTAATGGTGCGTCTGCCTCCGTCCCGGTAAAACCTTGGCAGGCCTTCGGAAACGTTCTTCACTTGTCCGTCAATTTTGATGGGTACTAGGCTCGGATGTAAAATTCCCGACTTACGCTGATCTGGCTCTGGACACGAACCCCATGAAGGTTCGTGTTCAACCCTCGCTTGGCCTCCCTGTTTCATAGACAACCAAGAGATCACGAAAGCGACTACGTACAGCGGGTGGAGATAGCGGCCCGGAGGGGGGACCCAATAACATGGAAGGAGAAAACGGAAGTAACAGCGGAAAGGTGGCGAATCCGTTCGCCAGAGGAGGATTGTTGAGGTCTCCGCCTCAGCAAACAGAAGGTGCAGAACCGCGGCAAGAAGCGGCTTTACAACAAAGTGCGGTACCCTCGGAGCAGCAGCAGCTGCCGACGAATAGTGGATGGAGCGTGCCTCAACAACAGCCGAAGGTAGTTGCGGCGAAGAACTTGACGGATGACCTACACGAGTTCGTCGACAAAAAGCACAACGTGCACAAGGACATCAAGGACTTGGTGTTGAAGATTAGGAGGGCTCTCGGAGCTGCTGTGAAAGAATGGCACAGCGTGATGCAGAGAGCGGATGAGGCAGAGAGCGCATTAGCAGCGACTAAACACGATCTTGCAGCAGCTACGCAGCGGCAGCAGCAACGAGCCACGGTCGAAAATATGGAGACGCCGAAGAACCATCGGAATACTCGCTCGGAGAAAAGAGGCAGAGATACGCCAGGAGAAGAGGAAGTCCCGAAGAAACAAAGAAGTGAACGGGAGCGCGCCAGCAATCGGAGAGATGATGGATGGCGCACTGTGGAGAGTCAGCAGGCGAAGAAGAAGAAGCGAAAGGAGAAGGAAGAACAGAAAAAGGAAGAAAAGAGGAAGGAACAGGAGAAGAAAGAAAATCGCCGGCCCCCTAGGCAGAGGAAGAAGGGTGATGCACTGATCGTCGAGGCGAAGGACAAGACGACGTACGCTGCGCTCCTCAGGAAAGTGAGGGAGGACCCGGAGCTAAAAGAGTTGGGTGAAAACGTGGTAAAGACCAGGCGCACCCAGAAAGGAGAGATGCTGTTCGAGCTCAAGAAAGATCCGTCGATTAAGAGCTCAGAGTACCGGGAGCTCATTGCGAAATCCGTAGGCAGCGAGGCCACCGTGAGAGCACTTTCACAGGAGGCAGTGCTCGAGGTCAAGGATTTGGACGAGGTCACAACTGAGGAAGAGCTGAGAGTCGCATTGACCGAGCAGTGTAACTTGGAAGTACCGGCGACAATCCGAATCAGGAGATCGTTTGCAGGTACCCAGACGGCGGCAATCCGACTTCCAGTAGATGCGGCCAACAAGATTGCGGTAGCCGGCAAGATCAAGGTCGGATGGGCGGTGTGCCCGCTGCGACTGGCTCCCCGAGTCACCAAGAAAATGGAGAGGTGTTTCAGGTGCATGGAATTTGGTCACCAGTCAAGACACTGCAAGGGTCCAGATAGGTCCAAACGGTGCTGGAACTGCGGCGAAAACGGACACGTTGCTCGAGACTGCACGAAGCAACCCAAGTGCATGCTGTGCAAGTCGGAGGAAGGAAATGGCCACCGGACGGGAGGCTATAAATGCCCGGCCTACAAAAAGGCGAAGGCAGGCCAACAATGATGCAGATAACGCAAATTAATCTGAATCATTGCGACATCGCACAGCAACTGTTGTGGCAGTCGACAACAGAGACGAAGTGCGATGTTGCGATCATCGCAGAGCCGTATCGGGTTCCTCCTGAGAACGGCAATTGGGTAGCGGATATAGCAGGACTGGCAGCTATACAAGTTATGGGCAGATTCCCTATAGAGGAAGTGGTGGAAAACTCTTACGAAGGTTTCGTGATCGCCAAAGTTAACGGTGTCTTCGTATGTAGCTGCTATGCGCCTCCAAGATGGACCGAGGAGCAATACAACCGGATGTTGGAGCACCCTTCGTGCGACTTGCCTCCGAGCTAGGAGACGAGTTCAGAGGGCAAGAACTGCGGCCGATAGAGAAGAGCGCAAGGTTGCGTTCCGTGAAGCTAGAGCTGCCTTCAAACGAGCTATCAAGCAGAGCAAGGCGAACTGTTACAAGGAGCTATGTCAGGAAGCCGACGCTAACCCCTGGGGAAATGCCTACCGCATCATAATGGCAAAGCTGAAGGGCCCAATGACGCCAGTCGAAATGTGCCCAGACAAACTGAAGGGTATCGTGGAGGGTTTGTTTCCAAAACACGATACAACAACGTGGCCACCTACGCCGTACAGCGAGGGCGATGTGGAATTTGACGTAAACCGACTGGTCTCGAACGACGAGCTCGTTGCCGTGGCGAAAGCATTGAAGGTGAAGAAGGCTCCCGGTCCGGATGGAATCCCCAACGTGGCGTTGAAAGCAGCGATCCTGGAGTATCCCGATATGTTCAGGTCAGTGTTGCAGAAATGCCTGGAGGAAGGCATCTTTCCGGATATATGGAAGGTCCAAAAACTAGTGCTGCTGCCAAAACCAGGAAAGCAGCCGGGAGATCCAGCATCGTACAGGCCGATCTGTCTGTTGGATACGCTCGGAAAACTCCTGGAGAGGATTATCCTTAACAGGCTGACCGAGTATACCGAAAGTGAGGGAGGGCTGTCCACGATGCAGTTCGGCTTCCGCAAGGGAAAATCGACGGTTGACGCAATTCGGACCGTCGTTGAGATGGCGGAAAGGGCATCCTTACAAAAGCGGAGAGGAGATCGCTACTGCGCCGTGGTAACGATAGACGTTAAAAACGCGTTTAACAGCGCCAGTTGGGAAGCTATCGCCGTAGCCCTGCATAATATGCGGGTCCCCGACTATCTGTGTAGGATTATAAGGAACTACTTCCAGAATAGAGTCCTTGTGTACGAAACCAACGTAGGGCAGAGGTCGTTTAGAGTGACAGCAGGTGTTCCACAAGGGTCAATACTTGGCCCTACGCTCTGGAACGCAATGTACAACGATGTGTTAACACTGAAGCTTCCGGCAGGTGTCATTATCGTGGGGTTCGCAGACGACGTTGTATTAGCGGTAACTGGCGAATCAATCGATGAAGTCGAAGTGCTGGTATCGGAGGCAATCGACACAGTGGAAAGATGGATGAATGGAGTGAAGCTGCAGATAGCCCATCACAAGACAGAAGTGCTCGTAGTCAGTAACCGCAAAGCAGTGCAAAGGTTGGAGATCACGATCGGAGAGGAGAGAATTTCATCGCAGCGCGCGTTGAAGCACCTGGGCGTGATGGTCGACGACCGCTTAAACTTTAACGCGCACGTTGACTATGCCTGCGAAAAGGCGGCGAAGGCGGTTAACACAGTAGCGAGGATTATGCCAAACGCGGGCGGTCCAAGAAGCAGTAGGAGGCGCCTCTTGGCAAATGTTGCAACCTCAATACTTAGGTATGGAGTGCCAGCCTGGGCTCCGGCGCTAAAAACGAAGAGAAACCGTGGAAGGCTGGGCAGTGTGTTCCGGCTCATGGCTATGAGAGTCGCGGGTGCCTACAGAACAATCTCGTCGGAGGCTGTATGCGTTATCGCTGGGATGATGCCCATCTGCATCACCCTAGAGGAAGACGTCGAGTGCTATCGGCGGAGTAACGTAAGGAATGCGAGAGCAGCTGCTAGAATGGACTCGCTGGTGAAGTGGCAACAAGAGTGGGACAATGCGGCGAACGGAAGGTGGACCCACCGACTGATCCCAAATGTGTCGGCGTGGGTGAACAGGAAGCATGGGGAGGTGAACTTCCATCTGACGCAGTTTCTGTCCGGGCACGGCTGTTTCCGGAAGTACCTGTTTCGATTCGGTCACGCGTCTTCCCCTCTGTGTCCGGAGTGTGTGAACGTGGAAGAAACACCGGCGCACGTCGTCTTCGAATGCCCTAGGTTCTCGGAGATGCGCAGGGATATGCGCGGCCTGACAGTCGACAACATTGTCGAAGAAATGTGTCGCGACGAAGCTACGTGGAACGCTGTCGACAGAGCAGTAACGAGGATGCTGTCCGCGCTGCAAAGGAAGTGGCGCGAAGACCAGAGAGCGCCGGAACGCGATCGGAGTAGGCTTGATCCACCGCCGGGGACATGACTGAGTCGTCCGTTGCGTAGTACCAGTTTTTGGTCGTCGGAGCGCCGGTGAACCGGAAGTCTACCACCAACCGGAATCGCCGGGTCGACTTCGGCACCTTACTGGTCGGGATGAAAACATCGGTGTCGAGAGAACTTCCACCGTCGGGGTCTTTCTCTGTCGGAGTAGGCTAGGTCCGTCCACCGCCGGGGACTAGACCGAGTATATCGCGGAGAAGCACCGGAACTTGGTCGTCGGGGCGCCTGTGAACCGGAAGCCAGTCTCCAACCGGAATCGCAGGAGAGACCTCGGCACCTGTTCGGGAAGAAACGGTTTCGGAAGATGTTCCACTGCCGGGGAAGTCTTTGTCGGCGTAGGGTAGATCCATCGTCGGGGACTATCCGAGTCGTGCGCGAAAAACTGGAGTGCTAAAACGGCACCGTTCCTCGGAGAAACTCAGTATGATCCGAAGTACTTGCTGGTGGTATTAGAATAACAAATTTGGTGTGTGTTTGTGCTAACTGTGTCGCTGAATGGCGATAGGTTAGGTACGAACACGAGAACGACTAGAATAACAAATTTAATTTTAGAATAACAAATTTGGTGTATGTTTGTACTAACTGTGTCGCTGAATGGCGATAGGTTAGGTATGAAAACGAGAATGACTAGAATAACAAATTTAGAAGCGACAAAAAGTGCATGAGCACAATAGCAGAAGAGCGCATGAGCGCATTGCCCCCCCTGAAGCAGTCGCATATCAGTGGTACCAGGGGGATCGAGGCGTCAAGGTGTAGCAGAGTTTTTCCAATCGGTTTTCTCTGCTTGGGAGGTTGGGAGGAAAAAAAAAAAAAAAACACACACACACACACACACACACACACACACACACACACACACACACACACACACACACACACACACACACACACACACACACACACACACACACACACACACACACACACACACACACACACACTGATCATCCGACTGGAGGCTTTAAGTGCCCGGCCTACAAAAAGGCGAGGACAGGCCAACAATGATGCAGATAACTCAAATAAATCTGAATCATTGCGACACCGCACAGCAACTGTTGTGGCAGTCGACAACAGAGTCAAAGTGTGATGTTGCGATTATTGCGGAGCCGTATCGGGTTCCCCCCGAGAACGGCAACTGGGTGGCCGACAGAGCTAAGATAGCGGCAATTCAAGTCATGGGTAGATTCCCTATCCAAGAAGTGATCGAATGCTCACATGACGGTTTCGTAATTGCTAAAATCAACGGAATCTTCGTGTGCAGTTGTTATGCACCTCCAAGGTGGACGGACGAAGAGTACAACAGGATGTTGGATGCACTCACCGACGCGCTGGTTGGACGAAAGCCGGTTATCATCGGAGGTGACTTCAACGCCTGGGCCGTGGAGTGGGGTAGCAGACTTACCAATTCAAGAGGATACAGCTTACTGGAAGCCCTGGCGAAGCTGGACGTAAAGCTTTGTAATGACGGTACGGTCAGCACATTCCGCAGAGACGGACGTGAATCAATAATCGATGTCACGTTCTGCAGTCCTTCGCTTACGGAGGACATGAACTGGAGAGTCAGCGAGAAGTACTCCCACAGCGATCACCAAGCGATAACTTACACCGTCGGCTGGCGAGCCTATTCGGCAACGAGACGAACGAGGACCCGAGAGCGGAAGTGGAAGATACAGGACTTCGACAAGGGTCTCTTCATCGAGGCGCTTCGGACACACAGCGGTGCAAATCTCGACGCAGAGGAGCTGACAGAAGCGGTAGCAACAGCCTGTGACGCATCAATGCCAAGGAAGTTGGAGCCCAGATTCCGACGGCGCCCAGCTTACTGGTGGAATGGATCACTCAGTATCCTACGTGCTACATGTCTCAGAGCCAGAAGAAGTGTTCAGAGGGCAAGAACTGATGTCGAGAGAGAAGAACGGAGACTCGTGTTTCGCGAAGCTCGCGCGGCTTTCAAACGGGAGATTAGGCTGAGCAAGTTGAACTGCTTCAAAGAACTGTGCCAAGAAGCTGATGCCAACCCATGGGGTAACGCCTATCGAATCGTGGTGGCAAAGTTGAAGGGCCCGGCGACCCCCGCTGAAATGTGCCCGGAAAAGTTGAAGACGATCGTGGAAGGCCTTTTTCCGCACCATGATCCAACGCTGTGGCCGCCTACGCCATATGAGGACGAAGAAGATGAATCCAGAGGTTCACGGATCTCCAACGAAGAGCTAGTAATAGTTGCGAAGGGTCTGAAGGTGAAGAAAGCTCCTGGCCCGGATGGAATACCCAATGTAGTGCTGAAAACGGCGATACAGGCGTTCCCTGACATGTTCAGGATAGTATTGCAAAAATGCTTTGATGAAGGCAATTTTCCAGATAGATGGAAGATCCAGAAGTTGGTCTTACTGCCGAAACCGGGGAAGCAGCCAGGGGACCCAGCATCGTACAGACCCATATGTTTGTTGGATACCCTCGGGAAGCTATTGGAAAGGATAATCCTTAACAGGCTCACACATTGCACGGAGAGCGAGAATGGTCTATCGAGGAAGCAATTCGGGTTCCGAAAGGGAATCTCAACGGTGGATGCAATCCGGACAGTCGTGCATAGTGCAGAGAAGGCAGCCACGCAAAAGAGGAGAGGAAAACGGTTTTGCGCGGTAGTAACAATCGACGTGAAAAACGCTTTCAATAGTGCTAGCTGGGAGGCTATCGCCGTAGCACTACACAGGATGCGTGTTCCTAGTTACTTGTGCAGAATACTGAAAAGTTACTTCCAGAACAGAGTGCTGGTGTACGAAACGGAGTTGGGCCAAAAATCAACCACGATTACGGCAGGGGTGCCACAAGGTTCTATTCTAGGTCCTACGCTCTGGAACGCGATGTACGATGGAGTACTAACATTGCAGCTGCCCAGTGGAGTTGAAATCGTTGGATTCGCGGACGATGTCGTTCTTACGGTAACCGGCGAGACGCTAGAAGAGGTCGAGATGTTGACGGCGGAGGCGTTGGACACCGTTGAAGCGTGGATGACGGGAGCTAAACTACAGTTGGCTCATCATAAAACGGAAGTAGTGCTAGTGAGCAACCGGAAAGCCGTTCAATCAGTAAACATCAACGTCGGAGAATACGAAATTGCGTCGAAGCGTGCGCTGAAGCACCTGGGGGTGATGGTCGACGACCGTTTAAATTTTAACGCACACGTCGATTACGCCTGCGAAAGGGCGTCGAAGGCTGTCAACGCGATTGCTACGATTATGCCAAACGTCGGCGGACTGAGAAGCAGCAAGAGACGCCTTCTGGCTAGCGTTGCAACCTCAACCCTGAGATATGCAGTTCCGGCCTGGGCCGCAGCGCTGAAAACACAGTGTAACCGAGGGAAGCTGAACAGAGTGTTCCGACTAATGGCCATGCGGGTCGCAAGCGCCTATCGTACGATTTCATCGGAGGCAGTATGCGTTATCGCTGGGATGATGCCCATTTGCATTACCCTGGCCGAGGACGTGGAATGCTATCAGCGAAGGAATACAAGGAACGTGCGGAGCATCGTTAGAACGGATTCGTTGTCTAAGTGGCAGCAAGAGTGGGACAATGCGGGAAATGGAAGGTGGACCCATCGGCTCATCCCGAATGTATCTGAATGGGTGAACAGGAAGCATGGAGAGGTGAACTTTCATCTGACGCAGTTCCTGTCCGGGCACGGCTGCTTTCGGAAATATCTGCATCGGTTTGGTCACGCACCTTCGCCTCTCTGTCCAGAGTGCGGAAACGAAGAAGAGACACCAGAACACGTCGTCTTCGAATGTCCCAGATTCGACGAAGCGCGCAGGGATTTGCCTGGTATGACAGCTGACAATGTCGTCCGCGAAATGTGCCGCGAAGAAGAGAAATGGAACGCTGTCGACCGCGTAGTAAGGCGAATACTGTCCGAGCTGCAAAGGAAATGGCGTGAAGACCAGAGGATCTCTGACCGCGATCGGAGTAGGCTTGATCCACCGTCGGGGACAAGACCGAGTAGACCGTGACGTAGTACTGGTTTGTGGTCGTCGGGGCGCCAGTGAACCGGAAGCCAACCTCCAACCGGAATCGCTGGGTCGACCTCGGCACCTGGCCGGTCGTGATTGAACTGCGCGTTCGGGAGAACTTCCGTCGCCGGGGATTTTCTCCGTCGGAGTAGGCTAGGTCCACCGCCGGGGACTAGACAGAGTAGGCCGTGAAAAGCACCGGGGATCGGTCGTTGGGGCGCCTTTGAACCGGAAGCCAGTCTCCAACCGGAATCTCAGGACTGACCTTGACGCCGACCCGGGAAGATCGGTTCGGAAGAACTTCCATCGCCGGGGAACTCTTCGTCGGAGTAGGATGGGTCCACCGCCGGGGGCTATCCGAGTAGCGAGCGACCGTGGTGAACTGATAGTTTTGGTCTAACAGGAGCCGAAGTAAGTCGCTTAATGGCGAAAAAACGTAGAAGATTAACAAATTGCAAATTAACAAATTAACAAATTGTAATGTGCACTGACTGGAGTTGAAGTGTCGCTGAATGGCGACAAAAGTAGGAAAATAACAAATTCACTAACATGAGCTAAATGGCTCAGCACGACGCATGTTGCACGCTGATCGGTGAAACGCTAGAAATTAAACAAATTAATAGCAAGAGCTAAATGGCTCAGCATGAAGGTAGCGAAAGAGCTTAGGAAAGTAGAACAACAAAAGCGTAGAATAACAAATTGGTGATGGTGCACAAGGCACAAAACGCCTCCCCTCCGAAGAAATACTGCATGGTGGTACCGGAGGGGAATTTAAGGTGGAGGTGAACTAGGAGAGTGTTTTTAGTGGGTAGGCGCACATTCGAATCCCACACAGCGTCTTTAGAAGATTTTTGGACTCCTAGAATAAAAAAAAAAAAAAAAAAAAAAACACACACACACACACACACACACACATATATACACACACACACACACACACACACACACACACACACACACACACACACACACACACACACACACACACACACACACACACACACACACACACACACACAGCACATACAGACATTTGCTCAATTCGTCGAGCTGAGTTGATTGGTATATGTAACTCGGCCCTGCGGGCCTCGGATCGAAAGTCGGTTTTCCAAGCGGTATTTATACCCTTCTTATGGGTGTAAGAAGGGTAAAAAATGATTAAATTAAGTTGTTAAACTTAGTTTTTTATTTAATTTAGGTGAAAAACTGCATCGTTGGATATTGGTATGTATAATCGATAAATCGGGTGTAAATCACACCGAGGATGACACCCTGAGGGAAACCCGATGCGGAGCCGTCACTATTTATTTCTTCAATTTCAATTTATTTATCAATTATTTAATAAATTTCTCAAATATTTAATTACTTTGAACTATTGTTTCTTATTCTCCTGAAAACATTTAATAGTTATTTATGTAACGAGTTGCAAAAAGTTGATTTTTTCAACGAATTCCATACAACATTTTATGCAATGATTTTTTCAAAATGCAACCCATTTGAGTTGCATAATGTTCATAATGCAACTCAAATGAGTTGCATTATGAACATTATACACACACTAAAAAAATCTCAATTTTAATAGTGACACAATTGATCGAACTGCCTGAAAAAGCTTTGACACAAACATAAATGTGCCACATTTTTACACTTTTTGTGACGTACGTATTAAGTTTATATTGTTTGAGTTCTTCCAGTCATAATTTTAAATCACAGAACTGATAATTTAGTTCTCTATGCTGTAAATTTACGCGATATGTTACAGAAACATAATGATTACTGATGTTGAACTGTCAAACAGCACCTTACAAGATCAGATGAAGACTGCAGACTGCATTGGAAATTTGTTTATTACGAAGGTGAAACAGCATGAAAACCGCTTATTAATTTAACACCGAGTTGAGCCACAAACTTGGAAATGACAATTCATTGCCATCAGCCGATGCAGTGGTAAACGAAAACAGCCACGCTCAGTCAATCAGAAGGCGGCTTTGTCTGCTTGGCTGCAATGACGGCTGTCTTAGTACATACATACACGCCAGCAGTGACGACGCGACAGCCGAACTGGGAAGTTCGTTTATGGTAGAAGTTGTTCATCTTCGATTGCCATCTCTTCAACGTGGTGAGACAGCCGAGAGAGCAAGATCGAAAACTGACACTCTTAGGATCGAAGTTCGATTCCCGAATGGAACTTTTTGTATTTTTTTTTGTTTCAATATTCGGTGCTATAAATAGCACAGTTCTCAATCATGTATACAAGCAGCCGACGCGCTGAGCTGTTGCGGTAAAATTACATGAGTCAAACATTTTCCGTTTCCTGTAAAAATAAGATCGCACACAATTTTGCGTCAAATGTGTTGCTTTTATATGTCGGACTTATTTGACACAAAATTACAAGATTTTTTCGAAGTGTGCAACTATTTATCATTATGCAACTCATTTCTGTTGCAAAAAGTGCCAGTTTGGAAAAATTGGCCATTATGATACCAAAATGAGCTATATAAAATGTAAATTATGATACTGAATTGCATAAAAATAATTAATTAATTTAGTAACGGTTACTCATTCTTCCGGAATGGTGACGAAACGCTTCAATGTGTGAAGCTTACTCATGCTGCTTTGGGTTTGAAGCACTTGCTCAAAAATGAGTAAGGCCCCTCTTGCTCACTTTAGGTGTGCCATGGGATGAATACAAGTTTTAGTAAATCTTGCTCATTATTGAGTGGACCAACCTCTGCGTGCACGATACGAACAATCAAAGATAGCCGTTGATCTTGCGGTAGCATGATGCGAAACCCTCACACTGTGCTCGTATCACAGAGACAATCAAAGCATATGATGCACGCTTTATCGCTTTATTACAAATCGCGATAAATTTCATTCATCACGAT
This sequence comes from Aedes albopictus, assembly GCF_035046485.1. Lineage (NCBI taxonomy): Eukaryota > Metazoa > Arthropoda > Insecta > Diptera > Culicidae > Aedes > Aedes albopictus. The sequence goes on along the minus strand of NC_085138.1, from coordinate 255,413,883 downwards.
TTATGAAACTTATGCTCCCGGAACCCGAATTCATGATCAGGAATATTATGTTCATATGCATATCGTGAAGCTTCAGCAATAAGAATGCACAAAAAGTGACCTACAATCGCAATTTATCATTTTGACTGCATGATAACGATCGCATCATTATTCGCGGAGCATGGGTTGTTATGAATGCTTGGCGACAAAATTCCATCGTTGTTGCTATGATCGCGTGATGCCTTTCAACCGCGGCATATTTGGAATCCTATCATGATCACTAGATTTCCATCCTTGCTAACAATATACAAATTCATTTTTTTTTTAATAAGGTCCTTATATTATGAGCCAAAATGGCTTCTTTAACGGTTTTGAGATAATTCCATATTCTGAATCTGCACGCCAAATTGGGCCGAAATCCAAATTTTCATGATTTTTGGTGCCCGGGAATCTATTTAAAAATCAATTTAAAATTTGTATGGGAGCGATTTGTCATGACACACGAATTACTTAACGCTAAAATTGGCCATTTCAGACCCCCTCCCTCCCCCAAATCTTTTTGTATGGGTCGTAACGCCACGCCTGACACCCCCCTTCCCCTATTGCGTTACGTAATTTATGTACGATGCTTTTGTTGTATCACCTCCACTGGCCGGAGCTGTCAAGCAGTTGCCCAGGTGATTTCAAAAATCTCTTTGAAATTGATTTTTGGTATCAAAATGAAGTTCTTAAAATCTGAAAAAATTACAGAGGCTCAGAAAAAGGTACTCTTTTGTGTAACGGTAAAAATAAAATGCATTTTTTTTCAAAATTTACAAACCCAATTTCTGAATAAATCCCAGTGAAACCCAGAACAGAAACCTGACTCCTTGCAACGAATGCTGAACAGGTTGGACACAGAACATTGAGTAACGTCTTCGCGGATACGCGGACAGAAATTTAGGTCATTTTAATACACGAAATACAATTTTATTGTCACGGTATGTACTGATTACTTTTGCTTAAGGTTGAAGGATTCGTCATTGACTTAATCGTCATCATTGAAAATATGAAAGCAGTTTTCTCGCTCAAAACATGAATGATTGCATTAAAAAGTATTCACTGTACTCCATTCTGTACCCGCAATACAGTTAATACATTTTCACTGCGGGAATTTCAGCTTTGAACGAGAAAACTGCTTTCCAATTTTCAATGATGACGATTATGTCAATGACGAATCCTTCAACCTTAACCGTTATGTGTCCGACATTTTTTTTGCTTTTTTCTACACCGTGCTTTTTAAATGAGCGCTGCGTACCCAGGTACCCTGTCGGCCACATAAGGGTTAACAAAACAAACAGTAATTTATGGTCAAGGTTACAGCTAACTTACAAAATAATGATCTATTAGAATGTCTGATGGGATTTTATTCAGTGATAGACATTCGTTTAGCCGAGACCAAAAAATTTTCAAAAAAGTGTCAGGAAACTTATACAAAAGATTTTATGATAAAACGTTTTTATCGTAGTGATAGTATATCTAGTACTGTTTTATAAAAATGTGATACATCACACTTACATATACACTGAAACAAAAACGAGGGTAAAAACCCTCCAAATGTCATTTTTTGACTAGACATTCGTTTAGCCGAGGTAAATGAAAAATTGGTTTACAATAGATTTTTTGCAATTTCGTGAGTATATTTCGAGGATATACCCCAAGGCATTTAGTTCATGACGTGTTAGCAAGATACTTGACCTTTAAAGTTTGTTTATTTGTGAGATTCAGAGAAATATTATTAAAAAAATGTCCCGATGAGGAGAAGTGATGATAAACAAATTTATTTAAGAAAAATGATTTCTGTAAACACTCAAACGCTAGATTAGCAGTTTTGAAAATATGGCAAAGAATAATTGTTAGAAATGGTCAAATTATTGCATAAAATATCATGAAAAAATTAAGTATATTGCATTGGTTTTTGGTTGGTTAAACCTTAAAATGGGATTGATAAAAGCTAAAAAAAATAGTTCTGCGTTGAAATAATGACATGCCCTAATGCCTATGGAGTATACTTGTTTGATACTAGCATTACTAAATGAGTTAGAAGACTGCTAAGTGAAAGAACTGCAAGAACTGTCAGAATTTTTGTACCCTATTTATTTAAAAGCAGATGTTCATACAAAAATGCATGACATGGTCAAAACATTGGCTTATTTCATTGAATCTGAAGAAATTTATAATATAATGAGTCTAAGATTTGAACCACATCCATTTCTAACATGATTTATCTGAAAAGAACGTCTAAATTATAAAACAAGTAGTTCATGCTAGAAATTTGAATACTTTCAGTGCCATTTCTCGAAAGGTGAGCCGTTCAATGTATGTTATTTCAGCCAGAATACAGTCTAGAAGATATTGGGAGCTATTAGAAGATGTAATAGTAGTAAACGCTGTGATTTATGCAAGTGAAACCATCATATTTCATCAAAACAATACTTAAATACGTGATTTTTTGATAGTTTGCGTTATTTTTTTTGTTAAAAACATTGCACTCGTCATGAAACTTTCATTAGATTCTTTTGAAACACTTCCGATAAAAATAACTACATCAAACCTCAATTTGGAAACATTTACAATATTATGACATATTTATATGAGATGCATGTAAAATTAATATGGCAACACTTCCAAAAACGATCAAATTCATGATGTACAAGTCAATCTATAATGCAGGTCACCATACAAAATGATTTTGTTGGATATTTTTCGAAATTTGTTAGTTTTTATTATGGAATTCCCAAAATTGTACAATTCGACTACACGAATGTTTAGGCCAAAAATGACATTTGAAGGGGTTTTACCCTCGTTTTTGTTTCAGTGTATATGTAAGTGTGATGTATCACATTTTTATAAAACAGTACTAGATATGCTATTACTACGATAAAAAGTTTTATCATAAAATCTTTTGTATGAGTTTCCTGACACATTTTTATTTTTTTTGGCCTCGGCTAAACGAATGTCTATCACTGTATTTTCGGCAGTTGCTGCTTTAACTCAGTCAATTTCAAGCCGATTAACATGGCCAGATCCTATGCGTATCTGATCGTGTCGTGTCTCAAAAATCAAGTCTATCGGTTCAAAATTGAGTGAGTTATAGCAGCAAGTGCCCAAAATAGGTGCTCCTGCCCAAATGGTCCCAGACCCTATTCAGATTTTTTCTTTCTTCATTCAACTACACATCCCATCCAAATTGAGTTCAAATTCGAGATGGTCGATAGCGTGTTTCTGCATTTTCTTGGTCACACCATATTGAAATAATTTTCAGAATTTCGTTTCTCTCCCAGCCACTGTGGAATGTTACAAAACTGCGCGTCACGCTTATGACGTCGTCGATCTGGAATAATGAATGTCTCTCAATTCCCTAGCGTCTGGGATTCCCATTCAAAGCAACGCGAAAAGAAAAAAATATGAACACGTTTCGAATACGTTTCTCACTGCCTCGCGATAATATAATTCGCGTTTTTATTTTATTCTCTCTTTTGGTAGGGTATCGCGCCACTTGGGCGGTGGCTTCTATATTCGTCTGTTTTCCACTATAACTCATTCAATTTTGAACCAATTGACTTGAAATGTTGTACACTATATCTATTTCACCACATTCCAAAAGTTGTGTCAATTGGTTCAAATTTGACTGAGTTATAGTGGAAAACAGACGAATATAGAAGTCACCGCCCAAGTGGCGCGATTCCCTATCAGTTTCTCCCAAGCATAAACCTCATGCGGGTGAGAGCTTTGCTCAATATACGCCCTGCCTTTCGTAGCGATAGCTGGACCTGGTAGGTTATAGTATTGTTATGATTTTTGGTGTTTATCAGTGTACAATTCAAACTATATTTGTACGATATCAAGTGTGTTTTAAATGATAAGCAGAGTAAGTGAAACTTTAATAATTCAAGAACAGTCGCAAATGGAACGAAAATTACCGTGAATGCAAGAAACTTATTGGATGCACGCAAGGAATCTCTCAAAAAATGAGTAAGTATTTTTAAATTATAAGAAGACTGGGTCGAAATGGATGTAGTTTTGAATTTGAAATTGAATTAATTTCGCGAAGTCATGAAGACATGAATGACATAAGGAGGGGGGGAGGGGGTGCTAGGGCCTCGAACCACTTGGGCAGTGGCTGGTATTTTGGGCACTTTTACGCTACAAGTAACTCAAGTCAATTTCAAACCAATTGACTTGAATTTTTGTACGTATCTCACCGCGTACAAAAAAAAAAATAGGCCCATTGGTTTATAATTGACTGAGTTATGGCAGAAAAGTGCGAATAATAGAAGCTTTGCCGACATGGTTCCACTTCCCTATGTTAGGCTATTATGACCAAATTTTACATTGATTTTCAAGAAATTTTTACCCGCTGCCAGATTTCCCAACTATGGGGAGATAGTTTCACGTACACTGTGGTGCATAATTGATCGGACAAACGCGGATTTTCATACCAAATAGTCAAGTTTGAGATGCTGTAACTATGGTTTGCTTTGACGGATTGAGCTCAATTTCTGATACGGAACTAATAATATGCTGAATTTTATGTATACGAGGTACGAAATGTTTGCGTTCACAGGTTTGGCGTGACAAGGCGTTCAAAATGTGCAAAAGTGATCGTGTAAATCAAAGAGGTACCGCTGTCCGATCACTTTTGCACATTTTGAACGCCTTGTCACGCCCAAACCTGTGAACGAAAACGTTTCGTACCTCGTATACATAAAATTCGTAAACGTAAAATTCAGCATATCAGTAGTTCCGTGTCAGAAATTGAGCTCAATCCGTCAAAGCAAACCGTAGCTACAGCATGTCAAACTTGGCCATTTTGTATGAAAATCGGCGTTTGTCCGATCAATTATGCACCACAATGTACATAGTCTTGATTATTGATAACTTTTTGAAATTGAGAAAATGTAGAATAAGGGAAGGCACTTTCCTTCTTCTGATTCGTGCTTATTATATTTTTTCACCTAACGATAATCATTGTTTATATTAATCATTTCACTTGCAGAAACATCATTCGACAAACTTATATAGAGCTGAAGGGATATCTTACAAATGGCGCTGGACTCGCTGAAAGTGATGAACTGGAATGCCCGTTCCGTTGGCAAAAGAAAAGACGAATTAACCGAATTCCTAAAATCAAACTGCATCGATGTAGCCGTCATCACGGAAACTCACCTCAAACCAGAAACGAGATTCTCAATTCCTGGGTTTCATATAGTACGACAAGATCGTACTGAGCGTGGAGGTGGCGTTGCTATACTGGTCCGCAAAGGCATACAATTCCTGGAAATCAACCTAGGCACAGTCGTTATCGAATCCGTAGGCGTTGAATTGGCGTTATCAAACGAAAAGCTGACCATCTACGCCGCTTACTGCCCTCGACAGTGCAATGGCCAATCTGCACAGCAGTTTAAACCCGATTTGCTCAAGTTGACCAAGTCAACGAGCAAATTCATCGTATGCGGGGATCTGAATACCCGACACAAAATGTGGCGTGATGATGCGAACAACAAAAATGCGAAACTGGTTTTGGAAGTTTTGCGTCAAAATGGCAGTCAAAAATACACTGTTAACTACCCGGAGCGTCCAACATACGTTGGATCGAATCGAAAGGCGTCATACTTGGACATTTGCTTGGCAAACTTTGTCGTGAGTAAACCGACTGTAATTCAGAAACTGAGCTCGGATCACTATCCGGTGATCTACGAAATTGGATCGGGATCGTGTGACGAGACTTGTGTTCAAAAAGAAAGCATCATTAAAACGGAAAGCTGTTTAAAGTATGCGTCACATCTTAAGTCAGCCCTGGAATCTATCAAAGACACGAACTTAGCTCTAGAGGTATTATGCCAAGCAATCGAGACCATTGCGCCCTCCCTTGTTGAAGAAATTGCAGTTGAAGGTAAATCTGAAAATTTATACTTTATTTCTTACTTTGTTTCGTTACTTCCATTACATTCCTTTTCAAATGTGCTTGGCGTTCTAAGAATATCGCCTCTGCAGAAGGTCCTGTTCATTTCCATTCCTTCCATTCACTGCACAGTATTCAAGGGCGTAGCCAGCTTTTCGGTCAGGGGGGCAAGCCCCCTTTAGCTTTTATAACTTTGCGCAATACGAAGAAATTGAATATAATAACACTATATTCTAAAAGCATTATTTGACCCTTCAGCAGTCACAGTGTTGTATTTTAAACAATACGTTAAAAGACAGCTCGTCTTATCTACATAATTTATCGTGGTGCTGGTAGCGGTGACCAATTTCTGGAAGATTAAGTATTTTTATTTACTCGTGAATTATTTAGCTCTATTTTTTTTTGTAAATGTCTACAAAATATTCATAAGAAAATATAACTGAACTCTTTTGGAAATAACGAACTATTTTGAGGACTAGAATTTCCGGGTTTCTGTTCTTTTTTAATTTTCTTCCAATACTATTCGTTAAAAGAATTACTCCAGAAATTCTTGAAATAATTCAGAAAAATCATCAGGTATTCCTGGAGAACTTGTTGGGTATATCTCTGAAAAGATGATTGAAGAATTTCTGAAATTTCCGAAAGAACTCCTGAATGAATTTTTGAAGAGAACCTTAGAGGAATATCTAAAGAAATCATTTTAGGTATTCCTGGATCAATCCCTGGAAGAATTCCCAGTGCAATTCCTGGAGCAATTCTCACAGGAATGCCTGGAGAAAGCCCTTAGAATCCCTACAGGAATTCCCGGAGGAATCCCTGGAAGAATATCTGAAAGTATACGTAGAGGAATTTCTGTATAAGGTAGTGGAGGAATACCTAGGGAAATATCTGAAGAGATCTTATGAAGAATCCCTAGAATAAATCCTAGATAAATTTCTGGAGGAATCCTTGGACAAAATTCTGGAGAAATTCCTGAAAGAATTCTGGGAGGAATCCATAGAAAATTTTCAGAAGTAATCTTTTGAGGAATTCCTAGAGGAAATCTTAGAGAAATTTCAGAAGGAATCATTGGAGGGATTCTTAGAGAAATCCCTGAAGGAACTCCTGGAGGAATCCCTGAAGCGATTCATGGTAAAATCTCTAGAGACTGGAGGAATTCCTGAACAAATTCCTGACGTAATTCCTGGAAGAATTCTAGGATGAAACCCGACAGGAATTCCTGGAGAAATTTGTTGGATGAATTCTTGGAGCAATTCCTGAAAAAAAAATCCTTGAGGAATTCTTGGATATATCTCCAGAGGAATCCTGGGAGGAGTTGTCGGAGAATTTCTAAAAAAAAATACCTTGAGAAATTCCAGGAGAATTTCCTTGAAGGAATTTCTTGAGGATTCCCTGGAGGAATTCGTGAAGAAATTTCTGGAGGAACCCCTGAAGCAATTCCTGGACGAATCTCTGGAGCTCTGGAGGAATTCCTAGAGGAATGTCTCCTGAAAACATTCTTGGAAAATTTTCTGGAAGGATCTCTGAAGAAATCGCCAGAGGATTTTCTGAAGAAATTCCTGAAGGAATTGCTGACATAATTTCTGAAGCATGCGACGCCTGCAGGAGTTTCTGAATTCCTGTGGGAATTGCTGAAGAATCTAGAGGAATTGCTTAAAGATTTACCGGATGAACTTCTAGAGGAATCTTCAGAGGGGTTCTGAGAGATTTCTACTTCTATTTCTGAAAAAAAAAAAACCTTGAGAAATTTCTAAAGGAATTTATAGCGGAATTTCTGAAAGAATTCCTGGAGAAATTTTCGAAGGAATTTCTGAAGGAATCCCTGGGAGAATCCTTGCAGAAATTTGCGGAGAAACCCCTGGAGGAATTCCTGGAGGCAAATCTGAGAGAATCCCTGAAAAATTCTTGAAGGAGAACTTCCAGGAACATTTTTTTAAGGAACTTCTTAATCCCTGGAGGATTTCCTGAAAGAATTCTTGGAGGAATTTTTGAAGGATTTCCTGGGTTTGTCCATGGGAAAATTCCTGGAGAAATTCGTGGAGAAATCTCTGGAGAAATTCCGGAGAAAACCCTGGAGGAATCCCTACAGGAATTGCTAACATAATTTCTGAAGGATGTCCAGGAGCAACTCCTGAAGAATTTCCTGGAGAAATTCCAGGAGGAATGACTGGAGGAATTCCTAGAGGTATTCCAGTGGAATTTGCTGGAGAAATCCATGATGAAATTCCTGGAGGCATCTCCAGAGGAATTCTGGGAGATTTCTAGTATTTTTGTATTTCTGAAAAAAATCTCTTGATAAAATTCTGGAAGAATTTCTAGCAGAATTGATGAAGGCATTCCTTGAGAAATCCCTCGAGAAATTCCTGGAGGAATGCCTGAAGCAATTCATGAAGGAATCCCAGGAGAAATACCTGGAAAAATGTTTGGAAGAATCTCTGAAAAATTCTTGAGGGTATTCCTGGAGAATTTCCTGGAAAAATTTTTGAAAGAAAAACCCCAGAACATTTTCTGGAAAAATTCCTGAAGAAATTGCTGACTTAATTTCTGGAGGATGTCCAGGAACAATTCCTGGATCAATTCCTAGAGAAATCGCTGATGAAATTCTTGGGGTATTTCCTGGAGAATTTCATGGAGGAGTTCCTGGGGAAATTCCTGGATTGAATCCTGGATGAATGCCTGGAGGAATTCCTGGAGGTTTTCCTTTGGGAATTGCTGGAAGAATCCTTGAAGGAATTCCTGGAGGATTCTTTGGAGGAATTCTTGCTTCAATTACTGGATAAGTTTCTGGGGGAACCTCAAGAGGAGTACTGGGCGAAATTTCTGAAAAATCCTTTGAGAAATTCCTGGAGGAATTTGTAGAAAAATTTCTGTAGAAATTCTTGGAGAAATCCTCCAAGGAATGTCTGAAAAAATCGTGGGGCAATCCCTGAAGGATATCCTAGAGAAATTACTAGATGATTTGCTGACATAATTTATGATAGAATTTCTTGATTAACCCGCCTTCCGAGGACAAAGGGAGTGGTGAGGACCATTCGGGAAACTGGCTAAGCGCCAGCATGCTACCGTGATGGACTCTCCAAAGCGAGTCATCGATGTTCGTTGCTGCGGCTACGCAGCTAATCTTGAGGGTGCGATGTGCACTAGTCTCTCTCTGAAGCAATGCCTTCTTGGTGGTTCCGGAGAGACGAAGAGTTTGGCGACCATAGGAATGTGTTTTAGTGGGTCGAAAAGATAGTAGTCCTGGCTTTTACTACTGTTGTAGAAGACGGCCTTAACCCCACACTACCCAAACATTCCTGTTAGGGTGTTAGTTGAGCAGATTTTCCCCCTATGGTTTAGAAGAAAAAAAAAGAGGGGCATCCGATACGCCATAGGTAGTACCTCGGCTGCCATATAGCCCATATAGCCGAGGCGGTAAACGCACGGGTATTCAGCATGACCATGCTGAGGGTGACAGGTTCGATTCCCGGTCGGTCCAGGATCTTTTCGTAAAGGAAATTTCCTTGACTTCCTTGGGCATAGAGTATCTTCGTGCCTGCCACACGATATACACATGCAAAATGGTCATTGGCAGAGGAAGCTCTCAATTAAAAACTGTGGAAGTGCTCATTGAACACTAAGCTGAGAAGCAGGCTTTGTCCCAGTGAGGACGTTACGCCAAGAAGAGGAGAGGAGTACCTCGGCTGCAGCTTCGCGACTCCGAATCACAGAAACGACTGGTGCGACGGCGAATGTGATCAGTTGAAGAACGAGAAGAACGCAGAATGGGCGAGAATGCTACAACATCGTACGAGAGCGAATGAGGCACGTTATAGACAGGCGCGGAACAGGCAGAACTCAGTCTTCCGGAGGAAGAAGCGCCAGCAGACAGAACGAGATCGCGAGGAAGCATTAACGGAGCAGTAGATAGAAGGTATCGTGTGTCCCATCTACAAAAAGGGTGACTAGTTGAATTGCGGCAACTACCGCGTGATGACACTCCTAAGCGTTGCCTACAATATATTTTCTCCAATTTTTTGCTGCCGTCTATCACCGATCGCAAGGGAGTTCGTGGGGCAATATAAGGCTGGATTCGTGGGTGAACGCGCTACAACGGACCAGATGTTCGCCATCCGCCAGGTGTTGCAGAAATGCCGCGAATACAACGTGCCCATATATCACTTGTTCATCGATTTGAAATCGGCGTGTGATACAATCGATCGAGAACAGCTTTGGCAGATCATGCACAAATACGGGTTTTCGGAAGAACTTATACGGTTGAATGTTGATCAAGTTGACGATGAATCGAGTGATGTGCGTAGTTCGGGTATCAGGGACCCTCTCGAGTCCGTTCGAATTTATCAGAGGGTTACGGTCTCTCGTGCTTGCTGTTTAACATTGCTTCGAAGTCCTTTCAGCTGCTTGGTTTTGCTGCTGATATGACATTCTACCGTGACGTTACAACGTGTTAACGCCTTTTTAGTCAGATTTTTCACTATAATTCGTAAATTCGACCGTAAACCCTTTTTAACATACTTTTCCAATGAAAACTAACTGTTCAACAGATCATACTTATTTGAAATTTTACAAGGAATCCGAATATGCAAAAATATTTGAGGGTTTACGGTCGAATTCACAAGTTATTGTGGAAAATTTGACCAAAAAGGCGTCAAAACGTTGTAGAATGCGTCATATCTATAATATGCATATTTGAGACGATGGCGGAAACGTACATCCAACTTAAGAGTAAAGCCAGGCAAATTGGATTAGTCATTAATGTGTCGAAGTACATGATAGCAAAGGGATCCAGGGAGGAATCACCGCGCCCGCCACCACGAATTTCCATCGACTACTGGGTTGGAAACGAGCCCTAGCCGATAGGGCCTAAACCTTCAGGAGGTCAAATCGCGGGCGGCACGTGGTATCAATTTTTGATACTTGCAGAGTTACAGCTTCCTGATCGTGCATACAGCTGTTTCAATGCTGCTTAGTTTCATGTTTTAATACTCTAATTCTCTTTCGTTTTAGCTCGTAAAATTATCCTCAAGATGTCGGTAAAACACCTTGACCCTATCAAGGAGGAACCCCGTGGAGATAATGATGTACAAAGTAAAACCAGCTTATCGGAAATGCCCGGAACAGCAAATCTACAACCAGATCAAAAGCTGATACTGTCAACTTTCTTAAAAGCCTTGCATCCATCACTGGTGATTTTTTCCGAGAAATGCTCCGCTGAAATGGCCCACGGACATCTAATCAACAATCTGAGGCAGTCCCTAGCGAAATATCGCGCATGGTCACCGACCGAGGCACTATTCACACTACGTCAAGTTCTGCAAAAATGTCGGGAATTCGATGTACCAACACACCATCTGTTCATCAGTTTGAAATCGTCTTACGCAACGATAGATCGGGATCGACTGTGGAAAAAGATTCAGGAAAGCTATCGTTGGCCGGAAAGCCTTTTTCAGTTGCTTAGAGGGGTGGTGGATACTACGAATCCTGATTCACGAGTCGGACTACAGCAAGGGCATCCGTTATCCAGTGTGATCATGACCTTAGCACTGGATGTAGTTATCCAAGCAACAGAAATCAAGGCAAGTGGAACGATTTTTGAGAAATCATTTCAGTGCATTTGCTTCGCAGATGACCTGGATTTGATTACCAAGAACTCCACAGAACTTGAACAGGTCTATACGAAACTGAAGGCGGAGGCCAAGAAAATTGGATTAGTTTTCGACACAAGAGATACGAAGTACATGCAAGCAGGATTTTCAAAGAACTCTTCTGCTAAAACAAAAATTACACTTGACGGCGATGAGTTCGAAGTCGTTGAGAAGTTCGAGTTTCTAAAGTCTACATTTACCTCTGATAATGACCTGGAAAAGGAGATAGACTATCGAATCGAACCTGGAATAACTTTCCTGAAAAAACTCGATGAAGCACAGAAGCCCATCGACATGGAAGACGTTTATAGGTCTCAAATAAGGCCGGAAGTTCTCTATGGTCACGAAACGTGGATCCTCAACAAAACAGGCTCCGTGTTGAAAAAACTACAAGAATTCGAGTGTGAAGTTCTGCGAACGATCTACGGTAAACAGCGCACCGAAGACGGAAAATCCTATGAAGATACGTACCCTAACCTGCTGCATCGGTTCGGGGACCTTGGAATTGAGCATACCGTGAAAGTTGGCCGACTTCGATGGGTTGGACGGGTCAAGCAAATGGGCAAAGATTGCCCTGCGAGAATCGTTCTGGACAGTGAGCCGCAAGTCACACGACCGAAGAGGCGACCACCTACACGCTGGATCGAGTGTGTGGTGCAAGATTTGAGGAATGTGAAATGCTATACCGACTGGCAGGCTAAGGTGCATTATCCGGAGCAGTGGAACCGGTTGGTCGACAAAGCTCACGACTTGTGGTTGAAGAGGATAATGAAGAAAAAGGGCACGGTTTATATACATTCTGAAGATTAAGTGAAGACTATAAAGTGAACTGTTGTGATATATATATTTTTGGTTGGCTGTGATTCAAAATTAGATTGCAATACAGGATATATGGGATACATAGAAAACAAAATTCGGTTAAAATTCAGGCCAAACATGTCTAAAGGTCCTATCTGCAGAAGAGAGGCTCTCTTTGATTTGCCTCACTTTCGTTAATATCTCAGCTGTTTATTTGAATTATGATTGTCTCCTTGCATAGAAAGATGGTCAAAACAATCGTTTTTTGATTTGTACTGCAAAAGTAGATGAAAAGTGTACCATTAATTTGCAATAATTGAAAGAGAAAGTGAATAAAGAGAGTCTCTCAAAAGCAGATAGGACCTATTGAAATGTTTGGCCTGAATTGTTGAAATCATAGAAAAACTTAAGACTATTATATACTTGTGCCAAAGGTATTTACACAGCATTGCATTTACCTAAATGTGATTTTTAGCAAAGAGTATTTGTTTAGAAAGTTTATGTTGTCTAGTGTAGGAAGGCATACAATTACTACTAATTTTACTAAGTCTTATTAATAAATAACAGAGAGGGTTTTATTTAAACGGTTATGATTCATTTTATGCAATGTAAAATTAAATCAAAATATAGATAAAAATTACAAAAAGGAACCAAGCGACCATTATTATTTTCTCACTCTCCATTTCTTCACGGACTTACTACGATTGTTGAGGTCAGGATCCTGGGTCAGATTTATGGGATTCTGTAAAAATTGTTAGACTTATATTTTCAGCCCGTACCTGTTACACACGAACAGGCCGATTTTGAGCTGGGTAGGGTTTCGAACTATTTAGGCTCCCTTGTTGATTTCCGGCAAATCACAGCAAAACAAATCAAAATATCACATGTCACATATTTTCCAAACGCATATCCGTGGGTATTCATCTCCCGCAGTATTTCCGCAGCGTGATCCACAGTCAATGAGCTACACTCTGCAGCCGCACAAGTGCTCAAAACAACTATTACATGCAAACGAGTACACTTCGTCAGCACAAAGATGGGTGCCGAAGTGGTTTCCTATTTGATTTTGCTGGAAGTTCGGCACTGGTGCCCGGAATTGGCGCTGGACTAGATGCAGTAAACTAGCTCAAAATCAACTTTTCGGCAGAAAATCTTCACAACAATCACTGTTAACAACAAGTTCACGCAATAAACTATCTGATTCAGATGGAGGAAGTGGACGAAAACGGTCGTTCCGTTGTGAATTTAGGTAATGCACAATTTTGTTTACCTATAGTGCCGGGAAAGGGTGTAACCGTTCAAGAACTCAACCGAGGTTTTTTGTAAACTTTCGGTGGCTTTAGCGCCACTCTCGCTTGCGAGAGACCACCAGTCTGTTAATTTGCCCGACCTTGCTAAGACAAGTCCTCAGGGGTTATTCGAACGGCTGTTTTGACTCACCAAAAACAAAATGACCAAACTTGACACCTTCTAGAAAAACGCCAACCTTATTGCTTAAATTACCCCACCTTTTTCGACTTAAACTCGCTCAACCCTAAATCGCAATACCGAATGAAAGATGGAAGTCCGGCGGCTCAACTTAGCCCTAACGTAGATGGAAACGGAACTTAAGAAAAATGAAAGACCTTCAGTGCTAAACGGGACAAAACTAAGGCTCGGAACTTCAACTTAATAATCAGTTTTATTGAATTAATACATTCGGGTTGGACGGAACTTTTTCTGGTAGCGGGAAACGAAACAACTATTCATAGCCATGAACTAGAACTATTGCCAAGAACGAATGCGTATCGTAGATCGCCGAAGTTCTAATCAAAACAAAACGATCTTTTACTGCGATGTAATCACAGTCAGGGTGCCTGTACCGTCTACCCCCGTTGGTTTGAACGACACCTCATGCAGATGCGGTTAAACCAACGAGGGTAGACGGTACTGTGGTTTAAACAACACACACAACTCAGGCCAAACATGTCTAAAGGTCCTATCTGCAGAAGAGAGGCTCTCTTTGGTTTCCCTCTCTTTCGTTAATATCTCAGCTGTTTATTTTTATTATGATTGTCTCCTTGCATTGAACGACGGTCAAAACAATCGTCTTTTGGTTTATACTGCAAAAATAGTTGAAAAGTATACCATTACATTGCAATAATTGAAAAGAAAGTAAACAAAGAGAGCCTCTCAAATGCAGATAGGACCTATTGAAATGTTTGGCCTGTTCACACGGTGGGGAAAAATGGACAAGATGCTCTAACTATACACACTTCGAAAAAATCTTGTAATTTTGTGTCAAATAAGTCCGACATATAAAAGCAACACATTTGACGCAAAATTGTGTGCGATCTTATTTTTACAGGAAACGGAAAATGTTTGACTCATGTAATTTTACCGCAACAGCTCAGCGCGTCGGCTGCTTGTATACATGATTGAGAACTGTGCTATTTATAGCACCGAATATTGAAACAAAAAAAAATACAAAAAGTTCCATTCGGGAATCGAACTTCGATCCTAAGAGTGTCAGTTTTCGATCTTGCTCTCTCGGCTGTCTCACCACGTTGAAGAGATGGCAATCGAAGATGAACAACTTCTACCATAAACGAACTTCCCAGTTCGGCTGTCGCGTCGTCACTGCTGGCGTGTATGTATGTACTAAGACAGCCGTCATTGCAGCCAAGCAGACAAAGCCGCCTTCTGATTGACTGAGCGTGGCTGTTTTCGTTTACCACTGCATCGGCTGATGGCAATGAATTGTCATTTCCAAGTTTGTGGCTCAACTCGGTGTTAAATTAATAAGCGGTTTTCATGCTGTTTCACCTTCGTAATAAACAAATTTCCAATGCAGTCTGCAGTCTTCATCTGATCTTGTAAGGTGCTGTTTGACAGTTCAACATCAGTAATCATTATGTTTCTGTAACATATCGCGTAAATTTACAGCATAGAGAACTAAATTATCAGTTCTGTGATTTAAAATTATGACTGGAAGAACTCAAACAATATAAACTTAATACGTACGTCACAAAAAGTGTAAAAATGTGGCACATTTATGTTTGTGTCAAAGCTTTTTCAGGCAGTTCGATCAATTGTGTCACTATTAAAATTGAGATTTTTTTAGTGTGTAGAATTGATTTATCAGTTGGATCCGGACACAGGACAATTCCCGGAAATAGAACGGAATTCGCGGCAGATCGATGCGGAATTTATAAGAAGAGTTTTTTTGACCGACGACGATCAATTTCTCAACTACGTTGCTACGGTGAGCACAGATGTTTCGTCATAGTTCTTCATAATTAGCCAGCAGTTGATCGGATTTTCAGTTTAGGTCAACCTCCGACATCATCGGCTCCAACACAACTCAAGTCAAGAAGGACACCGAGTGTTACCTCCGAAAGATCACTGTCCATCATTTTCGAGAGAATCAATCTGAGATCAGCAGACCGTCGCAAATCATCGTTGCCATCTCATCGACTAGAGAATCGTTTCCTCTCCCGTTCTCATAATCATTGCGATCAATATCGAAGCCTTCATCGATTCACTTCGCGTATTCGCAACATGAACCGATCACTGCTGTACCTATTTTGTGCACAGCGCTCTCCGCTTGGAGATCTCACACGGATAGCCAAATGGGAGCAGCGCAGAAGTAGTTGTTTGGCATTAGAAGTTAATAATTAACTTTTTTAACTTTTAAATTAACTTTTTGGTCATAAATCGCTAGGTTGCGATTCAATCTAGCGTCTAAGTGTAACAAAGTTCGATTGAATTTGCATCTTGTCACTTTAATTTGCAGAAGAGAGAGTCGATGAAGAGAACTCTCTCATGTTACTTCCGCCCTTATTTAAACTCAATCTAGAATTGCTGGCTGTCGTCGGTAACACATGACAATCTGTGCAACACACTAGCGATCTGCAGTGAAATAGCTATCAGTTTAAACTTTGAAATGCTGCTATATGGAACAAAGATAAGAACTGCTTACAGGAAGCAGGACGACTACGAATAGAGATAAGTGACATTTCAACACACGAACTAGCGCAAGTTTTTCCTCACACAAAAGTGCACGCCGATTGAAAGGCTATTCAGATTGCATATGCAAATATTACCCAATCGAATTGAGTAAAACGGGTAAATAATGATAAAACTAACGTCCGGGGCAAGAGTGCAAATATTTTCCTCGTAGTTTCACAACTACATCTACAAAAAAGGCACGCATACATTTGAACGTGATTACCTCTATTGGGCAGAAACGGAATGACAATAGTCGCTAGTGGTAAAACCGATGTTACAGAGTTCGTCCAAGTCAACTTGACCCCCACAATCAAGTTCGCTGAAATGCGTCACAAAGCCCTACAAAAAGCCGTGCCCAACGATATCGTTTGTATTAATGAAATCAGCGACTCGGATGATATCGGGAACAGTCCACTCAAGGGGACTGCTGTTCGTGCCTTCACTGTTCGAGTCATCGCTTTGGATCATTCCGGCCAGATCATCAACAACTATAACACGATTTAGATCTACAACACCCACAGTGCCTACCAGCAATAGAGCTAATAAACTATAGAGGAAGAATGTCGCTGGCGTCGCTGCCGCAACATCTCTTGCTGGCGGAGATAGGCCGGGATATAAGTGTCAACGCAAAAAGTATGCAGTTTGACAGATAGATACCCGACATGTTTGCGAACGAGAACAAAGGGAACAGCAGCGACATTCGTCCTCTATAGTTTCTTAACTCTATTCTACCAGCTGACCGATGTCACTGACATGAATAGGACCGACTACGTTTATCGAATAAGGATCAACTGGAATCGCATCACCATTGTCAAGGAGCGTGGATTCGAAAGCGTTGAAAGGCCCGAAATCATCACTGTCTTTAAGGAAGATCAGCTGATACACGAAGAAAGGAAAACTCTACACGTACTGGACAACATCGTAAACTGGCGCAGGGTCATGAATGACTTTCCAAACAACATTACGGAGGGAACTGACATTTTGATCCATCCGGTGGATAATCCATGTTGCATCATCATGCAGCAGTGCATCCTGCGTGGTGGGCGAAAAAAAAAAAAACTCAAGCAGAATCGGGCTGTGTTGGCAGTTAAAACGGTGATCTTCTTTAGTGGATAAAATTGGAACGTCTACAAGCTGAATGAAATGAACAAAAGCCACCGGCTGATGTTTGAACAGGGGCTCCTCCGGAAAACTGGCACCTTCTACATCTCGCCGCTACTGCAGCGTACTGACCAGTGTCGAGAAGCACATCTTACCGGTTCTAACCTCGATAGATTTGTGGGGTATAAGTGGGTGCCTCGAGATGGCATGCGGCAAATCCTGGGATCGACACAGGAGCAAAGCGTTGCCGCTTGGTTGGCAGCGATCTCGGCGGCTTCCTAACGACCATTCCCGTTGCGGCTGAACCAGATACCTACCACGCAAGTTCCAGTACGAAATGAAACCTCGTTTCGGGTGAATGTGAGAGAAGGAATTCCTGATGAAATATTCGTAAACGTTCGATGTAGGATTGGTTGAAACGAGCCGATCGTACGACGAACCCATTGAGTGTTGTTTGGCGGTGAAAATTCCTGGAGGATCCTGGGGGGATCCACCATGCATGTGGCTCCTCAGTGACGTCAGCGAGGAGTAGGTGGAATATTTAAATAACGAGTAGGAATGGTCGGTACTAATTTGGTAGCAGTAGAAGTGATAATGATGACTACATTGTTATTTCTAATGTAAATCTGAATCTTAGACCAGTGTTACGGGGGGGAGGATGTTGCTGGCAGCACTGCTGCGCAACCATCAGACAGGTATGATGAAAGGCAAATATAGGCGAATCATGTAGGCTATTCACGGTGTGTCTGGTAGAACAAAATTATTTAAAAAAAATCGGTATCGCTAAAACACCCACCAAACGAAAGCTGAAGGTCCCCCCTTTCATTTGAGGCTAAAACAAGAAAGTTCTATCGGCGGTCCTAGAACATTTTTTTTTTCAAAAATTTATTACTATAAGGACACATTCCACGCACTTCTACACCACGGTTTTTGAACTTCATTGAACGATATTTCCGGGCTCCTGCTGTCGATTTTGATTCTTTTTGCACCAAAATGAAGACAATTACCTATATTCTTCTAATAGTACCTGAAATTTTGAAAACTGCTTCTAGAAAGTAGCAAATTTCTTGGCGTTCGGTCAAAACTCGTTATTTTTTTTCGATGGTGTCTTGTTACGCTGTATTTCTTGTTTTCTTTCGAAGTACAAAGGTCCAATTCCCAATTAGAAAGCATAAACTGAATCTTCTACCCAAATCTGATCGTTTGATATGCTGGTTGGTATGTATATGACAACATATCAATTTTTGGAAGCAAAAGTTTGATTCTCGCACAAAACGTAACGCGTGGAATTTGTCTAACTTGTATTTTCTTCCTTTCAACCTTGAGTGTAACCTAATGGGCTCGTATGAGGTCGCTCATTAGTAACTCATTAGTAGTAATATTAATAGAGTAAACGGGTAAAAACATATTAAAAATTTTCCATACAGAATGTTGCCTAGACAAGTGTAAAAAAATATTTAAGGGAGTTGTAATGAAATTTTACCAATATTTAGGTATATATGTTAATCATCTTCTCCTTATTGACATATAGAAGAAGTTATTTCGACTACCATTCTCCTCGTTTTTATCGACAGTGCCAAATGTTCTAAAAGTCGTAGTAGGCCATGACTTGGATGTCAATAAAAATATACCGATCAACAAAGTAGCTCGGATGAAATGACCACGTTCCATTATAGGCCGGTATACGTTCTGGTACTTGTAAAAGCTTTTTTCGCTAATTTGAAGGATTGCTGTGTGGTATAGCATTAGGTATTGAATCATAAAAAATAAAATAAATTCAATTTCAACATGTGTCGTGACCCACCTGCCCCATTAGAAATGCGTTTTAAAGATATGATTCCAGAAAATATCGAGTTGCGGTCATCTTAGGATTCTGGAAAGTGTGTTTGTGCCTAGAGATTTGTAGAACTTGTTTATAAAGTAAAAGTATCAATAACATGTTCAGTTTGCAGTTTTAGCCAATTCATGGTATTTGGAACACACAGCCAATCCCTCATATCACAGACAAGAAGACGTAACTCTTAGAGAAACTTCATTATTTTTTTTGCTGTCTTTTTCATGAACACGCATCCACCTATTGGTAGAACCGCGCGAGACACTGTCGGCCATGATGGGATGCGATTTGATGTTTGCCTAACACGCACACTTTTATACATGTACCCTGTAAGTTTCGTTTGTATCATTCAGCAACGTGTACACTTTCAAACACCAAAGCGATCGAACATTAGCACCTCTGGTGAAAGAATCGCGGGAATCAAACGAAATTTGAATTCATCATTAAATGCATGTGCCAAGCCCTATTGAAGAGTGTTACGTCTGTTTGTCTATGCTCGATAGAGAAAATAATAAAATTCTTTAAATAATTGAAAGCTTTGTCAAATGCATTCTATAAGGATGAACACGGTGATTAAAAAATAATTACGAGTATTAGAGCATGATGCGGTACACATGTAAATTGAAATTTGAACTCATCATGTCCACCTGCTTGAAACTATTACAATTTTTTATAACCACGAAACCGACTACTATTTACTGGTTTTTTTTATGACCATGGGACTACTATGCTTTTGTGGGAAGTGTTATTAACATCATATAAAAATCTTCCGTCGGAAAGCCATGTTGGCAATGGACAAACTGTTTTTTTCGTTATTACTTAGTACTTCGAGAAAATACAAAAAATATCACACTATTTCAAAAAAAAAATTGTTCTAGACCCGCCGATAGAACTTTCTTATTTAAGTCTCAAATGAAAGGTGGGACCCTTAGCTTTCGTTTGGTGGGTATTTTAGCGATACCGATTTTTTTAAAATAATGTTTTCCACCAGACACACCGTGTATTGTATTGCGCGCAAACCCCAAAATTTTATTCCCGCCTTTGGGTTTCCGCGCCGAAGACCCAGCGCCAGATTCGGCGACAAAGAGAGCTGACAGCAGTCGCCGGGCAGTTGGCAATCCTGATATTTGACGGTGGTCGCCCGTTAGTCATGAAAGTGGATTGTTGTCACGCAAATAGAGCTTTTCGCTGAAAATGCATGTGTATTGAGGTCTTGTTGACAGGTTTTCTGCTGTGTTAGTGTGAAATTCAGTGATTTCCTGTATCGCGTAAGCCTTCGCTGGAAGGAAACGTTATGTTGCTCAGCGAAGAAAGGAAAATTTTCAGTGAAAAAAGCAATATTCAAGGTGTCATACAAGTTCGGACATGAGCCCGTAGTTCCCGTAACAGTCATCATAAGTTGTCCCATGTTACATTTTGCAGCAAAAGCTGTCTCATGTGTTGTATAGCAAACAAGGTGGCGTGCTTGGTTGGTATATGACTGACTGTTGTTAATTGATTGTGTCTCTTACATCGGTGTTAGTGTATAACACCATGTTCATTTATTTTTTCTCCAAAGCTATCCCATGTTCATTTTATACACATAAAAAGCTATCCGAGCATCTCTTCAGGAATCCTGAACATTCTCCGGAAATCCGCATATTATTTGTAAAATTCAACATGGGACAGCTTATGATGAACATCTCACATGACATGGGACAGATTATGCCGAGAAAATCTCGAAAATTGCTAGATTTCTCGGCATTACAGTCCCACCAGAGTTTTTCTTTAAAAAATCAAAGTAAATTGAATGTTTATGAAACTATTTGTTCATACTTCAACGATGAATATCAATTCTAACGCCATGCTGATGAATTCACTTTGTTTTTTCATTACACTTGTCCGTAGAGATGGAAACAAGGCTGAAACTTACAACGCGTTTTTTCTCAGTTTGCTGTTTCGGAATATGGGACGACTATGATGCAGTTTACTGTAACGTGCAGTAGCTCGAAGCTAAAATAGATTGGTGCCGTTAGGCAAATTCCCGATCCATTTGATGTAAAACTATTGCATCGAAAAATCACTTAGTTGTTCATGTTAAAGCCTTATAATTTTCGTGGTGCCAGAAGACAAAAAAAAACAAAATGAGATAGTCCAAAACTTAAAGTGTAATTCAAAACTTCAAATAGCTTTATTCAGATTTACAATCAACAATAAAAGTGAAACTTTGTTTCAAAGTACCAGCCTTCTGTGAAAGAGAGAAACAAAAACTGCATTGAAGTAGCATTGTTAGTCGAGCACTAGTTACAGTCACATTAGCATTAACAATAAATAGTTTTCTGTATCCATTCATCCATGTTGAACGAAGCGATTCCATTCACGTCCTTTGCGCGGAAGATGTCTGAAAGCGAACAAAACAAAAAAAAAAACCGTCGATCAGTGATTGCAATTCGACCCGTAGCTATTAGACAGAAAACAAAGCGCCCATTCTTACCGATCATGGTTTTGATCTTCACCGCGCAGGTAATGAAGTCATCGAACCATATCTCACCCTCGCGCGATCCGTACCGATGCATCAGGCTGTTGAGAATCTTATTGTTGAGGTGGTAGCCAGCGGACTGAAGTGCGGCCCGCAGCTCGAACGGGTTTAGATGACCGGATCGGTCGGTATCGTACAGTTTGAACACCGCTTTCCAGCGGGCGATTTCCGTTAGTAGCTTTTGGAACTCAACGAAGCCCAGCTTGCCGGATTGATCCTCGTCGAGCATGGCCACCATCGAGCGGCAGGCATCTTTGGAGAAACCGGCGCCGCTGCCTTCGGCTGAAAGTAGGTTTTAGGTAAAGCAGAGAATTAATGGCGAGAGACTTGTAAAGAACAAATAGCTGATTAATAATTAATAGTTAGTTGAAAATAGAAGATTTTAGTGGAGCGGACCTGGTGTGATGGTTAGAACACAGGACTATCACGCCGAGGACTCCCGACAAAGTCACAAACTGTGGGCTCTTCCTTCGCAAGGGAAGTAAAGCGTGGGTACCGAGATGAACTAGCCTAGGGCTAAAAATCTCGTTAATATAGATAAAAAACAAAAATAGAAGATTTTAGACGAAGTTCTCAACAAATCTAGTTAGATTGATACAATCACAACTAGAATGCCCAATTATATGTAATTCCACTTTTTTGACCAGCTTTAGAGGCACAAATGTTACGAACGAAGCATTGAACCGTACTGCCCTTGTGCGAAATTCTCCGGAAACTCTCCAATGAATTCTGCCTGAGTTCTTGTAAAGATTTCTACTCAAGTCTTAATTTCTTCAAGAAATTCCTCCTCCGCATGTTGCTATGAATTTCCCTAAGAGTTCTTTCAGGGAGGAGGGGGTGGAGGTTATTAACCGCGAACATTAGCAGTAATGCCGGTAAGTTGGATCCAAGCCCGGAATGCCGGGAAGGCTGGGCTTGAAAATGCCGGCCCGTCCCGGATCGAAGGGAAAGAGGGAGTGCGACCATTGATAGGTTCTCAGCCACCACAGGTTAGGACGGGCCAGAGGAGGACGTTCCCTTAAACATAGTGGAGCGGAAGAAGAAGAAGAAGAAGAAACTGAATGTACAGGAGCGTAGGAATGCAAGGCCAAAGAAGAATAGGAGGACAGGTGCCAAGTGCGGGAACAGTGACGCACTCGTCATCAAAACTGATGAGTGAAAGTACTCGGAAGTGTGGAAGGCGACGCAGAGCGAGATTACTGACGCTCAACAGTTCGTCACAGCACTGCGGCAACAGTGCGAGGTGCAGGTGAAGTCGTTTGGCTACGGAAAAGCCCAGAATAGACACAGGTAGCCTTGGTACAGTCATGAAACTATAAATGCCTTGACAGGAGCAAGCTGTATAGGTGATGAGGAGAAGAACGCCGTAAGGTTCAAGGCTGCACGAATCCTCTCAAGTGCTTGAGTGTTCCGGGATATCTGCGAACAGCAAGCACCCAACGGAAAGCCCAAAGTGCCCCAGTCTCAGGACCTGACGAAACCCCCCGCTCGCCGGCTAAGAATAGGACTACTAACCCCAATTCAAGGTGTCAAGCGACCCGCGCCGAGGAATGTGTGATCGACGGGGTGAAAAAGATGCTCGATCGTTAACGGAGCCTGTGGGATACCTGGGCACCCACCACAGTATTTCGTCCCTTACCGCATTAATGCAGGGCTCTGACGTGGTGGACCGCTTTTGCCGTGCTACTCGACCTCAATAAACAAAATAAAACAGTAGGTAGTTGCAGTAGCGAGGCTGACCCCTTCGCAAGAAGTGGGTCTGCAAGGTCTCCGTTAAGAAGAAGCGAGGAGCCAGGAGCGGGAAGCTGTGCACGCAGCTCCAGCGTTGGAGCACCGATTCATTCCACGGCTAGCCTGCCGGTGGAGATAGTGGACGGAGCGTAATTGATGAGGGCCATCAACCAAAAGCGTGAAGGGCTGTCCGCGATCAAGGTGGCTGAGCAGCAGCTGGACAAGGCCATCGACTATGCGTCCCCACGAAGTCCAATATAAATATGGACCTGAAAACGGTCCTGTTGCGACTTCCTAAGTTAATGGACGATGCCAAGCAGGATCACGTGATCTTATGCAACATCTTATACGATGACTGGTTGTCTGGGAAGCACTCGCAGAGGCGGGTGAGGCAACCGTCAGGTGAGGAGCTGTCAGGCGGTGCCCGTAAGGCTAGGAAGATACTAACCTCGAAGGTCGGCATTTGTAATGCTCACAGGTCGGATCCCAGCCAGGCATCCCGGAAAGCTTGGAAGGGACGGCCTGAAAAGGCTAGCAGGGATTCTACTCGAGGTACTGGCCATGCTAGATGTCGATTTGGCTAATGTCGGTAGCAAGAGTGCCCTTAGCCGAAAAAGAGCGGAGTCGATCATCAACGTTACTTCGGTGTTTGTAGTCCTGGCCTAACAAGTAGTTCGAACTAAGAGGTAGACGACGATGCGTACACTCACAGTGATCACCCGGCGGCTTGCTACAGTATCGATTACATGAATAGCAGGCAGTGGGTAGATGAAGGGGTGGAAGGTCCAAGGCCAAACCCTTTTAGGTTCGTAGACATCATACTTAAACGACGAGGTATTTAGGGAGGCGCTCCACCGTGAGTGAAACCTATTCGGACTAATCGGGGACGAGTTGGTAGCGATGCTCTTGCGTGCATGCGATGTGATCGTGGTGATTTTTTTTTTCCTTCTAAACCATAGGGGGATAATCTGCTCAACAGACACCCTAACAGAAGGTTAGGGTAGTGTAGGTCTGACAGGCCGTCTTCTACAACAAAAGTAAAATCCAGGACTACTCTCTCCTCGTACCCACTAAACCATTCCTATGGTCGCCAAACCCTACGTCTCTCCGGAACCACCAAGAAGGTATTGCTTCAGAGAGGGGCTAGTGCACATCGCACCCACAAGGTTAGCTGCGTAGCCTGCAGCAACGAACATCGATGACTCGCTTTGGAGAGTCCATCACGGTAGCATGCTGGCGCTTAGCCAGTTTCCCGAGTGGTCCTCGCCACTCCCTTTGTCCTCGGAAGGCGGGCAGGGTCAACCCCGCCCGCGCCCTTCTGCTGAGCGGACATCAAGAACTGATGCCCACGTGCAACCCGATCTGACCTGCCCGTAAGGAAGGGTATCACTACCCTTCAGGCCCTATTAGATGCACCCGTAGGTTGCAGACAGCAGGATCTCACCTACCCCGACCCTTGCCAGGGACCCCTTTCCAACCGCGGGCTCGGATCCAACCCAGTAGACCGACGCCACGACAGCACCACTACCGGGACTTCCTCTCCGCGGCCACTTAATCGTTGTAAGGGTCGATCTCGACCGCAGGGCACCGGTATGACCTACGAAGCCGACTCCGAACCCCTGGACCACCTCTTGTACTGCATCTGGACTAGCCATTCTCCGAGTCCACGCGCCACCTCCTCTGTAGCTCCCAGACGATGTGGGTAATAGCCGATGAAACGGCGTTCCAGCCAAACTCATCCCTACACATCCTCTGGACCAAGTTGTCCGGAGTTGTGTCCTCCCCGCATGTGGCAAGCATGCGGTCACGCATTGTGCGAAAACGCGGGCACACGAACAAAACGTGTTCCGCCGTTTCCTCTAAACCATTGCACACTGGGCATTCGGGAGAATCCGCATGCCCGAAACGGTGTAGATACTGTCGGAAGCAACCATGACCTGTAAGGACCTGTGTCAGGTGGAATGTGACTTCCCCATGGCGCCTATTAATCCAACTATCTACCCTCGGTATCAACCTATAGGTCCACCTTCCTTTGGTGGAACTGTCCCACGCGCGCTGCCATTTGACCATAGAGGCCATCCTGACAGTCTTGCGTATGCCTCTTGTGCCGCGCATTTCGAAGCACTCCATGTCCTCATTGATAAGAATGCTGATAGGCACCATACCAGTAATGACGCAGAGAGCGTCGTGTGACACGGTACGGTACGCACTCGCAACTCTCAGGCACATAAGCCTGTAAGTACTTTCCAGCTTCCGTCGGTAGCATTCAGTACTTAGCGCGGTGCCCCACGCCGGGCCGCCACACCTAAGTATGGATGTAGCAACACTAGCCAGAAGCTTGCGCTTACTGGCGTACACCGCAGAGCTATTGGACATAATCCGGGACAGTGCCGCAATAGCTGTGGAGGCTCTTTTACAGGCATAATCGACGTTGGCTACCGAAGGTAAGCTTATCGTCGATCATCACGCCCAAGTGTTTGACGGAGCGCTTTGACAGGATAGTACAGTCTCCTACACTGATCTCCGTCTGCTGCTCCGACTTCAGATTGTTAACAACCGTCACCACTGTCTTGTGGTGAGCCAGCTCCAGTTTCCTGGACCGCATCCACGCCTCCACAACCTTGATCGAGTGGTTGGCAGTCAACTTTACCTCCTCGATCGTTTCACCGTAGACTTCGAGCGTAATGTCGTCGGCAAATCCGACAATCACCACTCCCACTGGATACTCTAACCTCAACACCTCGTCGTACATGACATTCCATAACACCGGACCCAGGATGGAACCTTGCGGGACTCCTGAGGTTATGTGAAAGCACTTCCGACCCACCTCCGTGTCGTAGACTAGTACACGATTCTGAAAGTAACTTCCGAGAATCTTGTACAGGTACTCCGGTATCCCCAGACGCAAGAGCGCATCAGCAATAGCAGACCAGCAGGCGCTATTAAACGCATTCCTTACATCCAGAGTCACTACCGCGCAAAAGCGAATTCCCCTCCTCTTAGGCTCGAGTGCTTTCTCAGCGGTTTTTGTAACCGACAAGATAGCGTCTACGGTGGACCTCCCCTTCCGGAAGCCGTACTGGTTACTCGAAAGACCATTTTCGCCCTCGGTGAACCGCAACATTCTATTGAGGATGATCTTTTCGAGCACCTTCCCCGCCGTGTCAATCAAGCATATTGGTCTATATGCCGACGGGTCTCCGGGTGGTTTCCCCGCCTTTGGCAATAGTACCAGGCTCTGCCTCTTCCAAGCTTCTGGGAAAACTCCCTCGTCCAGGCATTTCTGCATAGCAGACCTGAACATCTCGGGAGCCTCTGCAATAGCTACTTTTAAGGCCAGGTTCGGAACTCCGTCCGGACCTGGGGCCTTACCTACGCTAAGGGACTTAGCTATCCCCGCAAGTTCCACATCAGTGACCCTCTCCTCATCGCCAGCCCCAGTCCCCGGCTGTCCTACGAAAGGAGGCCAAGGACTAGGATCATGACGCGGAAAAAGTCCTCCAATGATCCCCTCCAACATCTCTGGAGATTGCTCTGTAGGAGCCATCACACCTCTCGTCTTGGCCATAACGATCCTGTAGGCGTCACCCCACGGGTTCGTATTGGCACTCTGACAGAGACCCTCAAAACAGGCCTTTTTGCTTGCTCTTATCTCGGTCTTAAGCGCGGCTTTTGCAGCGGCGAACACCACCCGCCGTTCGTTTCGCTCTTCCTCTGATCGTGCTCGCTGCATCCGCCGCCTTGCCCGTAGGCAGGCGCGGCGCAGGTCCGCAATCGCGTCGGTCCACCAGTAAGCCGGTGGCCTCCCATTTCTAGGGTGGACTCGCCTAGGCATGGTCGCATCACACGCACGTGAGAGCACCGCTACCAGCTCGTCGCCGTCTAAACCGATTAAGTTTCGCTCACGGCGGAGCGCCTCCCTAAATACCCCTTCGTCGAAGTATGATGTCTTCCACCTGCGAGGGCTTGGCCTTGGCCTAGCCGCCTCTTCTTCTATCCGCTGTCTGCTGTTATTGTAGTCGATAATGTAGCGAACCGCCAGGTGGTCGCTGTGAGTGTAGCCATCATCTACTCTCCAGTTCGAACTACTTGTTAGGCCAGGACTACAAAAGGTCACGTCAATAATTGACTCCGCTCCGTTTCGACTAAAGGTACTCTTGGTACCGACATTAGCCAAGTCGACATCTAAGATGGCCAGTGTTTCTAGCAGGATCTGACCCCGCTGGTTCGTGAAACGGCTTCCCCATTCCACGGCCCAGGCATTAAAGTCGCCCGCTATTACCACCGGCCTTCGCCCTGTTAGCACGGTCGTTAAGCGGTCCAGCATTTGCGTGAACTGCTCGATCGGCCACCGCGGAGGCGCATAACAGCTACAGAAGAAGACCCCGTTTACTTTGGCGACCACGAAGCCCTCATAGGTAGTAGACACCAACTCCTGAACGGGGTATTTACCCGTCGTCCATATCGCCGCCATTTTTCTGGTCCCATCCGCGACCCAGTTGCCGTTGCCGGCGGGTACTCGGTATGGGTCCGATATGATGGTGATATCCGTCTCCCACTCAGAAACTGCCTGACAAAGCAGTTGCTGAGCCGCATCACAGTGGTTCAGGTTCAGCTGCGTTACCTGCACTGTGATTTGTTGTTCACTGCGGCTTTCTTGAAGGCCGGGCACCTTGGGCCACCCATCGGATGTCTGTTGTTCGAGGATTTCCCGGTACAGATCATGCAGATGGGCGGACTCGTGCAGCTTTGGGCCTTATGGCCTTCAGCGCCGCATCGCCTGCACAGTTTGCGCCTGTCGGGGCCTTTGCAGTCCCACGACTTGTGTCCTGGTTCCAGACACCTGAAGCAAACCTCTGGTGGCTCGTGGAATGTCAGGTGACATACACACCAACCCACCTTTATGCTCCCTACTTTAACGGACTTTTTGACGTCCGCCACAGGTAGCTGAACCAAAGCTATCTGTGTCCCTGCTGGCCCTTTCCGTAGCTTAACGGCTGCGGCGGCCACCTGCACATCGCACTGTTGCCGCAGTGCCGTGACGAGCTCTTCCACTTCGGTGATCTCATCGATGTCCTTGACCTTCAGAGTCGCCTCATGTGTCAGAGCCCTCACCTGCACACCCTCACCAAGGACCTCTTCTGCCAGCCTCTTATAGGCGGCGCCCTTGTGCTCCTTCTGGCGCTTCAGCTCCAGGATCATCTCGCCCGTACGAGTACGTCTAATACTGCGTACGTCGGCTCCAAGACCCTCAAGCTTGGCTTCGCTTCGCATCATCTTCAAGACGTCCGAGTACTTGGACTGTTCCGTCTTGATGACGATAGCGTCGCCTTTCTCGCGCTTGGCACCTGCCCTCCTACGCCTTGGCTTGGCGTCCTGCGCTACTACCTGCGGATTCCCCTTCTTCTTCCTCTTCCGCTCTACCTTCGTCCAAGGGGGGTCCTCCCCTTGGATCGCCCTACTCTGTGGCTGTTGAGGGCCCACTAGCGGTCGCAACCCCTTGTTCCCATCGTTCCGGGACGGGCCAGCCTTTTCAGGCCCACCCTTCCCAGCTTTCCGGGAACCCTGGCTGGGGTCCGACCTTCCGGCATTATTACCGACTTTCGGGGTAATGATTCGCCTGGCCTTGCGGGCACCGCCAGACAGCTCCTCGCCTGACGGTTGCCTCGCCCGCTTCTGCGATTGCTTGCCCCGTTTGTCGCGAGCAGTCGCTTCCGCCTTATTCGGACTTCCTGCGAAGGAGAAGGCCTCCGTTTGGGTAAACTTCGGCACTTTCTCATTTGCAGGCTCCGCTGCTGCAGCAGTCAGCAACGCGAGTGCCGCGAGTGCCGCGTGCTCCTGCTTGGCATCGTCGATCGACGCCCTAAGTCGAAGCAAGGCCGTTTTCAGGTCCTTGCTTATGTTCGACTTAGTGAACGCAAAGTCGATGATTTTGCCAAGCTGCTGCTCAGCCACCTCTATTGCGGACCGTCCTTTGGATCCTCGGTTGACGGCCCTCAACAACCACGCTCCGTCCATAACCTCCACCGGCTGGCTTGCCGGGAAGTGGACTGGAGCACCCACGCTTGAGCTGCGTACGCAACTCCCAGCGCCTATCTCCTCACTTCTCCTTGTCGGAGATCTCATCAACCCGCTTCTTGCGAAGGGGTTGATCCCACCACTATTTCCACCTAGATTCTGATTTTTATTTGATTTCATGATTAAATCCCACGAGTAGCACGGGAAAGAGTGTCGCCAGAGCCCTGCATTAACGCGGTAAGGGACAGCTTACTGTGGGGGGTGCCCAGGTACCCCACAGGCTCCGTTAAAGATCGAGCATCTTTTTCACCCCCTCGATCACTCATTCCTCAGCACGGGTCGCTTGACACCTTGAATTGGGGTTAGTAGTCCTATTCTTAGCCGGCGACTACGCGGCTGACTCGCAAGGGGGGGGGGTGCGTCAGGCCCCAGGACTTTAGTCCCTGCTGCCCCGATCGTGGTCGTGGTGATCAACTCAAGCAACTGCGAACCTGCACGTATCGCTGAAGACCGACGTAAGAGGTGCAATGGTTCCTACCGAACAGTCGCCAGATATGATGGAAATCATCGACAGGCTGTTTCCACGTCATGATATAAGTCCTTGACCTCCTTTCGTACGACGGCTGGGGACTGGGGTTGGCGATGAAGAGAGGGTCACCGATGAGGAGCTTGCGGGGATTGCAACATCCCTTTTAACTCGAACGTGAAATCTGTGCTGCTATACGCCAGTGAAACCTGGTGTGTATCTGCAGAATACACGCAGCGGCTGCAGGTCTTCATCAATAGATGCCTGCGGTATATAATTCATGCATGGTGGCCTCACAATTGGATCTCCAACGTGGAGCTCCATCGTCGATGTCATCAAAAGCCGATAGCGACAGAAATTCGGGAGCGAAAGTGGAGGTGGGTCGGCCACACTCTACGCAGGGGCGGAACCGAAATCTGCAAACAAGCGTTAGACTGGAACCCAGCAGGACATCGCAGCAGAGGCAGACCCAGAGGCTCATGGCGACGCAGCCTCAACAACGAAATCAAGCAAGTCGATAGAAATTTGACCTGGCCACAGGTCAAGGCGAAGGCTGGCAATCGCCCAGTATGGAAATCTTTCAATTCGGTCCTCTGCACCACCGTAGGTGCCCAGGACTGAAAGTAAGTTAGTTATCTTAGGTAAGGCCCCCAATCCGGACGGAGTTCCGAATCTGGCCTTAAAAGCTATTGCAGAGGTTCCCGAAATGGTCAGGTCTGCTAAGCAAAAATGCCTGGTCGAGAGAGTCTGTCAGCTTTGTAAAGCTTAATCCGACAGAAGAGCCTGAAAATAAAAGAACTAGTAGAACCACAAGAAGTTTAAACCAATAGTGCAATCTCTGTCTCCTCTGCCTTATACTTTAATAACCAGCTTGAATTACACTGAAGGTCTCGTCGCTATAGAACCCAATCATACCCTATCATACCTAGACCTTTAGATATCTGAACTGCTAAATATAGATGATCTTTTTAATAGGTACCTGTTCATCACTTGTCAATGTTTCAGAAATGTCACATGTGCTGTATCTTAAGATATTCATGTTGAAAAGACATTACATTATCGTACTTAGTGGTAGGTTAGTGGATTAGTAAATGAATACATACGACTCGTCTCACCGGTCATGAGGGGTGCCCGTTCCTTGGCCACCATCAGATCTGCGGAAGTGCTTCCCGCCGGACGATTGTCTCCTCCGGCCATTTTCCCGTACCAATCCTGCAGAATGGCCAGCAGACCACAGCACACGACCTCGCCTTGAGGCGTTAGAGATTTCTTGGATTCCACCGGGGCCACGTGGTAGCTTCGAGACACTCCTTTAGCCGCAATGGCGATGTCATCTCGGAAGCAGTGATCCAAGACCATTTTCAGCTCCATCCAGTCAACTTCACCATCGACACCAGCGACGTCCAGAAATAGTTTTTCCATGGCTTGCCGTTGCGGATCTGGTTTTGTAGGATCGGGGCTTCGGATTTTGACCTGGAATGGAGACGTTCGTGATCAGTTGCTAGATCGTGCCATCTGGAGACATTGAACGATTAACGAATACTTGTCCAGGTCACAGTGTAAATCGTCTGTCGAGTCGAGTCCTGTCAAGGATTTGGGTATTAAACTTACGGGAGCTACTACTGGCACATCGTTGTTGTTGCTATCTGGCACCACCTTTAAATATTAGCATACAGCAAAGGATACATTACAGAGCGATTAGCGACTACCCCGTGCATAAATTTATACAAAGCACTACAGCAAGGACAATACGGGATTTGGAACACAAAAGGATTGATCAAGGGTTCAAAATGTAGACAAATACAGATGATCTTACCCGTGGATCCAGGTCACACTCTCCAACGCAGTCTTCATTCTCGGTCATGCAGTCCGGACACTCGGAGAATACCCGGATCATGAACTCGCCTTCGATATTCGGCTCAAACGTGGACGGGATCACAACGTAGGTTCCGGGATCCAATCGGAATCGACAGGTCACCTCTCGTAGATTCACGAAAGTTGATCGCGCTACGGATGCATTCCGTAGGAAGAATTCTTTGGGCAGAGGCTTTCGGATGAGATCACGTTCCGTTACGCGGTAGATGATAAGTCCTACGGTAAGGCAGTCCATGCCTTTGTTGCGCTTAGATCTTCGATTTTTCTGTAGTAATGCTATTATGGCCGTTGCTTTCTTTTCGGTATCGTCTTTGTCAGGTTCTTTCAAGTGTACAACGTACTGCGGGTTATGCCAAAAAGTATCAGGATAGTTTCTGCATCCACCAGCAGTGCTTCCAATAACCCATTCGCCTTCAAACGCCGATTGTTTCCAGGGATAATTTCCGCTCTGTCGAATTATCGGACAATCCGGGCTCATGTTGCACATTTCAATGCGATCAAAATATTTTACAAAGTCCTGAAAAGACATCCAGAACTCTCCGTCAAGTTCAAAGATCAACCCGATCTCTCGCTTAGTTTCTTCCGGAATATATTTCCATTCCGGAGATTTATCGCTCCACGCTCCATTCCACTCGTTGGCATTTCCCCAAGGATTCCTTAGCCGCAATAAAGGAATTTTTCCCTTAACATTTGGCGTTTGGATATCCACCATCTTGGCCATGGTCAACGAATAAGCATGCCCCCGAATCAATCCCTGAGGAGTTTCCGCTTCCGGCTTGAATGGATCCGGTTCCAAACTACACGCAAACATTGCGTGACTCCTGAACCCTTTCTCGATGATCTGGAACAAATCCTTCGGGACGTCCTTCATCTCGTATGACTCCGCAATACCCCCGGTAAAATCTACCATCGCTTCACTAGCTGATCCACCCCTCAACGCCTCGTACGACCCGAACAGCTTAGCATAAGCCTTCTCCAACAGCGCACTCCAGAACTCGTTATCTTCCGTGGATCGCATATACACCAACTTCCCATTAACCGTCGGTAACCGATCGTCGATCACTACATCGCACCACTGTCCGAACCTCCAAAACCGAAAGTGAAAAATCCCCGCGTAATCCTTTTTGAAGCTGTTGTCCTCCGGGACAACCCTGGTGAACAGTTGCGGGTCTTGGGTAAGATTTGCCGCCGCAGCCAGCAGCCAACAATCACCCAGCTCTCCTTGGTTGACATCGAAGCGGGAATAGCTGTTCTCGAAGAATCGGGGGTCCTGTGAAATTTCATTCGGTCGGAGCCATTTGAGGTGTGGTCGAGATTCTCCGGTAAAACTTAAAGATGAACCATTGGCAGGGAATTCCGGATCTTCAAATAGGCTTCCACTGCGGAGACATCGCTTCCGCAGGGCGTAGAAGTCCTGTGCTTCGGCACTGCGAGGTCCCGGCTTTGGTTGAGGTTTCTGAAATTGAAATGGTATTTTTTTTATTGAATTTGGTAGCGTACACATTTAAATGGACATAAGCAATACATCAATTTTAAAATTATAATAATTATTTTATATTTTGCAATACTTGCACGCACCACAACATTCCCATTTTTTGTGGGAGAAGTTTGAAATCAGCTGGCACATGTCAGCAAAATATGAACGGGATTGGTCATCTGATTGCTACCATTTCTCATGTATGGGAAAAGTCCTGGTTTTTATTACTAGACCTTCCTTCCTCTCCTGTTTACCTCAGTGTACCAATGCAAAGGGTTGGTTTGAACGACAGCTCATGTAAGCCAACAACGGGGTTCATATTTAATGTGGGCATTCAGTAACTCAATACGCATAGAAAAACGTACTTTTGGTAACATTAATTTCTATTTTGTTTTGATTCTGCATCTCATTTCCATGAGCAGAATGACGTTACCCATTTTGTTTTGAACTATGGGCAGATTAGCGGGGGTCAAAGCAATAAGCATTTAGATTAGATAATTAGAATACATTTTTACCTTGAGGATAATACTGCCTATGATCGCATATCAGTCCCATATTTGCTGGGTTTCCCATTCATATGGGACAGTTAAGCGATCATAGGCAGAATACACAAATTATAAAAACTAAGAACAAAACGTATGTCAAATCCTAATATTCTCATTTGAAAAGTGTTGATGTGTTGGTAACATTTAGCAAACTTACTACATAACATGGCGACCGTGACAAAATTAATAATTTTATAAATTTCTTCACGCAAAACAAGAAAAGCTACCAAAAATTAAGATATGCCTTTTCTACCAATTTATGTATTAAAAACGTACAGAAAATGTGATAAATCATAATGTCATGTTCGTTTTTGCGGTGGTGCTACACCGGTGCAGCACTTTTGCACCGAAAATGTTCGTTTTTTGATTTTCTTGCTGCACCGGTGTAGCACTTTTTCTGCACCGCTCATGATAGTGCAGCACTCAGAAAATCGGGAGTGTAGCAGGTGTACACTGCGTCCACCAAACAGCGTTTGCAAAGTTGTCAATATTTTGGTTTTTATACACGCACACCAATGCAACCACACCAAAAACGTTCGGTTTTTGAGCGACAAGTGTAGCACGAAACGGTGTAGCAGTGTCGCAAAAACGAAAACGACATAAGATGCGCTACACGGTTACGGTTCCATACCACTACACACAAACACCTCTATTCAAACCCGAGAAGTTTAACCGGGTTGCGTCTAAAAATAACTTTCGCTTCGCTGCAGAGCTTCGCGTCCTATTGTCTACTAGGAATTTTACACTTGCACAGCACACTGCCGGATGCGGGTTTTTCAGTGCACAATGGGTCTAGAGTCGTATTTACGAAGACAAAAAAGTTTCTGCCAAGTTCTGCCATTTTTTTTTGCATTATTGTGAAATGAGTACGGTCACTCTAGTGAGGCTTATCCAAAAATCTGCTGATTAATTATTCTCTGTACAATTTCAAAATGTTCTACAAAGTTGTAGCAAATTTGCAAAAAATAAAAAAAACATTCAAGTGATTAGAACTTTTCGAGCAGTTTTCAATAAATTGCAACTTCTTTTCCCTTTGGACATATTTTAGTCGAGTCCAACGGTACATGAAGACCAACACAGTCATAAACTTTCAAAATTTAATTTAATTCGGTTCGCTTAATCCTAAGGTACAGTTATTTGATAAACGGAAGTCAAATTTCGTGTAGAGTTAATCAATCAAGCCCAAATTTATTCTACTAGAACCGTTCTTATTTCGTGTAGAGTTAATCAATCAATCTCACTCGTTGAGGAACAATGAAAAATCTTTCGGGCCCGAGCCCAATGCAGTACCGAAAAATCGTTCGATCGGCGCGAGTGTTTCTTGTTCAGTTCCAGCCGCGTGCTCTCCGGTGGAAGCAAAATCTTTCGGGCCAGAGCTCGATTCAGAACCGAAAAATCGTTCGATCGGCGCGAGTGTTTCTTGTTCAGTTCCAGCCGCATGCTTCTCCGGTGGAAGCATAATCTTTCGGGCTCGAACTCGACGCGTTACCGTGGATGCATTTAGTGGTTTTTTTTTTTGAGTTTTGATTTTTAGCCTCGTTCGAGTACAAGAAACCAGGACAACCAGCGATAGAGAGATAAATGGAGGCACATGAATGGGTGAGCTCGTTTCATACTATTGTTTACTGTATCAAATTAAGATAATATTTGTGCAATTACCGTTAATATTTTTGTTAGATTAAGTTTTGTCTGTTTAATCTATTTTTTATATTTGAGGCACACTTGGATTAGTCCGTTACTCCAAGTAACGGCATTTACTCCTAATCAAGTTTTTATGTTCAGTAAAAGAGGTTCTAAGAGTTAAAGGTTGCATGAATCTCTAAAGGTTGCATGAATTTCTGGAAAAAAGAGGGTCGGTAAAAGATAGACGGCGAACAATGCGGTAAGATCTTCCTGATTTATTTATCACGTGTTAATTTGTTAATACTTGTGAATCGATCGCGTTCAGCATTGTCTCGCGCGGAGATGCAAACTACAGATGCGTCGGTGCTTAGCTTTGTGTTCTTCTTAGTTGCGAATTAACCCGTTAACGCCCAAGGTGTCTCACAATTCAAATCTTCAAATTAATTTGTTATCAAAGGTCAAGTTCCAATAAAATAAACATGATTTCACGAAAAAAATGGAAGTCTATGGTGTAGTTCCAAAAAAATTCTTCATTGTAGGTCTTCAATATCTGATATATTTGTCGAGCTCTATTTCAGCACAACTTCTACGCTATCGTTATATTCTGATCCATATAGATACAATACAGCTCTAAACAAGTGAAAGATATGATAACCACTCGAAAATAATAGAAAAAGAACTTTTAAATTGGGGCAGAAATATAACCCGATAAACGCCTAAAAGTATGCAATGTATGGTCCTTTGTAGTTTCATGTAGTTTCGACTGCAGTGTTCAACATTTCTCAAATTAATTTTTTTGTAACAAATCAAATAAAGAGTGCTCACTATGTGTAGCATAACCAAACGTTAAAATACTGTAGAAGTTAGATTTTACACAGATAATGACTTCCTAATAAAGTAATTGAGTTTTTCCTTTAGAACCCCACAAACTCTCTTTACGTACTCACCATGCGTAAACTTTTCAGAAATGTTACATGTTTTTAAAAGAAAATCGTGTTAAATACTGTTCCTTTTAATTTGTATCCTTTGACAGATACGTATTTCGACCTCAACTATAAGGTCGTCTTCAGTGTCTCGTACTTACAGGTATTTCACTAACACGCCCAGGTTCATCATCATTCCATGTTCTGATATAAAATTTCAACCAGATATACTCTGCACGGCCTCTCCACTTATGTTTGCACTACTCCATGATTTTTTATTCGTGAACAATATGTGGGTTTAATGGTGCTAGTCTGGGCACTATCAATGTTACAACCACCCAAAAATTAAATTTTATTCGGTCTACCAATTGCAATTTAAATTACGTACAAAAGTCTGAAAAACATAACGCCGGGGGCAAGAACATTCCCGGTAGAAATCCCTGAAAGAATACCGAGAGGATTTACTGAAGGAATTATGAGAAGCATATTTGGTAGAATTCTGAGGGAATCTCAGCTGAAAGCTTGATAGGAATCCCTGAAATAATCACAGAAGAAATCCCGGGAAGAATTGCTGTATAAATTCCGAGCAAGGATCCCGACTCGTAGCAAGAATTCCATTAGGATTCTCTGAATATGTTTCGCCAGAACACTTTGAAAGTATACTAAAATGAATCTGTAAAGTAATTCCACGAAAGAACGGTGGTTAAAATTTCTGAAAGAATCCTTTCAGGATTTTCTAAAGCAATTCTGGCAGAAAACTCCGAGGTTTTTCGTGAAGGAATCCTGTAAAGAATACCTGATGGAATTCTTAGAGAGATGATCATGATCCCTGATGACTTCTGGTCCTGCCGGTCAGAAGCTGAGCAGGTATTCCTGTAAGAACCATAGAAAATGTCTCTATGATCCAGGATTGCCTGAAAAAAAAATTTGGAATAAATCTATATTTTTTCATATTTTTCTTTCGGGAGGAATCCCTAAAAGAGTCACAGCAGGAATCCGGGAAGGAATCTCTGAAAGAATTCCAGCACAAATCCCAGAATGAATGCAGAAAATAATAACTAAAAGAATCACAGCAATCTCGGAAGCAATATCTGAAGGAATCCTTGGAATGAACCTGGGAAGATTCTCGATAGGAACACCTGAAGAAATCCTGGAAAGAATTCCTGAAGGTATCTAAAAAAAACCTCAGCTCATCTAATCTCATCTCAATTCTTCACCTCACTCTCTAGCCTCTACCTTACTGTCTTCTTTGCCCTCTATTCCAACCCTCTATCATAACCTTCAACCCTACCATCTGCCATACCCTCTACCCTATACTCTACCATAACCACTGCATTATCCTTTACCGTACCCTCTAGTCTATATTGTGTTTAGTCGTACCTTCTACCCTACTCTCTACCCTAACCTTTTCGCACCCGCAACCCAACTCTCTATCCTACCCACTTCCGTACCGTCTACCCTATCCCCTACCCTAACCTTCTACTCCACTCCCTCTACTGTATCTTTCACCCAAACCCTCTACCAGACCGCCTTCTCCACCGTTTACCCTATCCACTACCATACTCATCAAGCCTGATCCATAGATACCCATATTGCATGGTATCATAGCTCAAACTACCATTCCATGGTTGCCATCTTGGATGTGGTCCGCCATCTTGGATTTAAAAATAGGGTCAAATATCGATTTTTGACTTCTACTCATGAAGCCCGATCGATAGATACCTTGGATATCTTGCATATGGTTCACCATCTTGGATATCAAAATGGCGACGGATATTCATTTTTGAGTTCTGCTAATGAAGCCCGATCGATAGATACCCATATTGCATGGCATCATTGCTCAACCTCTCATTCCGTGGCCGCCATCTTGAATATGGTCCGCCATCTTAGATTTAAAATTATGTTAAACATCGATTTTTTACTTCTACTCATCAAGCCCGATCGATAGATACCCATATTGCATGGTATTATAGCTCAAACTACCATTCCGTGGCCACCATCTTGGATATGGTCCGCCATCTTGTATTTTAAAATGCCGTCGGATATTCATTTTTGAGTTCTACTAATGAAGCCCGATCGATAGATACCCATATTGCATAGTATCATAGCTCAAACTCTCATTCCGTGGCCGCCATCTTGGATTATGGTCCGCCATCTTGGATTTAAAAATGGCGTTAAATATCGATTTTTGACTTCTACTCATCAAGTCCGATCGATAGATACCCATATTGCATGGTATTACATATCAAACTACCATTCCATGGTCGCCATCTTGGATATGGTCCGCCATATTGGGTTTCAAAATGGCGTCGGATATCTATTTTTAAGTTCAACTTATGAACCCGCTCGATAGATACCCATATTGCGTAGTATCCGAAGCATATATTGCCGTTAAAAAGCATATATTCTGGAGTTTTGACCGCCATCTTGGAACCTAAGCCGCCATCTTGAATTCCAATTACCCTACTACCACATTCACATCCTTAGGAATGTGTATGCCAAATTTGATTGAAATTTTTTGACGCATTCCAGAGTTATACCGGTACATTGATACATATATACATACGTACATACATATCAACATACAAATAGACAAACATACAAACATATAAACATACAAGCATATAAACATACAATCATACATACATTGACTTTTGTATGTATTGATAAACAACTCTGCCGAAGAAATGAACTATAAATCATTAATTATTGTCAAGATTCCAGGGAAATAAATTATTTTCGCATTGGAAATGCAGCTCATAGATTGGGACAATATGTAATCTTTGCAGTATCGTTTACGCCACCTAGTGAACAAGTCACAAACTATATTGTCCACTATGAGCAAGGTATGGGTGTGGAGAGCATCTTCTCTGAAGAAAGTATTCTAAAATTTTGCATAATTCTGGAGATATTCACATCAAAAGGACTGTCCTATTTATAGGACGCTGGGCGTTCGGGGCATCTGTCCTATAAATAGGACGCTGGGCGGATATGGGTTAATACTTATTTGTAGGGTGAGCTTTGAGGCACAATAGATCGCGTTCGTCATCCAAGGCTTAGAAGGATATTTCTTCGCGAGCGCATTATTAATCGCGAATCAAAACATTACATTCGTTTATCATGACGAAATCCTCAACACATCTCCATTTGCCCTGTCCAAACTCCTAGTGATTTCTCGTAGTAATGCAGAGAATTCCTCGGTTATTGGCCTAAGCGAGAATCACGTCACCACTTCCTTCCCTATCCTCAATTGACCTGCATTCGGACGCGGCCGGCGCTGGTATTGCTTATTGAAAAGTATTGGGATTCCAGCATTTACACAACGAAGAGAAAGCTAATCCCAAGCATCATCTGTAGGTTCTTTGTGTAAATGCAGTTGTCCTTGCAATAACAGAGCAGCAACCGCGGGCGGTCAATCATGCTCATGCTCATGCTCATGCTCAATCTTACTCGTTGAGGAACAAGCAATCAAAATTTGAATAGTTTTGGTGGACATTATAAAAAGTTACAACTTGCTAAGAATGTATTAGGAAATTTTACTAGAGTCGCTCTAACTTCATGTAAAACTATCCAATCGAGCTCAAATTTGTATCATTTATAG
This sequence comes from Aedes albopictus, assembly GCF_035046485.1. NCBI lineage: Eukaryota > Metazoa > Arthropoda > Insecta > Diptera > Culicidae > Aedes > Aedes albopictus. The sequence goes on along the minus strand of NC_085138.1, from coordinate 255,373,755 downwards.
CTAATTAGTTGTGCAACTATCAGATAAAATTTGAGAATTTTCCCTACACTTTATCAAAAGTTACAGCTTGCTGAATATTTTCGAGATAATAAGTAAAAGTTGCATGCTTCTACTAATTTGCAACTAGAGACGTCTACTGGCAGAATCTTGAACCAATCAGCTAATCAACTGAAAGGTCTCACCACAGACAAACAGACATACTACTTAGAATAAAATTGCTTCAAAAACATCGTTTGGCATCTCACTAGCACCCTCTATAATGCTCAATCCGAAGCATTCATTTGCAGGTGTTGTTTCCCTCGGCTCGTTGTAATAATTTTGCAGGTGACGACTCCCCCGTGCCGTTATCCATTCATAAAACATGAATGAAGGTTCATGATTGAGTCATTTTATGTAAACATTGATCGGTGTCGCGTTCATTTCTCAGCAAAATTGAGGCACAGCAGCGCCACCATGACAGATGCGAGCACTGTCCGAACCACAGTTTATTTTCAAAATGACCGTTAAATCGTGCGATGATTGTGATTTGAGTAGTATGTCTGTTTGTCTGTGGTCTCACTAAATCAAACAACATTGCCGAAGAAACCATCTTTCTAAGTGATCAGAGTCCTGAGATGTATGGAATATAAAATTTGATTTATCGTCAGCGCTATCTAGTGGTGGAATTTTGAATCAAACGGCCCATCACCAGTAAGAACCTTGGCTGATCTAACAACTTTGCCAAATACACAGAATTTTTAAATGATCATGGTGCTAAGCTATATAGTATGGAAATTTCGCAAGTCTTGCTGTCCGTGATATCTGTCATGCCAAAGACAAACAGACGTAACACTGATGAAATGTTTATACGAAATATTTCATGATCCTAATTACTTAGAGAGTTGGTGTCTTCGGCAATATTATTTGGCTGGTTAAGAACTAACAAATGATGGGCTATTTGATTAAAAATTCCACCACTAGGCGGCTAGTAAGCAAACAAATCTTATATTCCATATATCTCAGGACTCTGATCACTTAGAAAGATGATGTTTTCGGTAATGTTGTTAGGTTGGTTAAGGCCTCTCAGTTGATTAGCTGATTGATTCAAGGTTCTGCCAGTAGGTGGCGGTAGTTGCAAATTAATTGAAGCATGCAACTTTTATTCATTATTTCGAATACATGTAGCAACCTGTAACATTTTCTAAAGTACACCAAATATTCTCAAATTTTACCTGCCAGTTGTACAACTAGTTAGCTATAAACGTTGCAAATTTGAGCTCGATTGGATAACTTTACATAATGTTGGAGGAACTCTAGTAAAGTTATTCCTATTTGAGTGTTCTTTGTAAAATTGCTATGTCTCTGGATGAACCGAATGAAATGAAATGCCGCACATTTATGACTAATACATAGCTCTTTGAAAAACCTTTGACTTGACTTAAACACGTTCAAAGAAAACAAATTTATAGCTTGTTGAATACTTCACGAAAAATTCAATCATTTGAATTATTTTGCAAATGTGTAACAAGCACCGCCTAGTGATGCAATTTCGAAACAAGTGGACCATTGACTGTAAGCCCTTGCCTAACTGAATAACATTGACGAAGACACCAACTTTCTAAGTGGTGAGAGTCCTGAGATATATGAAATTTAAAATTTGCTTGACCTCTGGCGCCGCTTATTGGTGAAATTTCCAATGAAACTATCCATCATCATCCATCATGAAAACGTAAATAAAATTATTTGAAAGCCGATTTTCGAATCACTTTAACCAGACGAACCACCTTAACATAACAATAATGGGGAATAGGGTCAACAACTAAAAATAAACTTCTAAAAACATAAAGTTTAAGCTTATTAAGACAGTTTTGTCTTTGTAAACACGGCTCTGGGCCCATTGTGCAGTGTGACGGCTATATCACTTCCATCACCAATCCCCGTTTGTGTTGTTAATGATGGCTTTCAGCCTCTAGTCTATCCATGTGCAGTTGTAGCCGTGCGAGTTAGAGCGCAGGGTGCTGTGTATTATCATGATAGTGTCTCAGTTCGACTCCCGTCGCCGCCCGTATTTCTTTTTAAACATGTTTTGATGATTGATGCCGCCGCTGCTGCCATGACCAGTCTAAAAATAGAACAAATAATGAGAAACCAGTGTGACACAGCACACGCACACATTCGAAATTTTCCTTTTCCAGATTCTAGGAAGCTAATACAATTTTTGGTACACTGCCACCTATCATTTTTTGTATATGTAAAGCCTTGATACAATATTTGTATATGTTTCATAGCGCATTGTATTAGAATCTGCCAATCTCTGGTTGCGTGTAAGGATGTGGTAGGCACATCCTTAAATGCTTTGACCTAACAAACCTTCTCTTCATATATGCTCGACTCCCTGGGCATAGTGTGCCATTGTGCATGCCTCACAATGTATAAATTCATGCAATGGCAGGCAGAGTTATGATCACTCCCAGTCATCATTTCAATTGAATAAGACTCAAACCAGTTGAGAACGTTTTCTCCCATTTTATATTTACTCAAAGTTTTCAGCATTTCCGGGCGAGAGATAGTTTCAAACGCACGCTTAAGATCTAAAAACAGAACAACAGTCGCACGGTGTCAAAATCTCGATTATTATCGAACTTTCATGTACCTCGTACTTTTTTTTTCAAAAATGGCTTATATTTGGGCTACATATTCATAATCAGAAGACTAAAACATATTTCATCGGCAAACATTTTTCTATACATTTTGTATACGACGTATTTTAGGCTAAAACAGTTTTTATTGAATTTAAGTTTGGAAAATAGCCAAAAACTTGGCTAAATCAAAATTTCCCCGATAGAATATTTTCAAATTTTCTATTCGTACTATTTAGCCGAAATTCTGACATTCTATGAAGAAAAATCCGAGGTACATGAAAGTTCGATAATAATCAAAATTTTGACACCGTGAATCGTTTCCTTCTCTTCAATCATTCGATTCCATTTATACAACAACAATTTGGTGTTGTGACCAAGTAAATGTTCACCACTGTTAGGGTGCCTTATCTGCAAAAGGTACTTGTATTAATGAATAATCGATACTGATCGCATAAAACCGTTTTTTTGTGACGTATCATTGTACACCAGGAATCGTGATTATTTTATTTTAGGTTTGCTTATCATTCCAAGTATTTGTTATCAGTTTGCCCCAAAATGATAATTTGTTTGTTGCATATTGCAATTCATCGAATACTGAATGTGAAAGCAAATCCGATTTCTACCTAATACCTAATCTATTTCTGTACATATTGAATGATGTAATAGAAGCCTTTTTAACATTAACATAATTATATCCACATACAGTGATAGAAATTCGTTTAGCCGAGACCAAAAAATTTTTAAAAAAGTGTCAGGAAACTCATACAAAAGATTCAACGATAAAACTTTTTTATCGTAGTGATAATATATCTAGTATTGTTTTATAAAAATGTGATACATCACACTTACATAAACAATGAAACAAAAACGCGGGTAAAAATCCTTCAAATGTAATTTTTTGCCTAGACATTCGTTTAGCCGAGGTAAATGAAAAATAGTTTTCAATAGATTTTTTGCAATTTAGAGGATACACCCCAAGGCATTTATTATTATTATTAATATTTATTTAAGACACTTTACCACTTATGTGGCATTCGTGTCTGGACCCAAGGCATTTAGTTTATGACGTGTTAGCAAGATAATTGACCTTAAAAATTCATTTTTTGTGAAATTCAGACAAATATTATAAAAAAAAACGTCCAGATAAGAATAAGCGATGATAAATAAAATTATTGAGGAAAAATGATTTCTGTAAACACTCAAACGTAAGCTAGATTAGCAGTTTTGAAAATATGGCACAGAATTATTGTTAGAAATGTTCAAATTATTGCATAAAATGTCATGAAAAAAAATAAGTAGATTGGTTATTGGTTGGTTAAACCTTAAATTGGGGTTGATGAAAGCTAAAATAAATAGTTCTGCGTTGAAATAAAGACGCGCCCTAATGCCTGTGGAGTATACCTGTTTGATACTAGCATTACTGAATGAGTTAGAAGACTGCTAAGTGAAAGAACTGCAAGACTTGTCAGAATTTTTGTACCCTGTTTATTTAAAAGCAGATGCTCATACAAAAATGCAAGATATGGTCAACAATCTGAACAAATATATTATAAATGAGTATTAGTTGTGAACTGCCGTGAATCGCATATCAGTCCCATCTTTGCTGGATTTCTTATGCAAATGGGACAGATATGCGATTCACGGCAGTGAACCACATTCATTTTTAACATGATTTTTTTTGAAAAGAACGTCTAAATTATGAAACAAGTAGTTTATGCTAGAAATTTGAATACTTTTGGTGCCATTTCTCGAAATGTGAGCCGTCCAATGTATGTTATCTGGCCGAAATATAGTCTAGAAGATATTGTGAGCTATTAGAGGACGTAATAGTAGTAAACGCTGTGATTTATGCAAGTGAAACCATCATATTTCATCAAAACAATACTTAAATTGTAGAATTAGCATCTAAGTTAAAATACACAGAAATAAAAACAAAAAAAAATTATGGTTTGCGTTATTTTTTTCTGTTAAAAACATTGTTTTTCATAAATTTTCAACCTGCACTCGTCATGAAACTTTCATTAGTTTCTTTTGAAACACTTCCGATAAATATAACTACATCTAATCTCAATTCGGAAACATTTACAATATTATGACATATTTATATAAGATGCATGCAAAATTAATATGGCAACAATTTCAAAAACGATCTAATTCATGATTTACAAGTCGATCTATAATGTAGGTTACCATACACAATGATTTTGTTGGATATTTTTCGAAATTTGTTAGTTTTTTTTTATCATGGAATTCTATCGCTGTATGTAGCCGAAACAGTAAAGGCACAGCTATTCATCAAGACCCCACTGGAAGTGCCTGAGTTCGTCTCCTGGCCAGTCCATGTCAGTTGTCTCGGTTAAAACTTGATTATTGAAGTGCTCAGCTGAAAAGCAGTTTGTGCCAGGTATTTGGTTTCGTCAAAATAATAAGAAACATTTAAAATCAGGGAGACAAAATTGCCTTTGTTATTTCACCACTAAGAAGCACCATATCATCAGTTTAGAATTTTCAACCTGTTCAGGAATCGTCACAGGTCGTCGTTGAAATCACCGATGAAAATTGTTTTGCTACATCAGAAACAGCTGATAACAATGGTCAAGCTTTTGCTTTCCGCTCAAATTGTGCATTGGTCACAGCTGACTGCTTTTTGAGCGAAACAAAGCATCTACTAATCTGAACTTTTAATTTCAACACTGGCGAGTCTGGCGTATGGGAAGCAAAGAGAGCACGCAACAGGTTTCTGTTCCGCCGCTACCGTCCTCAGCCGGTCACGAGCACGCTGAGCTTCGTCTTCAGATGCTTCGCGGCCTTGACAATGAGGCGCCGATGTTTCTGCTTTTAAAGTCGTCTTCTCTTCTCTAGGAGACGATGCCCACTGGTGGATGATGGCGGCGTATATTTATTTGGCTTCTATACGGCAGCGAAATTCCCCACTGAAAATCGATTGTCAAAAAAAAACAGCAACCATTCATAAAACGCTCTCGATCTTGTCGCTTCACATGCCAATTACTTTGGTTGAAATTTCTAAAATTAAATTTCCCAACACAGCGTCCCAATTTCGCGACCTGTCGCATTACAGAAGGTAGTTAACGGTTTGAAAGAATGCCAGTTTTCTACACAAAATGGGAAAATTTGGAGTACTGTAAATGGACAATTATACATCGATTCTGTTGTTTTCTTACAATTATTCAGATGTTACTTGACTTTTACAATTGGCGATTAATATTGATTTCATTTTCTTCACATGAAAATTTGTACCCAATTGTCCATATGGAAAAAATCAGGTATTCTTGAAGCACGTTTTGTAGAATTTTCTGACAAAACTTGTCGAAGAGTTTTTGGACCAAATGAACCCAGTATAGGTTCATAATTTGACGTTTTGAATAAGATTGTTAGACAAATTTCTATTAACTATACATGATTTTTCAAAGAACTGGAAGTCTACGGCGTGATTCGAGAAAAACAAAATCTTCAAAAAATAGCCATAGAAAACTCGAGAAAATTATCTGGCAGAATACAGTCTCAGGAAAAACACCGGGAGAAATCTTAGGAGGAATATGGGACAGAACAACGGGAAGAATCACTCGTAAGAATTCCAGGTGAAACCTGGGAAGGAAGCTAGAGAGAAATCCAAAGACGATTCCCAGAAGGAATATCCGAGATCCATGAGAAACTCAGGCAGATGTTTCTGTAGGAAATTGGTAGGGGTTTCATCAAATTCCCGTCTATGTAAGATCGATTTTATTCTTGAACTCGCTCAACGCATGAGGCGATTTAGTATTAATTATTAATTTATAAATTAGCTTCAATATCATGTAAAAAGGTATTATAAATGAACTACAGGTTCCTTAAAATACTGAGTTTGAATTCTGTTTCCGTCAAGTGCACGTCTTTTTCGAGCAAAACCTGAATTCAATTTCCGGCACGCCTTTTACGTCTACGGATGGTCAAAAGTGAACGTAGGTGCTTATTTGAAAAGTCAGTCAAATTCTTCGCAATCAAAATTAAATCATGTGTTCAAAGTACCATTGAACACAGAAACTGAGAGGGTAGTAGCATTAGAATAGCGCCCAAATTTCCCAGATATTTTCAGTAGAGATGATACCTGCCTCCTATTTATGTCGCACTTTTTGTATAGGACGTCTCCAATTACAATACAAATGAGTCGTCACGTTATGCAAAGACCACCCCCCCCCCCCCTTCCCTCCTAAGAGCGAGACGTGATTTGTGCACGACCCCGTAGATTTCTTCCCTATAAAGAATCTCGAAAAAAAATCCGAAAATCCATAGAAGAATTTCGAGAAATCAGTGATGAAATTCTTGGAGGAATTTTTGAGGGAAACCCTGGAGAAATGTCCAAGAAAATCCCGGGAGAAATGTCTAAAGGAATCTTATGAGAAATCAATGACAGAATGGTGTACGGCCATTTAGCCGAAAATCATTCGGCAGAATGTCGTTTGACCGAATAATAATCAAAACAATATGCAGGAAGTTTCTGACATTCTTACTACCAATATGATCATCAGAAACATTACCTTCTTTTAACCCTAAAAGGGATACCTTCATGGCCTCAGTTTCGTCACCTCGCTGAGTGTGTTGCATCAAAGACGAGCTTTGAAAGGCGCCTGGGGTCCAATGGACCCCAGGTATCCCTTTTAGGGTTAACCATGACATTCAGGGATTAGTTGGTGATGAAACTGCCAATATTCTATCGAAGATTTTTCCTTCTGCTGCTGCTCTTTCGAGTTATTCTAAACAGGGAACAGTGGCATGGCCACTTAAGTTCTTAATTTATTTTCGGCTTAACGGTATTCGGCCAAATGAACCTTTCGGTCAAATGGCGTTCGGCCAAACGACCCGGAACCAACGGAATCGAGGAAGAAATCTCTAAAATCTTAATAGGAAATTTTCAAATGAAGTCCTTAATGAATCTCGGGTGGGATACCTGATATATGTGAAGGAATTCCGAAAAGAATCTTAGGAGGAGTTCCTAGCCCATATAGCCGAGGCGGTAAACGCACGGGTATTCAGCATGACCATGCTGAGGGTGACGGGTTCGATTCCCGGTCGGTCCAGGATCTTTTCGTAAAGGAAATTTCCTTGACTTCCTTGGGCATAGAGTATCTTCGTGCCTGCCACACGATATACGCATGCAAAATGGTCATTGGCAGAGGAAGCTCTCAGTTAATAACTGTGGAAGTGCTCATAGAACACTAAGCTGAGAAGCAGGCTTTGTCCCAATGAGGACGTTACGCCAATAAGAGAGAGAGAGAGAGAGAGAGAGGAGTTCCTAAAGGAAACCCGGGGAAAAATAGTCATGGATGGGAAATGTCACGGAATTTCATGAAACGAAAATGTCATGACATTTTCAAATTCCAGTGTATATTTCCATTTACTTACATCACTACTTCATAATGGTGATAAGTAATGGAAAATCAATGATGTCATCGATAAACATTTTTACTTGAGACAGAGAAATTGGCAAATAACAAAATGAAATTTAAGGCATTTCTCATTCCTGCACGTGAGAAATCATTAAAGCAATTCCACTCCCGACAAACTCACAACAATGTGGGTTCTTCCTTCGGAAGGGAAGTAAAGCGTGGGTCCCGAGATGAACTAGCCTATGGCTAAAAATCTCGTTAATACAGATAAAAAAATTTGCGTACAAGTTCCAATTAAAAAACTATGAGTATTTTTTTCCCTACATCTTATCGTAGTTAAGTTACAGCGAATTAGAAAATTTGACTGAGTTATAGTGGAAAACAGACGAATATAGAAGCCACCGCCCAAGTGGCGCGATTCCCTGTTAAAAAAAATCACCATCACATTTAACAAGACCCATTTTTTCTTATTTTTTTTTTAATTTTTTGAATGTAAAAAAATATGCATATTTTTTATTGGAACTTGTACGTTAAACATATGTTTGATAAAAAAAATCCAAAAATTGTTTCTTTTTGTCCGTTTCGAAAATAGATGAAAAATAAACATTCGAGATAAAAATAGTTAGAAGCATTTGATCTTCCTGGCCTACTTGCCTAATTTACCTTCTATAAAAAAACATACTCGTTCGCAACCTAGCGAATACATACTATCATATCTATCATTTCAATATCCACTTTGATCTCTACTCCCTTATACTCTGAGTAGCAAAAGACCGATGTACCTAGCCATAAAATCATCAAGTTTGTAAATTTATCGCAATTTTATGGGAGGAGGGTTTCTGGGAGGGTATTAAACTCCAGGCCCAAATCAAGGAGAAGATCTTCGCAATCATCACAAGTTTCGGATTGCGATGAATGATGCTCGGATCTGCTCCAACAGTCTACAATTTGTTTGATGCATCCTTTGGGAACAAACCACCAGACGGAAATCTTAACATTTTGTTAAGAGGAACCGTACGACATGTCAAGACCTGCACTGGTGGTGGATTTTTATCACAAGTAGAAAAAAGTACGAAAAAATAATGAAAATCCTATTTGCAAAGTAATTTGAACACCCTTGTTGCGACGGTATGGCACGGTAAAAGCTGGGTATGCTGCGCAATTCAGATCCCATTGTGATCCACTAACCTCTGCCCAACAACTCCTAAATATCCCTACCTCCACGCGGTACCGGCCGGAAACTATGAGCAACCTTAGGGAAGATCGGGTAACCAACCCCGGTGGAAACTTTGGGCGTAGGCTGACAGGGAAGGGGGGGGTTTGCTTCGGTAAACCTGAGCGTCTGTTCTCCAGGAGGAGCGGCTCACAACAGCGTCTGATCCCCATGTTAGGGGCGGCTGATCTACGTCCGAGTGCCAGGGAAGGACTCTAAGCTCAACTGTGCACTACGGTCCTCCGGAAAGTAGGGGGTTGGTGTCAGGCCCTACGAGCCAGCCGTAAAAAAACCATTGTAACGGAAAATCAGCAACAGAATAATACGAACCGAGACCAACGGCAACGACCCCAGCAAACAAAAAGGACTTGCGATTGGAAACTTGGTACGTGGAACTGCCGATCTCTCAACTTCATTGGGAGCACCCGCATACTCGCCGATCTACTGAAGGACCGCGGGTTCGGCATCGTAGCGCTGCAGGAGGTGTGTTGGACAGGATCCATGGTGCGAACGTTTAGAGGTAATCATACCATCTACCAGAGCTGCGGCAACACACGCGAGCTGGGAACAGCTTTCATCGTGATGGGTGATATGCAGAGGCGCGTGATCGGTTGGTGGCCGATCGACGAAAGAATGTGCAGGTTGAGGATCAAGGGCCGATTCTTCAACTTCAGCATAATAAACGTGCACAGCCCACACTCCGGAAGTACTGATGATGACAAGGACGCATTTTACGCGCAGCTCGAACGCGAGTACGACCGCTGCCCAAGCCACGACGTCAAGATCATCATAGGAGATTTGAACGCTCAGGTAGGCCAGGAGGAGGAATTCAGACCGACGATTGGTAAGTTCAGCGCCCACCAGCAAACGAACGAAAACGGCCTACGACTCATTGATTTCGCCGCCTCCAAAAATATAGCCATACGTAGCACCTTTTTCCAACACAGCCTCCCTTATCGTTACACCTGGAGATCACCACAGCAGACTGAATCTCAAATCGACCACGTTTTGATTGACGGACGGCACTTCTCCGACATTATCGACGTCAGGACCTATCGTGGCGCCAACATCGACTCCGACCACTATCTGGTGATGGTCAAACTGCGCCCATAACTCTCCGTCATCAACAATGTACGTACCGGCGACCGCCACGGTACAACCTAGAGCGACTGAAGCAACCAGATGTCGCCTCAGCATACGCGCTGAATCTCGAAGCCGCGTTGCCAGACGAGGGCGAGCTCGATGAGGCCGATGAGGCCCCTCTTGAGGACTGCTGGAGTACAGTGAAAGCAGCCATCAACGACGCAGCCGAGACCACCATCGGGTACGTGGAACGGAATCGACGGAACGAATGGTTCGACGAAGAGTGCAAGGGACTCGACAGAACGTGGAACGTTACAAACAGAAGCGGAAACAGCAGACCCGCAGTGGCGTAGCAAGGGGGGGGGGGCGGAGGGTGCGGTCCGCACCGGGCCCCCGAACCTAGGGGGCCTCCAAATCAGGGCAGGTCTAGTGTTATAAAACTTCCCTGATTTGGAGGCCCCATGAATTCGGGGGCCCAGTTTGAATAAAGTTCTGTGATTAGCGAAAGATTCCTACATATAAGTATAAGTTAAATACTTGCCGATCTGCTGATAGGTATGTAGGGGCCTCTTCGTGATTATCAAGAGATTTTGGAATGGGGAACACAGATGGATATTTTGATGTTCTATTATTAACAATTATAAATGTACACACTTTATTCATGTAGTTTCGTTATTTTTGTTTATATTAATTTGATGACTACTCTTTGCACCTGCAGGAGCCCCAAAATACAATAAAAAATGTGTTCGAAATCAAAAATTGAATTTTACGATATTCAGTACCGATATGGAAGTATAATTCATGAGCATTATGAAAATGTCCCTGATATCCTAACCACAGAACCAAACATAGGTGTTGATTTAGCATAAGATAGCAGCTGAAATTCAGGGGCCCCATTTATCAAAATTAAGAACTGAACGCATGTTACGTTCTTGAAGGGTTTCTGCGGGAATTCCTTCGGGCAAGAATATATTTTTCGATTTATCAGGCAGTTACTTCAAAGACTTCTACAAAAATTCCTCTATGATTTACTTCAGAACTTTTTTCAGGGATTACTTAAGAAAACTTTCTAAGCATTGGTTTATGAATACTTACAATGATTGCTTCAGGAACTCCTCCTGACATTTCTTCAAGAATTTCTTCAAACAATTATCAAGAAATCCTTCAGGAATTCCTTTGGGATTTTTTTGTAAGCATTTCTTCAAGCAGTCGTTCAGAAATACCATTTCGGAACCGTTCATAAAGCCATTCAAGGATTATATCATGAAACTCTTAAAGAAATCCTTCAGATGGACCTCAAGGAATTTCTCCAAGAATGATTTCAGAGATTTCTTCAAGAAGGAATTTCTTCAAGAAGGAATCTTGCAGTAGTTCCTCATGGAAAATATATTTGATGTTTTTTTGAGATTTTTGAAGCCATACCCGAATGGATCCTTGGGAGATTTTCCAAAGAAATTTGAATGTATTCCCGAAGGAACTTTTTTTTTAATTTCTTTGTATTTGTGAATTTTAACTTAATGCTAATTCTTTACACCCCGAAGGATCTCTTGTAGAAATGTCTGTAGGATTTTTTGTAGAAATTTCTAAAAAAAATCTTTAAGAATCGCCCAGATGAATTCTAAGATGTATTAGGAAAGAATCATTGGGTTGATTTTGGAGGTATATTTGATGATGTTCTGGAAGGATTACTACAGTACTATGAAGTAGTACTGCAAGTACTAGGAGTTCTATGAGTAATTACTTAAAGGATTCCTGAAAAAAATCTGTAAGCGAATTTTGGAAGAACTAATTATGAAATGCCTAGATAATTTCTCAATAAATCAATGACGGAAACCCTAAAGAATTCCAAATTCTTTGGTGCAAATAAAAAAACAATCTTCAAAAGAATTTCCGCAGGAGGCCTTGGGTGAATTTCTGTAAGACCCCCTGAGGAAATTTGTGCAGGAATTCTTTAGGGATGAATGTGTCCATCCTTGTAGGATTATCTGAAGAAAAACTTCGAGAAATCCATGAACGAATCTTTATACGTAACTTGAAAAACAAAATCCTTGTTGAAAAGATTAATTTTTACTGGAATTTCTTAAAAGATTCTTGAACGAATTGTGAAAATGGACTTAAAAACATTGCCTAAGGAATCTTTGAATGATTTTCTACAGAAATTATTAGAGGAATTTATGAGGAAATTCCTGCAGGTATGATTACTAAAGAAATGCTTGAACAAATTCTTAAGAAATCCTTGAAAGGACTTGCAAGAAAAATCGTATATGAGGCAGTGCAAAAAGAACCCTTGAAGAAGTTTCTAAAAAAATCTTGAAGGATCTCCAAAGTATTCCTCTGAAAAAATGCTGAAGAGAACATGTGCGAATCGTTTGTGGATATCTTTAAGAAACTCTTTATAGAGTTCTTGGGATTACATAATACTGAAGAAAATCCTTCAAGGAATTGAAGAAGAAGTTTCCTAAGGAATCGCTGTTGCAACTTTCGCAGAAAATCTTCGAGGAATTTGTAAAGAAGTCCTTGAAGTATTTCCCAGATGAATCGTAAAAGATATCCAAGAAAGAGTTCTTGGAGCTCCGCACATGAGAAAAAATATTGATGAAATCGTTAGAAACATTTCGTTAGAAGTTTCGTGAAAGAAATCCGGACGAAACTGGTGTAATCGCTAAAGAAACCGTTAAAGGTATCAATAGAAAAAAAGCTGATAAAAACCTTGGAAGAATTCCTAAAGGATTCATTGAGGAATTGCAGTAGAATTTCTTGGAGCAAATCCTGTGAGAATTTTTACATCATTTATTACAGTTTTTGAAGTATTTCTTCGGATTTTTTTTTATCTTTTTCAGTAATTAATTCAGAAACCCGTTACAGATTCGTTAAGGAATATCTTTAAACATTAATTTGAGAATCCATTCGGCTATTGCTCTGAAAATTTCCTTTGACGATATATTTGATTAATTGTTAGGCATTTCCTTTGGAAACTTCTTCAACTAATTCTCATAAATGCTACAAAAATGGCTTCTGATTTTTATTTCTACGAAAATTCTGTTGGGAATTCCGTCTGCAACTTTTCACTGACTTTTTTTGACAATTCGTTTGAGAAAACCTCTGGTAATAACTTTTGGGGTAACTTTAACATTTTTCTGGAAACTTCTATGCCAATCCCTACGGGAATTGATTGGGTAATTCATTTGGCATTTTTTTGGTAATTTATTCGGCGAGTTTTCTGTGAGTTACCTAAAAAAAACTTTCAAATATCTTTTGGCGGTTTTTTTTTGCAAATTCTTGGGAAATGCTTTGATTGGATTTGATCCGAAAGTTCCTATAAGAGTATTCTTGGAATTTTCTCTGCAAATGTTTTTGAAAACTATTTCGGCATAACTCTTTTGGAATTTCTCGGCAATAATATTCAAAGTTGAATTGGGTTATTATTTTTAAAAATATCTTTGACAGAACTTTTTGAAATTCTTTGGGTTTGGAAATTTATTACGGGATTCAGCAATTTCTCTAAAAGTTCTACCAGCAGTCCCTTTGCTCATATACCTGACAATTACTATTGTAATTCTTTCAATAGCACAGCGTAACAAAAATTAACTTTTGGTCTGTTTCAAGAGCAAACTAATGTGGCTTTGACAGATTTTGGGCCGCGGTTATGTTAGGTACGATACAAACCACCCTCCAAAAATTGCATGCAAGTTTACATATTAACATAAAATGCTTAAATCTTTCAAATTTGATTTGATAAAACGAAATATTTTGCGTGAGTCGTAAATTTAGATGTCAATTGACCATTTTACCTTTTAATTGCTTAAAAAAATATTTCCATGTTTAACGGCTTGCAGTCAAAAAAGCCCAAAACCGTATATTTTGCCCTATAAATTGAGGTATGGCTAAAAATTGTGGCGTCCTGAAACAAATCTGAGCCCGGATTCGGATTCAGCGGCCCAAAACCTGTCAGAGACACATACACTCCCGTTCAAAAGTTTAGGGTCACCCCCTCAAAAACATGTCATTTTTTAGGCCCATATCTCCGCCAATTTGCGTGCGATTTAAAAACCCTAGGTCTCATTCAAAAGATAATAAGTCAAAGAAACTTTGAACATGATTTAAAAGAAACTTTTTCAAAAAAATTTGTATGTAAACTTAACCCAAAGTTGTCAAATTTTTTAAAAAATGAATATAAACTTACGGCAGTGTCGCTAGAAATTGGGTCGACCAAATTTAAGGATGAGAGCGGTAATATGACCCATTTTCTATTAGCTTTCAACTGCTTTTTAGCTTAGAACTTAGCTAAAAAATCTAGAAAACAAGTTATTAAGTAAATTAATCCTTGATGTCATCGACCAAAAGTTTGGGGTCACCCCTCAAAATGCTGTATCGGCCAAAAGTTTGGGGTCACTTTCGTAAAACATGGAAAAGTGATTTGGTGATATCTTCGTCATCTATAGTTCAATTTTAATTATTTTTGGCTCATTTCAAAGACAATTAACTAAATTTACGTTTGATGTCTTCAACTTAACGTATTTAACGATTTTTGTGTATAAAAATGTTATGTAAAGTTAGCACATTTTACCACGCTTCAAAAAATGAGGCAACTTTACGTTAAGTTTTAGTATGTAAATTTCAACAAATATGTGTGGTTCAATGTCTATGCAGTAAGTATCATTCATTTTGTTTCAAATAAGCCAAGAAGAATTAAAATTGAATGAAAGATGACAAAGATATCAACAAATCACTTTTCCATGTTTTACGATAGTGACCCCAAATTTTTGGCCGATACAGCATATTGAGGGGTGACCCCAAACTTTTGGTCGATGACATCAAGGATTAATTTACTTAATAACTTTTTTTTTCTAGATTTTTAGCTAAGTTCGGTAAAAATCAGTTGAAAGCTAATAGAAAATGAGTCATATTACCGCTCTCATCTTAAAATTTGGTCGACGCAACTTCCAGCGACACTCCTGTAAGTTTATATTCATTTTTTAGAAAATTTGGCAACTTTGGGTTAAGTTTACATACAAATTTTTTTGAAAAAGTTTCTTTTAAATCATGTTCAAAGTTTCTTTGACTTATTATCTTTTGAATGAAACCTAGGGAAATCTGACGCAAATTGGCGGAGATATGGGCCTAAAAAATGACATGTTTTTGAGGGGGTGACCCCAAACTTTTGAACGGGAGTGTACAGGTACTTTGAAAATTAATTAGTCGATTCGTTTGTAAATTTAAGAGGCAACTTTTAAAAGCTTCTTTGGTAATTCCTCTGTAAATTTCTTCTGATAATTCTTTATTAAATTTCGTCTGTTATTACTTTTCATGTTCTATGGGATACATCTTTGCAAATTAAAAATAAATCCACGAATTTACAACGGAACGACTGAGAAAAATCTCAAGAGAATTACCTAAAGAATTTCCAAAAAATTAAGATGATTACCAGAAGACATCACAAACAATTTCCTAAAAATGTATAAAGAAATTTCTATAGAATTTCTAGGAGGAATTTCTGTGAGAATTGAAAGAATTCTTTTGTTTTTTTGAGTTTGTAAAGTATTCATTGGAGGAATTTATGAATCCTTAAATAGGCTTATTAGAGGAATTTCTAAAAAATCTAGCAAAAACACTCAATGCATCCCCTGGAGGAATTCCTATGGAATTTCTTGGAGAAATTTGTGTAAGAATCTCCGGAAAACCCTTGCAGTAGTAATTAAATAAATACATGAAGAAATCCTTGCATAAAAAGACCCCAAAAGATTTCTTGTACAAAATTATTTGTAAAATACCTGGAAAAATCAGTTTAGGAATGAATGAATGAAATCAATTGAAGAAACTCTAAGAGAATACTTGAATAAAATCTGAACGAATCTTCGGGCAAATCGCAAGAGAATTACTAAAGAAATCTCTGGAAAAAATCCTGAAGGAATTTTGGGAGCAATTTTTAAAGGTTGCCTTAAAGGAAATTTTTAGAATTTTGAATACCCTTAGAACATTTCCTAAATCCTTGGAGAGACTTCTGGAGAAGTTATTTGTTTTGATAAGATAGGATATCTGTTTCTTTACTATTTAGCCATTTACGCTGCCATTTTTATCCCACTCAAAACAATGGAAGCGCTTTTGTTCTGTTTCTTATTTTTGTATATTTGTTAGAAGTGAGCACGGATTATATAAAAAATAACGTTATAATTCTGGAGGAATCAATCATAAATTCTGGAGAAATAGTTTTTTTTTGAAGAGTGCCCAGAGGAATACTAGCAAAAATTTCTGAAGGAACTCTTGAGAAAACTCCTAGAGTTGATGGATATTGAAAAATTCGATAGAGGAAATCCAGAAGGATTTTTCGAAAGAATTCCTACAGAACTCCTACAGAAGTCCATCTAAAAATTGAATTTAATTAATTCAATTTCTTCAGTAGGAATCCTTGGAGATTTTGTTTAATTAATGGAGAAATCCTATGATGAATCTCTTGGTAAAACCTTAGAGAAACTTCTTGAAGAATCCTTGAAGATTTTTTTTGAAAAAGGGAATTTTTGGTGGGATTTCTGAAGTAATCTTAGGAAGTAGTTCTTAAGAAATCTTTAAAAGGACACTATGATATAAGTGATGAATGCTTGAGGAAATTCCAAGTTTAATTATTGGAGAAATATCTAAAGGAGTTATTTGAGGGAAGAATTGAGAAATACTTGAAGAATCTATGGAAAATCACCAAAGGAATATTAAGAGGATTCTCTGAAAGAAACGGAAGAATGTTTAAAGAAACCCTTGAAGGGCTTCTCTTCCTCTGAGGGAATCCCGATGTAATTTCTTGGAAGAACATCTGGTTCTAAATGAATCATTGATGATTTTTTGTAGTATTTTTTTTCTGGAATTTTGAAAGAATTCTTTAGATGATCTTCTAGATGAATCCTCAGAATATAATTGATAGATTCTTGAACTAATATTTCGAGAAATACTCGATGAAGCCTTTGCAAGAATCTTTTGAATTACTCTGTAGTATTTTGAAAACATTCCTGCATGTCTGAGGTGAACCAGCCAAGGGACTGAAAGCCTCATTAATAAGGCTAATTATAATAATATCATTCCTGAAGGAGTGCTTTTAGAGGAGTACTGAATGATATCCTTGCATTTACAACTTAAAAGTTTCTTGAATACAAATTATTCTTCAAGAAAAATTTCTTAAAGAAAAAAGTAAAGCAATCTTTGAAAGCGTTTATAAATGATTATTTGGTGCAATTTCTAAATAAATTGTTAAAACATTTTCAGCATAATTCTTATAAAAAAAAAATCTCGCGCTCCCGAAAAAAATCATAAAGGAAAACAGAAAATAATTTTTAAACCTCCTTTGCCAGCATCACTAGAATACTGAGTACAAAAAGCGAGATTTT
Organism: Aedes albopictus; assembly: GCF_035046485.1. Taxonomy (NCBI): domain Eukaryota; kingdom Metazoa; phylum Arthropoda; class Insecta; order Diptera; family Culicidae; genus Aedes; species Aedes albopictus. Next base: position 255,356,084 of record NC_085138.1, on the reverse strand, counting down.
TTCAAAGTTTTGTACAAAATATAACAGTGAGATTATTCGACAGTCAAATGTATAGATTTATCATTGTAAAATATGTACATATTATGTAATTTTCATGGGGGCCTAACAATTTGCTTCCGCACCGGGCCCCCAAATTCCTAGCTACGCCACTGCAGACCCGCCTCTTTCGGGAGAAAAAGCGCCGCCTGGAAGAAGCGTAGTGTGAAGAAATGGAACTGCTGTGCCGTTTCCAAGAAACACGAAAGTTCTATCAGAAGCTCAACGCATCCCGCAACGGCTTCGTGCCGCGAGCCGAAATATGCAGGGATAAAGACGGAGGCCTCTTGACGGACGGACGCAAGGTGATCGAAAGGTGGAAGCAGCACTTTGATCAGCACCTGAACGGCGTGGAGAACGTAGGCACGGGAGCCCACGGCAACGGAAGAAACGATGACGCTAGTGCAGCGGAGGACGGAAATGAACCAACTCCCACGCTGAGGGAAGTTAAGGATGCCATTCACCAGCTCAAAACCAACAAAGCAGCTGGTAAGGATGGTATCGAAGCTGAACTCATCAAGATGGGCCCAGAAAAGTTGGCCACCTGTCTGCATCGGCTGATAGTCAGGATCTGGGAAACCGAACAGCTACCGGAGGAGTGGAAGGAAGGGGTAATCTGCCCCATTCACAAGAAAGGCGACCATTTGGAATGTGAGAACTTCAGGGCGATCACTATTTTGAATGCTGCCTACAAAGTGCTATCCCAGATCATCTTCCGTCGTCTGTCACCTAAAACAAATGAGTTGGTGGGAAGTTATCAAGCCGGCTTCATCGACGGCCGATCGACAACGGACCAGATCTTTACCGTACGGCAAATCCTCCAGAAATGCCGTGAATACCAGGTCCCAACGCATCACCTGTTCATCGACTTCAAAGCGGCATACGACAGTATCGACCGCGCAGAGCTATGGAGAATCATGGACGAAAACGGCTTTCCTGGGAAGCTAACCAGACTGATTACAGCAACGATGGACGGTGTGCAAAACTGCGTAAGGGTTTCGGGTGAACTATCCAGTTCATTCGAATCTCGCCGGGGGCTGCGACAAGGTGATGAACTCTTGTGCCTACTCTTCAACATCGCTTTGGAAGATGTGATGCGACGAGCCGGGCTCAACAGCCGGGGAACGATTTTCACAAAATCCGGTCAATTTGTGTGCTTTGCGGACGACATGGACATTATCGCTAGAACATTTGGAACGGTGGCAGAGCTGTACACCCGCCTGAAACGCGAAGCAGCAAAGGTCGGACTGGTGGTGAATGCCTCAAAAACAAAGTACATGCTGATAGGCGGAACCGAACACGACCGGATCCGTCTGGGTAGTAATGTTACGATAGACGGGGATACTTTCGAGGTGGTGGAGGAATTCGTCTACCTCGGATCCTTACTGACGGCTGACAACAACATGAGCCGTGAAATTCGGAGGCGCATCATCAGCGGAAGCCGGGCCTACTACGGGCTCCAGAAGAAACTGCGGTCGAAAAAGATTCACCCACGCACCAAATGCACCATGTACAAAACGCTAATAAGACCGGTGTTCCTCTACGGGCACGAGACATGGACCATGCTCGAAGAGGACCTACAAGCACTCGGAGTTTTCGAGCGACGCGTGCTAAGAACGATCTTCGGCGGTGTGCAGGAGGACGGTGGCGGAGAAGAATGAACCACGAGCTCGCTGCACTTTACGGCGAACCCAGCATCCAGAAGGTGGCCAAAGCCGGAAGGATACGGTGGGCAGGGCATGTTGCAAGAATGCCGGACAACAACCCTGCAAAGCTGGTGTTTGCAACTGATCCGGTTGGCACAAGAAGGCGTGGAGCGCAGAGAGCACGATGGGCGGACCAGGTGGAGCGTGACTTGGCGAGCATTATGCGCGACCGAGGATGGAGAGCGGCAGCCACAAACCGAGTATTGTGGCGTACTATTGTTGATTATGTCTTGTCTTAATGATGTTGAACAAATAAATGTATGTATGTATGTATTGGACTGGGTCACCAAAGTCGATTTTTTGGAACAAAGCTTTTTCGATTCATTTTAGCGTACAAAGTAACTGTGCAAAATTTGGGAGCGATTGGTTGCTTCCCCGTATTCCGCATTGCGATTGAAATTTGCATGGAATTTTGTATGGGAAAACGTGATTTTTTGCATTTTTCTCATAAATTGAAATTTTTCTTCTAAAACAATCTAACCAATGACGGTAAAGTATAGCCTAGGATATGCCGAAAAACTTTGCCGAAGACCGCAAAGTGATCCGACACTTGTGAAAAAAGTTATAACGTACAGATTGCCCGGTGGTGCTTAACATTTAACATGTAAAGAAATAACATCAATAATAAAATCACAATTTTTGGCCTAAGTTACCAGGCGAATAACTTTTTTCACAAGCGTCGGATCACTTTGCGGTCTTCGGCAAAGTTTCTCGGCATATCCTAGGCTATACTTTAACGTCATTAGTTACATGGTATTGAACAAAAGAATTCAACTTATGAGTAAAATGCAAAAAAGTACGTTTTCCCATACTAACTTCCATACAAATTTCAATCGCAATGCGGAATACGGGGACGCAACCAATCGCTCCCAAATTTTGCACAGTTGTTTTAGGCGCTAATATAGATTGAAAAAGCTTTGTTCCGGGATGATACAATCAAATTTAAAGTTTCTCCATACAACGTTGACCCACTCTAGTATGTATGTATGTTGCGACGGTATCGCATGTATTTGGGTGAAACTGGCAACTGTCCTATCCAATAGGAATTAATTGAATGTACAGGGGATAGACAAAATGATCGGGACAGGCAAAATTTTCACTTCTCGAAAAATATTCAACTAGCTGTAACTTTTCGAAAAGTGCATCGAATATTCTCAAATTTTTACTGTAAGTTCATCAATTAGTTGTGTATCAGTGGTCCAAATTTGGGAAAGATCGGTCCATTTTCCACGAAGTTATAAAGATTCTTGAAAAAGGTAAAATTATCCGATAGCCAAGTATGAGCAATTATATCTCCAGATTCAATTAACCGATTGCAATCAAATTTTGACCATACTTGACTTATATAATGAATTCTCGAAAACATTTGACTTAACTTGAAATTTTCAACAAGAGAAAAAGTTTAAGCGGTTTTATTTTTTTCTCGATTTTCTAGCAAATTGGTCTATTTTTAAAATGTATTCCATTAATTTTTCAATTTGTTGGCGACTATGTTGTTACTTTCCTTCAAAATACATTTATATATAAGTCAATTAGAGAGAAATTAAATTAACTATAACTTGCATCTTGAATTTTGAAAGGATGTTGAAGTTTTGAATAGTTTGGTGTTTTATTAGAAAAATAATCTAATAGTTATAATTTTCTTCCATGTTAAGAATTTTAAGTTAAGTCAACGGTTTTTCTCAGATCATTATATAAGTCATAAATGGTCAAAATTTCATTGAATTCGGTTCGTTGAATCCGGAGATATAACAGCTCAAATTTGGCTATCGGATAATTTTACCTTTTTTCAAGAATCTTTATAACTTCGTGGAGAATGGACCGATCTTTCCCACATTTGGACCACTGATACACAACTAGTTGATGAACCTACAGTAAAAATTTGAGAATATTTGATGCACTTTTCGAAAAGTTACAGCTAGTTGAACATTTTTTGAAAAGTGAAAATTATACCTGTCCCGATCATTTTGTCTATCCCCTGTACATATTAGAATTGTTAGGAGATTTAGTGTTAAGTAGAGCGTTGAGTCGAAGAGTTCGTTAGAGATTAAGAAACTATCATGTAAGTAATTTTAAGTTAACAACATTGTAAAACTATTAAAATAAATTTCCATTAATATAGCATTGAAGCTGTCGTAAGAAAACGCCGCTCTCGATATGTATTTCATTGATCCAGAAGAAACTCGCGCCAACAACCCTTTTGAAAGGTAAATCTCAAAAAATTGAGAAAAACACATTAACGAAATATTTTGATCTACTATCGACCATAGAAGAAAAATAAACGAAACAAAAATGATAAAAATATTTTCTTTCTCCTCCTTGTATAGAAATCGCCAAAGGTGAAATGGTCAACGTTAAGTCATGGTGAACAAAGTAATGAAATCGCTGAAATTTGATTTTTAAGGCATTTGATCAAGTATTACATTATAAGCTGCATGGAATATTTACCCAATCTGTGTAATTTTACACATAACGAAAGATATAGCAGGACTTTACTTTGGTGGGACTGCAAAACTTAGGGGCATAGCATATATGAGCGAATCCAAAGATGCTCGTCACAATACGTTGCTCCATTGTTTTAGTTTTTTAAACTGTTTGACTTAGTACAAATAAATGTTCAGAATAAACATTAAAAAAGCGTAAAACAAACTGAGTTACGATTAGTCTGATCCATACAATAACATAACATAACAACTTCGGTGAAAATCACAGGCAGTTTTTTTTGGCTTCGCAGTTAAAAAAATCAATAAAACTATTTTGTATTACTCAACATCATACATTTCGGTGCTCATTTTCTTCAGGGAATTAGAAATTGTAATTACTCTCGTTTGGAAGGCTCGGTGTTAGCATATACAGTCTAAACTTTCCATAAATATTGGCACAAGTCCTTTTGAACAGTGAACACTTTTTGTAAACTGAATTCGATTCACTTTCACTACCAATCCTTCCGTCAATTTGTTAGATGAAAATTCAACCAACTTGGCTGGCCCCTTTTCCTTTCTTCTGGTCGTAACGTTACAATTGGTATAAAAGCTGTGTTCTATGACCACTTGCACAGTTATTTACCATTTTTATTCTTTTATTATTACAATTTTTGTATGGTAAGTACAAGGATACTCTATGTCCAATTTCCAATAGGTATTGGGTATCCAACTCATACACCCTCAGCATTCTTTTCACTCACATAATCAGAAACATTGACATTAAGTTGACCAGAATTTTCAAAAAAAACATCTGGGTTTCATAAGCATCGACCATCACTGTAGCTGTAGACGAATTTCACCATATCTCTTTTCTTACCCCATCTCGGCCGAAAACGATGGGCATGAAACGAGTCCTAGACTGGTGCAGCTTCTTCGGCCCATGGGGGCTATCGTTGAACTCCTTCACCAAGGAGTCGATTCGTGTCGCATCCGGCATCTTCAAGTTTCACTTTATTTCATAAAAAAAAACCCACAATCAACACTCTACCACTTTGTTCACTTTGATTCTCGTATCTGACCCCAACCACAACAATATGGCACAACGCGAAACGGACAATTTGGAGATAACAAAAATATTCTTTCTGTATAATGTGTGTAAGCCACTAAGTTGGTACGAGTTAGACGGCGTAGCGCCGTGCCGTGCCCCAACGACGACGATCCTGAACGCGACCGACGACGGCTGACCGCGGTTAGTCTCTGACTGAACTGAACTGATTTCAAATTCGCACGGTTTACCCCAGGCGAGCGAATCGAGTGAAACGTTATTGAGGAGATGGGTAACTCAGTCACCCCGCGCGCGGCGCGGTTGAGATCGCGTTGTTCTGTGAAGCTCACCGAGCTCAACGAACAACGCCACGCCGCATGGCAGTCGATATGGGATATGCTCTTGTTGTTGTTCAGTACGGAAGCATCGACCAACGACGCCACAAAAAAAAAAAAAACGGGGGCTCGACGGGTTCGACAAAGGAAAATCCCAACGCGCGCGCGACGTAAACCGGTCGGTAGCTCGTTTGTGAGCTCCGGTCAGTGCACAGTGGTCACGAATGGGGCTTGGGGATGGATTTTATTGTAGCTAAACATATCGTCATGGATGATGGGTTTTTGGTTCGATGTGATTTACGCAGAGTTTTTCTTTCTCCAAATTCAGCTTAGCTCAGATTGAGTGCAGGGAAACTAAGCCAATTATTCGACAGCTTTGTTCTCTTCATCTTCTGTACGATGTCTAACGTCACCTTTTTGGAGTCTAACGTTTTTTGTAGGCTAATTTGTTTAATAAAAAACTTAACGGAGCCGAGCATCAAACCAAAAAAGTTATTCTAAGGATATTTAATTACCAAACATCCTACTAAAAGAACGCAATCCGGAACCGTAAATGGAACCTGATGTGAACTGAGCTCTGCACTGGTTAGTATCTGGTTTGTCATCGCATCCTTTTTCGCCCAGGCTACCTCTTCTACATTCTCAATGCTCACTTTTACTATGTAATTCCTTTTCCAGGTCCGTTTTCTCTTGCAGCTACTTGCAAGGTATTTCTACAGTGGTCTAGTGGCTACCCGAACAAAAATACAGTAGAAAAACCGAACGTTTTATTGTAACAGTACTATTTAGAACCATATTCACGGTGCCCCCACAGACCGTTATTATAAAATAAAAATGTCCATCAAAACTTAGTTCAGGGATCGAATCCTGGTGCCATTCTGCACCTCTGGGCAAATTTTTAAAATAATCCCTAGGAGGTATCTCGAGAAATCTCGATTTGATGTTTTATACTAAGAAATTTCAAAGAAATCCATGTTCAGATTGGACAATATCGCTTAAATACCTACACAAACTTTCCCTAAAGTTTTCAAAGCTGTTTCAAACCCGTATTTATTTAATAACGTTACTTCAATTATACATATTTACTACTCATCTAAATCAATTAACTGATTAAAGTGACTTACCAAACTTTTGGCAGTGTACAAAAATCAGAAAAAAAAAATATGCAAAAACAAGTGCTTGTCACGTGTGCTTTTGATTACCAACGTTAGAGTTAGAAAAACTAGAGTAGGTCTTTGAAGGCAGTTTTCTTAAAATGAATAACGTTTTCAGTCACAATAGTCGAAAACAAATTTATACTTTTTTTCGATATTGCTTAGCATTTTAAACAGGGGCGTTCAGTGTTTAGTAATTGTATTGTTCCTTTCTGTAAATGTATCGCTCCTATATGGGGCGAGTATGACACATAACCGATCCGATGACCGTAAGGACGTGGCCAGCGCCGTTATTGAATTTCAAATGTTGAACTCTCGAATTTTGCACATTGAGAATGGTTAGCTAGTCCCAAGCCTTGCTTTCATTGGTTCTCTGTGCAACTCTAGTCAATCACGGAGTAGCAACTACGGTGTGTACGATTATCTTTGATTTGTTTTGCCTAGAATTTTAAACTTTTTTTTAAATGAAAAGTGCTACATATTCTTGCACATGAACACTAGAAAATTACTGAAAAATATGTGTTAAATAAAGATCTAATAGTACACCAATTTTGGAAGAACAGGAAACTACGACGTCTATGTAATAACATGGGACACGGTTTATATTGGAAAATATAAAAAATGCAAAAACTCTAGTTATTGTATACTTTTTGAGTTCCATTTTGGTCCCATATCAACTGTTCAAAATATCAGGTCGATTAGGAAAACTATTTTTTTGCGCCCGTTATTCTTAGTTTTTCAGACGATTTTATGAGAAAATTTACTTCTTCAATGAACAATCGCTTGGGGTCACCCCTTGGTCCCTAAAAATAATTCGATGAATGATTTCTGTAGCAAACTTCACGATGAATTAGACCTCCGAAGACCGCAAAAGCTATGAAGCCTTACCCGATCGATAAAATGACGAGATTTGATTATTTATTGTTATTCCTTACATGTCAAACAGCGTTTCCTTGCTATTCGGTTTTCAGTCAATAACTTTTTCCACATATCTTAGATCCCTTTGTGGTCTTCGGAGAGTTGGTTCCTCGTAATATAGTAAACATGTTGTAGAATTGGGGAAAATTTTAATGTATAACACTGGGATGTGTAATATGTTCATAAAACAATAGTGAAAAATCGCGTTTAAATGCTTACGTTAAAACCGATGCATGGCTTGGAAAAACAAACTTCTGTCAGTTTAGTCAGTTAATTGAGTTGGGTGAGTAGTAAATATGTATAATAAAAGTTGTGTTGGTAAATATATACTGGTTTGAAACAACTTTGAATACTTTGGGGACTTTTTTGTAGGTATTTAAGCGATATTGTTGAATCTGAACATGGATTTCTTTGAAATTTCTTAGTATAAAACATCAAATCGAGATTTCTCGAGATTCCTCCTAGGGATTATTTTAAAAATTTGCCCAGAGGAGCAGAATGGCACCAGGATTCGACCCCTGTACTTAGTTTTGATGGACATTTTTATTTTATAATAACGGTCTGTGGGGGCACCGTGATATTGTTACAATAAACACCACTGTAAAATTAAAAAAATACAAAAACAATAAGATGTAATGACACCATACAGTGAATTGTAAATATGATTTTTACAATATATTATACAGGTTGTTAAGTATCGTAACAATACAAAAAAATATTTTTCTCCATATATATTTTTTTCTAAAATGAATCCCTGGAGAAATAATATCCAAATCTTTGTGAAAATAAATTCTCCTGAAAATGCATCTTTCAAAGAGACAGACGTTTGGAAAAAATTCCTAGCAGAATTTCTTGAGGAATGTCTGGAAGAATTTTCGAAGATTTCTCAAAAAAAAAACTCCTGGAAAAAAATTTGACAATATTTCTGAAGTACGGAACTGTTTAAAGAAATGAAGGAATTCATTCATGTTTTTATGTGGTATTCCTTGGATGAATTTCCTTAATTGAATCCCTTAACCCTTTGGAGCCGAAGGGGTCAATATGACCCCGGCGATGAAACCGAACATAACAAACGTATTCGAGGCCAGCGAGGTTGCGGTAGCAGCGGCGAAATTATCCGGCTCCAAAGGGTTAAGGAATCTCAGTATGGAGACAGTTGTTTTCATAATGATATTCATTGACAGGGATCAAAATGCAGGATAGTTAGAGGAATCTTCAGAGGAACTCTTGTTAAAAATCATTCTCGAAAATCCTGCGGCAATCTTCTTTCTGTAAACATTCCGGAATTTTTTTGAAAAAAACTGAAAAAATTTCTAAAGGAATTTATGTCTTAACAGGTAATCTGCAGAATTTTCTAAAATATTTATGAAAACCTTGTAAGGAATCCAAAAAAGAAAGTCCCTTTCGCGATAATTACAGAAACAAATCATGAAATAATAATAAGGTACACCGGGGCAAGTTGAAACGGATGGGGCAAGATGAAACAGCGGGTTAACATAATGTTATTCAATTATGGTGAACAGCTTGAATGTCATAACACATAGTTTTTGATTCAAACGAAAGAAAATTGTATTGAAATCTATTTCAAAACTTCGCGTTTCAACTTGCCCCGGTGTACCTTACATGGAAGGGTTTTCCCGGTTTGGGGGCGTACCAAAAAAATTTCTGGCAACACTGGATTCTGATAAATAGGCTGTTTTTTGATCCCATAATCATAATTCAAATATCTGTGAATTCCATAGGCGCCAACTTAGGGGGGGCAAGCATGGTTTTGCCCCCCCAATATTTGACGATTTTTCGATTTTCCCATACAAAAAATCAGAAAAACCAGACTTTCCCCCCCCAATAATTTGACCAAGTTGGCGCGTCTGGTGAATTCTTACATCGAAAATTTCTGTATCAAGCGGCAAAGTGAAGCTGGGATAGGCAGCTGGGGTCCCATCGTTATTCCGGTGATCTGAATGATTGCTCCGTGATCTGGTCAGGTATGTAAAAAAAAAACAGCATACAACGGTTGGAGGTATTTACATCATTTGGCGATCATCATCATCGATCAACAATCTGGTTCATTGTTCGTCGTCATTGTTCAGTAGGCTTCTGCGTGTATAAGTCCGTCAAACACTTCGTATCGTCAGTTGGATTTGTGGTTGGTGCTACCGTTCGCCAAACTAGGTTGTGCTGGTCAGTTCTTATGCTGGAATTGTTTTGATCTGGATAGTATTGTATACTTGAGCTTTGGTGAACAAAATGATCAACTTGGAGGAAGATAGTGTGTGCTTCGTCTGTGAAAAATCTGAAACCGATCCGTCGCGAATGATCGAATGCCAGTATTGCAACAAAAGCTGCCACTTTCGTTGCAAGAAACTTTATGGAAACGCAATCACCAAAGCTAAGAAAAAACCTTTTTCCTGTTCTATCGAATGTCTCGATATGCAGAATCGTAGCCAAGCAAAATCGAGTGGCGATGTCGACGTTATTGCAGAACTACGGTTACTGACCAAATCTGTTCAAGACATCAAACAGGAAACGATGATATCTTGATCTGTTTTTGAGGAAACTAGGGTTCAAATGGCTGCATCTATGAGAACTCTAATGCAAACCAACAAGCAAATAGAAGAATCTCAAGCATTTTTGGCTAACCAGTTCGACAATCTTCAGTCAGGATTTACTGCGTTCAAAGAGGAAGTGTGTGGTTTGAAGCGAGACAACAATAAGTTGTGGAAGGATATCAATGTGCTACGGGACCGGAATGATCAACTGGCATCGACTGTGAATCACCTAGAACTCGAACTTGATAGAGTCAATCGCTCTCTGCTGACAAAAAACACTGTTATTCTAGGAGTTCCTACGTTGGCGAACGAGAATACCAAGGAGTTGGAGCATAACATTATGAACGTTGTAGGTGCACCATGCAGTGTCGAAGGCATCACTGAAGCTAGGCGAATTCCGAGCAAAAATGTCGGTAGAATTACAGCTCCGATCATCGTGTGTTTCAGGGACGAAAACATTAAGGAGGCATTTTTCGAGAAAAAACGTTCCTATGGAGTTTTGCTGGCGTCAGCGGTCTGTGAGGCATTTGTTGGGTCAGCGAATCGGATTACTATTCGTGATGAAATCACATCTTACGGGAAAGATCTTTTGAAGAAAACCAAGGACCTACAAGCTTCATTGGATCTCAAATATGTTTGGATGGGCAGAGATGGAAAAGTCTTGGTCAAACGTCATGATGGAGCGAAAGTGGAACAAATATCTTCTAGCAAGGACCTGGAAGGACTCTCGAAAGTATCTCAGAAGCGTCTACTGAATACATCCGGAACCAGCTCAACCCCGTCAACACAAGGGCCAGCAGCAAAACGTGTATTGGGTTGATTGTTTTTCTTAATTTGTCGTCACTGATATTTTTCCATATTCGATAACAAAAATCATTATTTCAATTCTGTATTTGATCTGAATAAAAACCTAGCAAATGTAACGAACCGTGTATCAATTAGAATCCTTTAACTCAACATTCGAAATATGAAATCGCTTGAGAGACTGGACTATGTCAAAGAGTTCTTGTCAGTTTATGCTGGAGTGGTAGATATTGTAGTTATCGGAGAGACTCGGCTAGAGGAGAACTATTGCCAACTGTACAACATCGACAGGTTGTAATGCGGTCTTTTCATGCCGAACTGAATCTGGTGGTGGAGGTCTAGCTGTCTACGTTCGCCAATCTCTGTTGTATCAAGAAGTTTCAAATTAACAGTTTTGTGTTTTATTTGGTTTGATTCTAAATTAAATTGGAACACTCATATTATATACATGCAAAAAGTGTGTTCAAGAATAATTAATTTTCTTCGTACAATTACAGGTACATGGTGGGGTGCAAATCCTTCTGATTTGATAACACTATATAAAAAAACTATTCGTTCAGTAATGGAATATGGTTGCTTTACTTTTGGAAGTACTGCGCAAACTCATTTTTCCAAACTTGAAAAAATACAATACCGTTGTTTAAGAATTTGTTTAAAACTAATGAATTCCACTCATACTCAATCTGTTGAAGTTCTTTCTGGTATTATCCCACTGAAAATTCGTTTTCAGGAGCTAAATTGCAAATTTTTGATAAATTGTTTTGCAAATAATCATCAAATCATAAGCACTTTTGGAGTCGTTATACCAAATTAATCCTACTAATAGAATATTGGATTCCTTTATTCATTGTTCAAATCAAGATCTTTTACATGTGCATTCGAATGGGTTTTATGATTTCAAATTAAACATACATACATATGAACCATTAATTGACTTGTCCTTATTTTATGAATTGCGACAAATACCAAAGCTTGAACATTCTAAATTTGCAAATTTACTATTTAAACGTAAATTTGATGGATTCAACCCTACACATATGTATTTTACAGATGGCTCTCTTTTTGATGGCACCGCAGGTTTTGGAATATATAACTTATTTTCAGCTCATTTTTATAAATTACTATCTCCGTGTTCTGTTTTCATAGCAGAACTCATTGCTTTGTATTTTACTTGTAACATGATCAAAGATTGTCCGCCCAATTTTTATATAATATGCTCTGACAGTTTCAGTTGTCTGAGTGCTTTGAATACTATCAAATTCAATTTCAAATCACATCATATCCTGTTGATGTTGAAACAAATATTGTTTGATTTGCATTATGAAGGATATGTTATTAAATTTGTTTGGGTTCCTGCTCATTGTAATATTTATGGCAATGAACAGGCGGATCTATTGGCAAAATTTGGGGTTATGCGTTGACAAATTTATCATCGTGATATATTTCCTTCTGAATATTTTCCCAATCTGAGAAATTATTCTCTAAATGCTTGGCAAATCAATTGGAATTCTAGTGATAAAGGGCGATGGTGTCATTCAATATGTCCCAAGGTGAATTATTTTCCTTGGTTTAAAAATGTATCTGGGAGTAGAAATTTCATTTGTGCTTTTTCGAGATTGATATCCAATCATTATATTTGTAATAGTCATTTGTATCGTATCAACATTGTAGATTCAAACTTATGCGAATGTGGCTTATCGTATGAAGACATTGATCACATTATAATTGATTGTTCTCGGTTTATTGCACCGAGGAAGATATTATTTGATAGCCTAATTGCAGCAGGTTTTTCAATTCCTGTATCTATACGGGATATTTTGAGCTTAAAAAATGAACATATATTAAAACTTTTGATCAAATTTCTAAATGAGATTGCCTATTTTGTTTGATACTGTTCCCCTTTTTTTGGTATTCTTTATTTTCAGCCTTGAAGATTCGTTTCTGATGACCCCCTGACCCCTCCTTCTCCCCCATTAGGATTTCTGGATTTCCGGAGACTCGTTTTACGATTTGGCATGCTGTCCTCTTTCAAGATAGCGGCTCCGTTATGGTTCATTGCCGTGTGAGCCTTTAGTTTTAAGTTATTTTTGTAATGTTATTTGAAAAGAAAAAGAGGTTTTGTGCCTCTTTGAGAAAGATTTCGTTTTTGAAATGTCGAAATCACTCAAAGGGGTTTTCCCTCTGTCTAAATTTCAAGTTAAAATAAACAAAAACAATAACAATAACAGTTTTGTGAATTCCATCGCATCCACCTACGCATTATGCTAAAGGGCAGCCATTTCGATGTTCACGCTATGTATAGACCACTATCTTTCAACACATCTCAATTTCTTGAGCTTTTGGATGCAATTCTGTCATCAAGTAAACAGGGATCTTCGTGCGTCGTTGTCGGTGATGTCAATCTACCCGTTAATCAAACAAACAACGGAGAAGTAGATGATTACCTTAATATACTGAACTGTTACAACTTCAAAGTTACAAACACGTACACAACGAGACCTAGTAGCGATAATATCCTCGATCATGTTACTTGTTCCGAGTCACTACTTCAACATGTAATAAAGAAACAATATTCTCGGACATTAGTGACCACTGTTGGGTGCTTTCAACGTTTCAGAACTCTAGAGTCGTTAGCAACCGCACCTTGGAAAAATAATAGTTGATCACACAAAACTCAATGAAGATTTTGCTTCAGCAGTACGTAGCTTTCCTCCCGGATTGTCTGCAACTCAAAAATTGGAATTCGTCATAAATCTATACCAGGACTTGAGAGAAAAATGTTCGAAGAAAGTAATTATACAAGCAAAGATCAAATGCTCGTGTCCCTGGATGACTTTTGATCTCTGGAAACAAATGCAGATGAAAGATAAGATTTTGAGCAGAAGTGAAAGATATCCCCAGGATAGCCGAATACGTGAACTACTTGCCCATGTTTCGAAATTACTGAAACGAACAAAAGAATTTTCTAAGCGATCATACTACAGTAATTTTATCCGTGACCCAAATCCGAGGAATATGTGGAGAATTTTTGATCAAGTCTTGGGCCGCAATACAGATGCGAATCAGGAGTTTGAACTTGAATACAGCGGACGTAGGATTCCCTAGAAGTTGCCGAAATTTTCAACGAGTTCTTCAGCAGCATAGGACCCCAGCTAGCCTCTAGTATCCCGAGCCAACGTGAAATCAACAAGTTTGGAAGCCTACGGCCTGTCAGCAACTCAATTTTCTTGAAGCCCGCAACGAAACAGGAAGTGATTCTGCTGATCAAAGAACTAGACAACAAGAAGAGCGCTGGACCAGATGGAATTCCTGCAATATTTTTGAAAAATCATTTCGATTTTTTCGCTCGTAAGAAGGAGTGTATTCAACGAAAGCGTTGATTCTGGTTCCTATCCAGACTATCTGAAGGCTGTTCGAGTGATTCTGGTTCTAAGAAGGACCCATCAAACTACAGACCCGTTTCTGTTCTTTCCATTTTCAAGGGCTCGAACGGCTTCTTGTTGAGAGGTTTACCGACTTTTGTGGAATGCACAATGTCCTTTATCATTATCAATATGGATTTCGTGCTGGCTCGAATACGTTGACTGCAGTGAAATAGTCGATGATATCTACGATGCGTTGCGTTGCGTGGTAACGGAGTAATTCGTAGATTGCAAACTGAAAGTTGTCATGTTTGAACTTTATTACTCCTATTCTAATTGCTTATGGAATGCTATTTGGGAAGGAACAGCTATCCAATCAGAGGTTGAAGTAAAAAAGACATGAGAACTTCCATTGCCGGCCACGCCCATCTTCTCCGTTACGAGGAAAGGAAAGGATGTGATGATATGACACCTACTTTATGAAAGGCCAGCGACTCAGGCGCCATCCACAAATTACGTAACGCTCTAGGGGGAGTGGGGGAGTATGGCCAAGCGTTACGGCCCATACAAAAAATTTAGGATTTCCATACAAAAAAGCGTTACGGAGGGGGGAGGGGGGGGTCAAAAAATGTCGATTTTTGCGTTACGTAATAAATGGATGCTGCCTCACCGGCGCCCCCATAAGTGTCATGGAGTTGGATATTTGGAATGGGTTGATTGGGGATTCACTATAAGCGAGTGATGCGACAAGATTCAGATTGTGTAAGTGTATTTGAGTAGATCATGTAGATCTGTTGGTGTGAGTGTAAGTGTTTTAGTATTTTAGTACACCAACGTTGGGAGTGACGTAGCTAAGAGATTTTGTCACTCCATGGGCCTCAGGGATGGGGCACAGGCATTTGGACCAAGTGTCCTGGCTAACAAGACTAGGTTTAAGCGCCTTTGCTCGCTCTCTGAAACGAGAAGAAACAAGCTATGCGGAGGGGATGGGAAAGTAGGGATGGGATGACATCTATTAATCGAAAGGTCAGCGACTCACCGACGCTTTCGTAAATTGCAAGTTGGGTTTTTGGTAAAGGAATGATCTAGATTGGAATGTTAAATATTGTTGGAGTTTGAACGCCATGATCATGATTAACAGATTAAATCAGAACGGACTTACCAAATTATCTAAATTTCTCTTGGCAGACGAAGTGACCAAGAAGTTCGACACACTGTGCTCGTCCTTTTCGTCCAGCAAGGTACACTTGCGTTTAGCTGTGACATGCTGCGGTGTTTTACGCAGTGCTTCCGGTCTGGCCGCATTGGTGCTATGGCTTACATCACCCCTGTAATATGGAATTCCTCGGATGACTGCAGCTTGTTTGTCCAGCGAAATCTTGATGTCCATCAGATCTGGGTACTTCTGGGGCTGCTGGGAGATCTGGTTGCGAAGGCGCTCGGTTTCGTCTAGGAGTCTACTCTTAGCTTCGGCACGGCGCGGCGCTGCCGTTCGGCATCCAGTTATTTAAGTAAAACTATATCCATACATGTTCAGAAATGAATCGGCACTGAAAACGCGCCGAAACACGAAAACTCCCTGGGGAACCCGTTTTTGAGGGTTTCCTCACGAGAACAGAGCATCTCTGCACACAAACATACTCGCGAAAGTGAGTTTTTTTTTTCAATTCGATCATCTGCAGAAGAAGAACGCGGCGAACGGAGAAACTATCCGCGTCGGCTTCCGAAATCCCCACACATGAAACACATCTACGGAACTGATTTAGCCCTTCCCTCTCACACGCGAAATATTACGAAATGTGACGAAACATCTTCGGTTTTCCAAAATCCCACAAATTCTTCAGACCATCACTCACGAATTCTCGTTTCTAGGCAGAAAAGCTTATTTTCTTGTTAGTTTATAATAAAAAAAAACACTTTCGTAGTCGATGATATCTACGATGCAATGGATAACCGAAAAATAGTTGGAGTTCTATTTCTTGACCTCAAAAAAGCTTTCGATACGATCGACCATCAAGTCTTGCTACACAAACTCGATAATTATGGTATACGGGGATCTGCAAATAGGTTGATACATAGCTACTAATCTGGAAGAACGCAATACGTGACGGTGCAACAAAAGACCAGCGGCCACAGGAATCTAACAGTAGGAGTGCCCCAAGGCAGTAATCTGGGCCCACTTCTGTTTCTACTCTACATAAACGACTTACCACGGCTTCCGCTGCATGGGAAACCTCGTTTATTTGCCGACTACACTTCTATATCGTACATATCTAACGACGTAAACAAAATCATACGTTTGATGAAGCAAGATTTGGAAAAACTTGAGGAATTTTTTTTTCTGAAAACCTACTTTCACTGAATTTGAACAAAACTAAATACATCTTGTTCCACTCGCCCCGTCTTACCGATACCAGGACCTTTGACCTCACGGTAAATTCTACTGTGATCGAAGAGGTCGAAAGCTACAAGCACTTGGGACTAACACTTGACTCTACGTTGTCCTGGAGTGAGCACATTGGAAAACTTCGTAACACTATCAGTACAACATGCGGACTATTATGGAGAATATCCAAATTTGTAACACAGAAACAATAGCTGCTACTATATCATGCCTTCCCGGGCAGAGTTCAAGTACTGACGATCAAAATGTGATATTGGTTTGTTTGAGATAAGAGGTAAAAGTACTGAAAATAATAGCAAAAATTTGTTCTTGAACCATCTTACCAATAGCAAAATATGATATTTGAAGATCAATCAAATAGCTCACTGCTATTGGTTAGATCTAGCCAAGAGCTAAATGTGCTATGATGATGATGTTCCAGGAGTAAACTTAAGATATTACTCTCAGTACTTTTACCTCTTATCTCAAACAATCAAATATCACTTTTTGTTCTTCATATCAAAATATGCTATTATTGAGCTTTTTTCCTCTGCTCGGGTTCGTCCAATCGAAAATCAGCTACCTTGTATCAGTGTGGGGTGCAGCTAGCAAAGCAAAACTTAAGTTGATTCAAACGATTCAAAATCGTTGTCTGACTCTGAAGGTGATCTACAAAAAACCAAGGCTGTATTCAACCATTGATTTGTATTCAGAGGTTGATCAAGTTGCTGCTTTACGAGATCTGCAGACATTAGTTCAAATTCAGAACCTGCTAAACAATCCACCCGCACTTCATAACCAAGAGTTCCCACGCACTTCACATCGCTACGAAACAAGGAATCCGCCAGCCCTAATTATTAGCCGTCCAAATACCGAATACGGGAAGAAGTCTTATAGATACTATGGCAAAACAACATATAATACCTTGCCAATGCAGATAAGGACCGAACAAAATCCCCGTCGATTCAAACATCGTGTAATTTTATGGATTAAAAATCAACTCTCGAGATATATACTATAAATATGTGAATCCAGTGTAATCTTTGCAAACCGTCGTTAAAAGCTCCCTTCAAAGAGATTCGTCTCACTGGGAGCTGCACGCGAATACGCATATGTTCAAACCAGTATTGCGGGCGCTGAAATTTAGGAACCTTGGGTAACCAGCTCTGATTTTACCATGACAGTACTGGTCAAAGATAAATCCCATTTGATTCGGTTGTGGTAGAAGGCAAGTTCACATGAGAGAAGAGCAGAAAACTCCCCTAAATGCAAATACAGAAATAATAGTGTTGAACTCATTCACTGATTTACGGTAATCTGACCTGCGTCTCTCCGGGTCGATCTTTATTCGTATTCGTACATATATCTTGGATCTGCAGTCGTTCCTGGTTTACCACTTATTTAAACATTATATTAACTTTAAATAGATGTTTCAACTTATTCACTTTTTTCTCTTTCCTTTCCTTTGCAACAAAAAAATCATCAACAAAACAAAGCACGCAAAAATCTGAAACTGAATAAATAATTAAAATGCACGGAAAAATAATATTTCGGAATAGTGAATGGTTCAAACGTAAGAAAAACAGTATAATATATTGAGCGGATGTAAATGTATAGTAGCTACAATGTGCACACCTTTTAGCAAACCATTCCATTACAATACACTTTATTGTAGCTGGTACACTGTATGGTACAGGAATGGTTTTCACCAAATATCCTATGGTTAGTTTTTATCCGGGTACCGCTTCTGATTCATATGCAGATGGTCCTGGGTTCTGGTTAGATAGTCCTGGCTACCCTGAAGATGCTCTTCGGACGCCCAGAAATCATCGTGTATTCGCTGCTGCAGAAGATCAACAGCCTACCTGCTCCCAAAGCAGAACGTCTCGGAACTCTCGCGGACTTCGCGTTAGCCACGGTCAATGCCTGTGAACTGGAAGAGCACCTATACAACCTAAAACTACTTCACAGTTTGAATGAGCAAGCACCGTAACAATGCAGCAGTTTTCGAACATTTTGTCGACAACTAATCTCTTCACTTCTGATCTAAGTGAAGTATCATTTGGATGTGATGATAAACAACTAATTTACCACAATCAACAAAAACGACATGAGTTTCAGTTTCCATCATTAATCTTAAGCCACTCGAACATGATCAGTGGTGTATTCTTCATTATCATGCGCAGTCATCATTTGAAGTTGTCTGTTGTTGCCGGTTCGGATTCTGTTGGTCACATTCATACGAAGGGGATATTTATTCTTCCTCCCACGATAACACACCACACCGAAGCAACATGTGCGTCGATTGATATTGACGATCCGCAATTTTTACGGCCGAGCCCTGAGGAAGGTGAAACAAAAACAGATGTCGCCTCAAGGGTAAGCCTGGGATCGAAATGTGCTACGGGATTACATTTGGCAAAAATAATATCTGGGAAATGAAATAAAAAAGCGGTTTACAACCATTGCTTCCGGAACATCAGTTTATTCAACGTTCAGTGTAGAGACAGACATGTAAAATGAACAAAACAAAATAGTTTGAATCACTTTCATCTGGAGGAATATTACCATGCGATCTTCATAGAGCACAGTCGACTTAGCGTCCAGTCACTTTTTAGCACGTTGGTGTGAAAAAGCTTCCCGTTATGGTACAACCTGTTTAATATACATCGCAACTGGCAAATCCTCCAGAAATGCCGTGAATATCAGGTCCCAACGCATCACCCGTTTATCGACTTCAAGGCTGCATACGCAAACTATCTATACCGTCGATGTCAACCTATGGGTCCACCTTCCTTTGGTGGAACTGCCCTCCGCGCGCTGCCAATCAACCAAGGAGGCCGTCCTGGCAGTCCTGCGTATGCCACTTATGCCACTCAGTTCAAGTCAGTCTTGTTAAAATTTTCTTGACACTGCGTACCGTTGTACAGGAATCACACTCGTATCACATGTCTGTCCGGGGTATAAGGCTGCCGATAGGCACCATACTAGTGATGGCGCAGAGCGCGTCGTGTGACACGGTACGGTACGCGCTCGCAACCCTCAGGCACATCAGCCTGTAAATACTTTCCAGCTTACCACGGTAGCTTTCGGTACCGGATTCATAACTTAAAAATTCTATATATCTCTCACAATCAGCATGCAATCCACGCTTTCGGGTTATGGTCATTGTTATCAATGATGCTCCATAACCCAATGAGAAGGCTTGTACGATTGTTAGATATGGTTAGCTTTGTAAATTGTTCTGAAATTCACGAATTTCAAGATCTACAAAATCCACCACAATCGTCATTCGAAGCTCAGATCTTTCAAGGTCAACGGAATCTACCACAATTGGGTTATTTAGGGGTATCCAGATTATTTCATAATAGGAATCTCCGCCACAAAATTAGTCGAAATCCAAAATTCCATTATTATTGGTACGGGAACTAATTTTAAAATGTATTTCAAGTTTGTATGGGGAAATTTTTTTGTTCGGGGCGAACTGTCACTTTATCGATTGGACTGTCATTCTATCCACGGACATTGAAACTGTTTGGTTTATTTGACCATCAAAACAAAGTAATTGGAACGCAACAAAATCACGTTATGCTAAAAAAAATGAGCTATTTCTATTAGGCAGTAGGAAATAGCAATATTTTATTCCTAAACAACCCAATTGTCCCTGAATCTACGATTACTGCTTATCGTTGTTTTTAGTCATGGTGCGCAGTAATGCATCAAGAAGTCACTTTTTACGGTTGTCAGACATTGTAAGGTTCAGGTGTGTACTTACCACCTTTGGCACCGGGAGGTGACCGAGCACTGAGCAACTCTGTACAAGCGACATGACACCGCTTCCAAAATGTCAAAATATCACAGCCCAGCTAGGACTGCCTTGGGCACATCCGGAACGACGCCAGTAAGTTCATGATTATGGTATACTGGTTATGCTTCGCAATTGGCAACAGAATTGGTACATGCTTGAGTTACTAAACTATGCATAAATGAGCTGGTAGCGACGGCATTTTATCCTCTTAGTAAGGTCGGGTAACACTTACTTGAAACGGCGGATGGGCTAATGTCGGCGCTGTCTCCCGTCCCAAAAAACCGTGGCGTGGCCTTAAAGTACGTTCCTGACCTGTGCCCATCTTAGGCAACTAACTGGGTGGGAGTAGGTTCAGATGAACACTACTAATTAACGCTGATGCGGCTCTGAGCTCAGTCCCCATAAGGGCATGGGCCAACCCTCGAGTGGCCTCCCTCTGCTTGCATAGATAACAACCAGGGATCATTGGCGACAACTTCATTTACAAGTCTGTGTGTGTGTTCTGTTGTTCTTAACACTTAAACTACAGAGGGGGTGGAAACTCCCGCGAACTACCGTCGTGCGGGGTGTCATTGGGCCAAAGTGGGGTGACATTGGGTCACTATTCCGTACATTTAGAGTACGACGGGAATGCATTTTGTGTGCTAAACTACTAGAATACACAATTCTAAGATACTTGGCATCCACCATCAAGCTCTATGACTTATATTGCATCCGTAGGATCGATGAGCCAATGTTACCCTCTAGGCCCAATGTCACCCCTAACGACGGTACCAAAGGTCTAAAAAAAGTCGGAAGTCCAACTTTGACAAGGCATTTCTCGGCCGTATTTCAACCGATTTTTTTTTTTTTGCGATGGAACCGGACAGGTTTCAAGAACAGCGTCCATTTTAAAGATTTTAAAATAGATGCGTCTACAAAAATTTATTAAACAAAAGGCACTTCCTAGTTTTTTTTGAGAGCGCATTTTTTGCACACTTTGATCAATAAAATAAAATTTAAAGCAATGACATATGTTTTTTTCGTCCCTTAATCATGCGTACAGCCGTAGTGAACGTGAACATGTTTATGCAAAATAAGTGATTTTTCAGTACACTGATATTTTAATTTACTGAGAAAACTGCTAAAATCAAGCAACCCCGTATGTCACAAATGTAAACAAATCGAGGTTTTGATGTAAACGCATACAGTGATACGGATTCTATGTGTAGAGTTTCTTCTTTTCGTCAATTAGCATTCCAAAAGTTTGAAACATTTTATTTTAAAAACACCTCATGTAACAGTATATTGGAACCACTATAGTTGTTACATAGGATAGTAATACCACAACACTCTATCTACCATTTTGATGTTATCATAGCAAACTGCGACATACGGTCTTTTAAAATATGCAATACATCAAAATTCAATATTAACTTTTACAGTTTTTGCTAACGTAAGAACTTCACGACACACACGATTGTAAGAACGATAAGTGTTATGTCTTGTCTCATTTCGCGTCTCGTGTGTATCAAAATTCAAAACGATGACATATAGTTTTTTGGGTCTTAAATTGTTTGTAGGATTGTACTGGACATTTTTGATGAACAATAAATATGTTCTCATTACCGTCGTGCGGGGCTACTTTGGACACTTTAGAATATGGATTTTTTGAATTCAAAATATGGTTCAAATCTGCTTGATGTCGGACTCATTTCATTTAGTTTAGTATTTAGTTCACATCAAATTCATGATAATACTGAATCAACAATTTGCCGCCATAATACTCGATTTGCAGCTGCAGCTCTCCATCCTCGGTCACGCCCAACACTCGCCATATCACGCTCCACCTGGTCCGCCCATCGTGCTCTCTGCGCTCCACGCCTTCTTGTACCAACCGGATGGTTAGCAAACACCAACTTTGCAGGGTTGTTGTCCGGCATTCTTGCAACATGCCCTGCCCACCGTATCCTTCCAGCTTTGGCCACTTTCTGGATACTGTGTTCGCCGTAAAGTGCAGCGAGCTCGTGGTTCATTCTTCTCCGCCACACACCGTTCTCCTGCACACCGCCGAAGATCGTCCTTAGAACGCGTCGCTCGAAAACTCCGAGTGCTTGCAGGTCCTCTTCGAGCATCGTCCATGTCTCGTGTCCGTAGAGAACCACCGGTCTTATTAACGTCTTGTACATGGTACATTTGGTGCGGGTGTGAATCTTTTTTGACCGCAGTTTCTTTTGGAGCCCATAGTAGGCACGACTTCCACTGATGATGCGCCTTCGTATTTCACGGCTCACGTTATTGTCAGCCGTTAGCAAGGAACCGAAGTAGACGAATTCTTCTACCACCTCGAAAGTATCCCCGTCTATCGTAACATTGCTGCCAAGGCTTGTCCTGTCTCGCTCAGTCCCACCTACCAGCATGTACTTTGTCTTAGCCGTATTCACCACCAGTCCGACCTTTGCTGCTTCACGTTTCAGGCGGGTGTACTGTTCTGCCACTGTTCCAAATGTTCTGGCAATAATATCCATGTCATCCGCAAAACAGACAAATTGGCTTCTTTAACACTTAAACTACTGAGGGGGTAAAAACTCCCGCGAACTACCAAGGGTCCAAAAAAAGTCGGAAGTCCAACTTTGACAAGGCATTTCTCGGCCGTTTTTCAACCGATTTCAAAGTTTTTTTTTGCGATGGAACCGGACAGGTTTCAAGATCATCGTCCATTCAAAAAAATATATAATAGATGCATCTACCCAAAGTTATTAAGCAAAAGGCACTTCCTAGTTTTTTTGAGAGCGCATTTTTTGGGCACATTGATCAATAAAACAAAATTTAAAGCGATGACATATGGTTTTTTCGACTCTAAATCATGCGTACAGCTGGAGTGAACATGTTTATGCAAAATTAGTGATTTTTCAGTACACTGATATTTTACCTTACCGTCAAATGGGGTAACTTGCAACACTTTTCGACTTTGAAGCAATATCATCGAAAATCTAAACATTTGAAACATCCTGTGAAGCATCGTGTACGCTAATTACCCCGAGTAGAATACTATGCAGCACTTGGTTTACCAAAATACGTTGCCACCTAATCAGGAGGTGCGAAATACATGCTTGTTGCAAGTTTCCCCATCTGTGGGGTAACTTGCAACATAGGACATGAAGCTAAGTTAGCTATCATTAAGCAGCACTAACATTCTAGTATTTAGTCGTATTGTAATTTTTTGATGTTATGCATGAAACATACCATGAAAAGATGTACACTAACCAATTAACATATAATTTTTCATGAAAGGATTGAAAGTTATTGCAAGCGAGAGTATATCGTTTAGCAACAGGTCTCACGTCCCTCAAACACAAAATATATACGATACTCGTGACTTAGCACTCATTACAAAATGTCAACAATGATTATTGTCATTTCTTGAAAAGGTAGAGTGAGTCATCTTCAAGTAGTTTTCAGTTTGAAGTGGTGTTTGGCAATTTCAGCTAAATTAACATGATTGAAATACTTCTATTCTACTTTGAAAATGTCAAACTCGCTAATTTGGGTATTAAACTGAAATAATTTACTCCATCCATATCCATTCAGAATTGATGTTGGTGATTGCTTTACAGCGTTCATAAACAAAAATTGAACTTTAAACATGATGAAACATGAATGAAACTTCAAAATGTGGTATTTCTTAACAATGTTTGATGGTCACGTGCAAAATAAATGTAAAAAATGAATTGTCATTTGAAAATAAACGCGTTACGTAATCAATAAATGATCCATTTCGGTTATTTCTGTCAAATATATCGTGAAATGAAGATAAATAATAGAAGGTTTCGTCAAATTCAACTGTTGCAAGTTACCCCATAGTGGTTGTCGAATATAATAATGATTTTTTGCATTACTTAGTCGATAAGTTTATCAAACTTTTATCGTTTGGCTAAGCTTACTATTAGGTACCCTAACTGCAAGCAAGGTCATCAGACTTATCGCACTCACCATAAGGGAGAGGTTGAGCACGATTTTCATACTTGTTTTTATTGGCAGAGTTATCCCTCTATGGTTGGCTTTTCGGTCCGGATAAATTATAAGCGGGGTGATACTATTTCATCCGACGTTTCGACCCTTGGTTTGGGTCTTCTTCAGGGAGGTTATAGGGATACCGCTACGTTTGTATCGCCGGTTGCTTGGCGTAGGGCTGTCGGGTTTGGTGAATTTAAATTCACCAAACCCGACAGCCCTACGCCAAGCAACCGGCGATACAAACGTAGCGGTATCCCTATAACCTCCCTGAAGAAGACCCAAACCAAGGGTCGAAACGTCGGATGAAATAGTATCACCCCGCTTATAATTTATCCGGACCGAAAAGCCAACCATAGAGGGATAACTCTGCCAATCCGTCGGTCGTTTCCACAATCAGCTTGTTTTTATTACATAAAATGAGCAATCCGTTTTAGCAGTGTAGCTAAACCATAAACAAAGAAACAAAGCAAATTTTTATACTAAATCGATCTTTGATACACATAATCTCTATAACCGAAATAGTAGGGCATACTAGTTTTCATTATTATTAGAAAATTCTTCACATTTAGTGCATGTCATCGTGTTGCAAGTTACACCGCTGTTACAAGTAACCCCGTTTGACGGTACTCAAAAAACTGCTAAAATACCCTATTTTTCACATAAAATAATCAATAAATCAAAATTCAAAGCGATGACATATAGTTTTTTTGGTCTTAAATTGTTCGTTGGATTGTACTCGACATTTTTGATGAACAATGAAAATGTTCTAATTACACTCTTATTTTGTTTTACCCGGAAAACTACGAAAATTCCATACTTTTTACACAAAGTAGCCAACAAAACTAAATTTCAAACGCGAACATCTAGTTTTTAGCCTTGAAATGTTCGTAGCAGTTTGGGGGACATACTTGAAGAATAATAGTGATGTTTTCATTACACTCAAATTTTGATTCACTCAAAAATCAACGAAAGTACCACATTTTTCATGCAAAGTGGTTAACAAAAATAATGGCCTACAGTGCAAAGTAGTGTTTTACCTTTAAATTATTCGTGAAAGCGTACTGGACGTTCTTGATGAGTAATAGTGATGTTTTCATGACACACTTAATTTATTTTACTCGAAAAGCTACAAAAATACCATAATTGTCATACAAAACTGTCAATAAAACAAAACTTAAAGCCATAACATGTAGTTGTATGGCCTTAAATTTTCCGTTACAATGTACTGGACCTGTTTTTGATAAAATGTTGATGTTTACGTTACACTTATATTTTGTTTTATAAAAAAAATGTACGAAAGTACCACAAAAAATCGAATGAGCCAAAATTTAAGGTAATGATATGTAGTTATTCATCTTTGAATTTACCGTAGTAGTTTAGTGGATTTATTTGAACAACCCTAGTGAACTTTTTATTACACTCATATTTTATTCCACTCGGAATACTAGGAAAATACTACATTTTTCACACAAAGTAGTCAACAAATAAAAATATAAGGCAATGCATTATAGTTTTTGTTGCCATGAAATTAATTGTAAAAAAGTACTATACTTGTTTGATAAACAATAGTGATCTTTCAATTACACTCGTTGTTTTCTAAATTTGTTTATAAAAAAATCAAAAACAACTCAAATGAAGAGAACTTACTATGCATATAGTCACATGGTGATGTGCCTTAAAAAATATAATTTTGCACAGATAATTATTTTTGTTAGCTAAAAGCACTGAGATTTTCACACAAATGGAGTATTGACTCACTTTGTTATTTATAGTTTTGTAAAATTATTCATGTTTTGATACAATAAATTGACCTAACATGTTTCATACGGCTTTTCCCATCATACTGATATTTACTCTTTGCGTTGCAATCTGTAATATTTTTTGGGATTTGATATGTTTTTCAGATCACTTTCAAAGTTTCCCCAAAATGAAAATGTGATTTTCGCTCATATGAAAAAAAATATTGGTCACCCAAAACAATTAAAACTGTTCAATCCTTGCATTGAAATTATAACTGAGACGCCAGTATTTATTTTAAAATTATTAAATCAGGAAAAATACATGGAATAATATTAGTGAAATGTGCTGAAAAACTATCAAAGCTACCCCGT
Organism: Aedes albopictus; assembly: GCF_035046485.1. Classification (NCBI taxonomy): domain Eukaryota; kingdom Metazoa; phylum Arthropoda; class Insecta; order Diptera; family Culicidae; genus Aedes; species Aedes albopictus. Next base: position 255,329,454 of record NC_085138.1, on the reverse strand, counting down.
TTTACGGTATTGCTTCAGAAACTCTTCTATATATGGTATGTGGGGGCAAGATGGGTCAGGAGGCAAGATGGGTCATTACCGTTTTCAACCGTACTATATATTTTTTGAATCTTTCAATAATTTTCCCAGATGAACGAAGTGGATACACAAAAAAGTGATATATTGTTTTAAAAATTCTTTACGTTCCTTGCACAGAAAAAAATAAAATATTTTTTCGTTATACTCCTTATGCTATACATTCCATATAACTACGTGTATTGTGTAGACGGGGCAAGATGGGTCACCCTAATTTTTCGGTATGTTTGCATAGTTTTTGAAAATGTTTTATTCTTCATTGAAAGGCTATTCTGTGACCTACATTATCGAAGCAATTAGAGCACTGAGAGTTTGTGAAACTATTTTTGAAATTTTCCTACAAAAAATATAAGTTTTCAAAGTCCGTTCATGGCTACCTGAACAAAAATCTTCTAGTTCTGAGAATAATCTACCGATATGTTTCAACACTTTTTCATGTAATCTGTACGTCTGTGAAGCTTAGATGTATAGAGAAAAAATAGAAGATATAGTATTTTTTGTTGGAAAAAATCGAGTTTTCTGATAGCTGACCCATCTTGCCCCCGTAAAAATAAGGTGGGGCAAGATGGGTCATGTTTTGAAAACTGCTTGTCAAGAAGCAGGTTTCAAACTTTATGACCTTTCTATACTTTTATATCATAGCTGACTAGTGTATCTGAGAGTCGTGGTAGAATACAGAGAAATGCGATTTATATTCAGACAGTTATAGGGGTCCATTTCTTGGGTGACCCATCCTGCCCCCACTTACCATACATTTGTTTTTCAGAAATTTTCCAAAAGGTGCATTTACATTATAGGATATCTTTCAAAGATTCTTTCAAAATATTTTGTCGAGAGTTCTTTTCAAAAATCTATCAAAAATATTCCAGAGATTCCTTCAGGGTTATTTTCAAAAACATCAAGGATGCATGCGGAATTTATTTAGGGGTTCTATTTCTCGAGGAATTCTATTAGAAAACTTTTGAAATGTTTCCGAGAATTATTCCTTTGGGTTTTCATCAGAAATTCCTCTAGCGATTGCTTGATATTTTTTCCAATGATTCATTTAGAAAACGTTCCATAGATTTTCTCAGTGAATCCATCAAAGAATCATTTAAAATATTATCATATTTTTTTCACGAATCTCTTATTTTTTGTCCTGGAGCATTTTCGAAGTTTTTTAGCTTTCTCCAGTTCTCTCAAGTTTCCATCCTAGTTCCCATGCAAAGTGTTTTTTTTTATTTGCTCCCAATAATAGTTCCTTGAGGGCCCATATAGCCGAGGCGGTAAGCGCACGGGTATTCAGCATGACCATTAGTATGGTACACGCTTGTATGGAAAAAATAAATCCTCGCTCCAGTCGACTTTTTAGATCCCATTTAGGTTCCATATGAACTGTACAAAATTTCAGCGCAATCGGTGAAACTATAATTTAGCGCAAGCGGTTCAAAGTTTTCATAGGATTTACTATGGGAAAAGTTACAATTTCAGATAAAAAATCCCAGAGGTCGTCCCTTGTCTCCTTAATTCAAATTGATCAATGTTTCTTGTAGAATAATCAATTATGAAACTTTCCTTCGAAGACCGCAAAACAATTGGATGCTTGTGGAAAAAGTTATTGATTTATTACCGATTAGTGATCCAACGAACGGCTTTTTATTTTATTTTATCAGCAGCACTGCTGCTGCCGTTGTTACATGGGGTGGCGGGAGGCATCACCACCCCCAGAAACAGCAGCAGCCAAGGCAGCAGCTACAGTGCTGCTAATAAAAAAAAAACAAAAAGCCGTTCATTGGATCACTAATCGGTAATAAATCAATAACTTTTTCCACAAGCATCCAATTGTTTTGCGGTCTTCGAAGGAAAGTTTCATAATTGATTATTGTACAAGAAACATTGATCGATTTGAATTAAGGAGACAAGGGACGACCTCTGGGATTTTTTATCTGAAAATGTAACTTTTCCCATAGTAAATCCTTTGAAAACTTTGAACCGCTTGCGCTAAATTATAGTTTCACCGATTGCGCTGAAATTTTGTACAGCTCATATGGGACCTAAATAGAATCTAAAAAGTCGACTGGAGCGAGGATTTGATATTTGTCCCATACTAATGACCATGCTGAGGGTAACGGGTTCGATTCCCGGTCGGTCCAGGATCTTTTCGTAAAGGAAATTTCCTTGACTTCCTTGGGCATAGAGTATCTTCGTGCCTGCCACACGATATACACATGCAAAATGGTCATTGGCAGAGGAAGCTCTCAGTTAAAAACTGTGGAAGTGCTCATAGAACACTAAGCTGAGAAGCAGGCTTTGTCCCAGTGAGGACGTTACGCCAACAAGAGGAGAGAGGAGAGGAGGAATAGTTCCTTCCGTGATTTTTTCGATATTTTTAGAGATTTTCTATAATTACTTCTGGAATTTCTGCCAAAGAGTTTTCCGATATTTATTTCTTCGCTGGTTTTTATCCGGAGTTTCTCCCGGGATTTCTCTTAGAGATTTTCAGAGTTCTTTCATGAATTTTCTAAATATTTCCTACCAGAGCTTTTTTTTGAGATTTCCCAGTTCCAAAACCAGAATGCATTGCCTTATATTTTTATTTGTTGACTACTTCGTGTGAAAAATGTGGTATTTTCCAAGTATTCCGAGTGGAATAAAATGTGAGTGTTATTAAAAGTTCACTAGGGTTGTTCAAATGAATCCACTAAACTACTACGATAAATTCAAAGTTGAATAACTTCAAATCATTACCTTAAATTTTGGCTTATTCGCTTTTTTGTGGTATTTTCGTACATTTTTTATAAAACAAAATATGAGTGTAATGTAAACATCAACATTTTATCATAAACAGGTCCAAAACATAGTAACGGAAAATTTAAGGCCATACAACTACATGTTATGGCTTTAAATTTTGTTTTATTGACAGTTTTGTATGAAAATTATAGTATTTTTGTAGCTTTTCGAGTAAAATAAATTAAGTGTGTCATGAAAACATCACTATTACTCATCAAGAACGTCCAGTACGCTTTCACGAATAATTTAAAGATAAAACACTACTTTGCACTGTAAGCCATTATTTTTGTTAACCACTTTGCGTGAAAAATGGGGTACTTTCGTTGATTTTTAAGTGAATCAAAATTTGAGTGTAATGTAATCATCACTATTATTCTTCAAGTATGTCCCCCAAACTGCTACGAACATTTCAAGGCTAAAAAACTAGATGTTCTCGTTTGAAATTTAGTTTTATTGGCTACTTTGTAAAAAGTATGGAATTTTCGTAGTTTTCCGGGTAAAACAAAATAAGAGTGTAATTAGAACATTTTCATTGTTCATCAAAAATGTCGAGTATAATCCTACGAACAATTTAAGACCAAAAAACTATATGTCATCGCTTTGAATTTTGATTTATTGCTTATTTTATGTGAAAAATAGGGTATTTTAGCAGTTTTTTGAGTAAGGTAAAATATCAGTGTACTGAAAAATCACTAATTTTGCTTAAACATGTTCACTCCAGCTGTACGCATGATTTAGAGTCGAAAAAACCATATGTCATCGCTTTAAATTTTGTTTTATTGATCAATGTGCGCAAAAAATGCGCTCTCAAAAACACTAGGAAGTGCCTTTTGCTTAATAACTTTGGGTAGACGCATCTATTATATATTTTTTTGAATGGACGATGATCTTGAAACCTGTCCGGTTCCATCGCAAAAAAAAGTTTTGAAATCGGTTGAAAAACGGCCGAGAAATGCCTTGTCAAAGTTGGACTTCCGACTTTTTTTGGACCCTTGGTAGTTTAGGAGTTAACGGTGTTGAGATAATTCGATATTCTGAATCTGCATGTCAAACTGATCCGAAATCCAAATTTTCATGAATTTTGGAGTCCGGGAACCTATTTTAAAATCACTTTGAAGTTTGTAAGGGAGCGATATGTCGAATCACCCCTCGTCGCAGTTTGTACTGGGTGGAGCTGTCAAACAGTTGCCCAGCTGTCAAAAGGTGATTTCAAAAAATCTCTTTGAAATTGATTTTAAGTACCTAAACAAAGTTCTAAAAATCTGAAAAAAATCATAGCGACTCAGAAAAAGGTGCTCTTTCGTATAAAATCAAAAAATCAATACATTTTTCAAAATTTAAAAACCCAATTGGCTGGATTTCGTGAAGATCGTACCCCGGCTGTTGAGCCCGGCTCGTCGCATAACACCTTCCAGGGCGATGTTGAATAGTAGGCAGGAAAGTCCATCACCTTGTCGTAGTCCCCGTCGAGATTCAAATGAACTGGATAGCTCACCCGAAATCCTTACACTGTTCTGCACACCGTCCATCGTTGCTCTTATCAGTCTAGTCAGCTTCCCGGGAAAGCTGTTCTCGTTCATAATTTTCCATAGCTCTGTGCGGTCGATACTGTCGTATGCCGCTTTGAAGTCGATGAACAGGTGATGCGTTGGGACCTGGTATTCACGGCATTTCTGGAGGATTTACCGTACGGTGAAGATCTGGTCCGTTGTCGACCGGCCGTCGTTGAAACCGGCTTGGTAACTTCCCACGAACTCATTTACTTTAGGTGAAAGACGACGGAAGATGATCTGGGATAGCACTTTGTAGGCGGCATTCAAAACGGTGATCGCTCGAAAGTTCTCACACATTAACTTGTCGCCTTTCTTGTGGATGGGACAGATTATCCCTTCCTTCCACTCCTCCGGTAGCTGTTCAGTTTCCCAGATCTTGACTACTAACTGGTGCAGACAGGTGGCCAACTTTTCCGGGCCCATCTTGATGAGTTCTGCTGCGATACCGTCCTTACCAGCCGCTTTGTTGTTTTTGAGCTGGTGGATGGCATCCTTAACTTCCCTCAGCGTGGGAGTTGATTCGTTCCCGTCCTCTGCTGCACCAACATAGTCATTTCCTCCGCTGCACAGTGGCGGGCCTCCATACAAAAGTCGGACAAAACCTCAAATGTTAACCGAAATTGAATTTTAACAGGTTATGATGATTTTAGTTCCCTAAATCTATTTCTGATATGGAACTTAGCATATATTTTGATTTTACTATATTAGGGTGGTTCAAAATTTTGAAATCTGCTGATTATGGAAAACATGTAAAAATAATCGATAATAAGCTATCACGATGTGCTTTCTGAACGTAGGTTTTGATCAACCTTTTAATTTAAGGGTTCTTAAATCATGTATTGGTATTGAAATAAACTATAATTGTGTATTTGTTGCTGTACTTCTTCTTCTTCTTGGCGTAACGTCCTCACTGGGACAAAGCCTGCTTCTCAGCTTAGTGTTCTATGAGCACTTCCACAGTTATTAACTGAGAGCTTCCTCTGCCAATGACCATTTTGCATGCGTATATCGTGTGGCAGGCACGAAGATACTCTATGCCCAAGGAAGTCAAGGAAATTTCCTTTACGAAAAGATCCTGGACCGACCGGGAATCGAACCCTGCTGTTAGGGTGGTCCAAAATCTTCAAAACTACATAAATCAATAGAAAAAATCATTTACCTACGTTTTCTTTCAATGGATCAATTCAGATACCGTAATCCGGGGTCAAATTGATCACTTTGAAACAACTTTTGCGGATAACATTAGTGCCTGTTCAAATATTGCCAAAAGAATTTCTGTAAAACCAGTACCCAGTGGATCTCCATGGAACCATGTGACAGAATTTTGTTCAACAAATTTAAACTTTAAGTTAAATAACTTCAAATGTCAAAATATTGGAAATGCCGCTTTGGGGCGAAATTGATCAGTACAATTAAGCATCGGTTGGAAAGGAAAATTTCCTTCGCCGCTTAATTTTGCTCTTCTAAAATCGAATAACGCGTTTAAAATCTTACAACTAGTGAATCTAATACTCTAAATGCAAAATTAAATTTCGAAATTTTCCCCTTAAACGCCTAAAGGTAGGCAATTTCATTTGAAAAAAGTGATTTCTATTACAATAAATGACTATTTCTTCATAAAATGAACTTTTTATAACAATTTCATGTTCTGATTAGCTGTATAACATCCCAACCAAGGCTCCACAAAAATGTTAAAACAGAGAATTTACGGGAAGTCCTATTAGCAATTGATTGTTTAGCAGCAATGATTTCAGCTAAATGAGAAATGCATTGCAAATTCCTTGAAAAAATAAGGCAAAACTAACTTTTTTCTAAAAAATTAAAAGTCTACACTCATTTCTAGACATCTACGAATCAGATGACGTAAAAAGTTTAAGATCATTACGACGCTTAAGAGTTCCTAGTATGGAATTACAATGTAGTACCCGAGTGATCAACTTCACCCCGCTGATCAATTTGACCCCGGTTTACGGTACCCACCAATGTTGGCTGACAAGACGTGGTCTATTCTCAGGGACTGCCCATAGATCACGTGACATTTTACGGTGGGTGCACGGAGGTGTGTTAATTCAATCGTTATAGGGTCAGGTAGTGTAATATAGTGAACTGCGTAAAATTTGAACTGCTTTTTATCTTTTTATCAATCTCGTTTCAACAACTTCATATATGCTCTTCCGAGTTTGGGTTTTAAGGTACATCGATTCCTGCTATCACTTGTCGAAGCAACCGCAACAACCCTATCTATGAAGAATTGGCAATTCATATTCGCAATATTGAAGGGAGTTTTTGATAAACGATCATCATAGCTCGGTAATCATATTTATGAACAGTAGAGTTCCAGCAAATATTTTTAAAATCTTTATCACTCTGTGTGTCGTTCAGTAGAAATGTGTTTAACAAATCTGCATGAATAACATACAATAGAACTTCAAGTTTAAAAAAAAAACAATAAAAAGGGTTTCACTAAAGAGCGTAAAATGTTCGTTTCATAAAATTGCGATTAAAATATTCAAAGATTGCCTTGGTGATCGCGACGTTTACGCAGAAAAATATTTAACGTAGCGTTCAACGCCATTTAGTGAATTCCTTTTATATTTTTTTAGACGATTGTTGCTTTTAACTGTAGCGATGTGCGTGTAGAAAAGAAACACGTAGATGTCGACGAATTTGTGTCACTATATATTGAAACTTCGATAGAAGTTCGTGAGGAGATTGCTTCCAATGTTGTTGAGCAATTCTAACGATTAAGATGAATCGAAGAAACAACCAGTGTGGGAGCACCCACCTTCTTGTGTTTTTCTGTCAAAAAATAAAATAATATTAAAAAAAATAATTTAAAAAAATGTTAAAGCTGTAGCCATTACGTTATTACATTATCAGACAAGCCCCCCTCCCCCACCCCCCTTATGACCATCTATGACTATCCATTCTGAAGTCAATTTGAACTATGTTAAGATAAAATTTAAACTTCAAACAATATCTCTTCCTCCACAACCATGCGGCTCCATTGTGACCTGATAGAAAAAAAAAATTCGCGCTTAGCGCAAAAATGCGCAAACAGTGACCTATATAACCAAAAACTAGACAAAATTGCACGTCAGATCCGGGATACGGCGTCGTTTTCTGATGTTTCCTAAACAAGTACTGGATCTCTTTAAAACGAAGTTTTTCTTCAAAATTTTATAAAAGTCAATATGTTTGCATATTGTAAAAACATAATAATTTTGTGTTTGAATTCCAAACAATCCCTGAAATGTAATGGTTATTCATACCCAAAAACACAAAAAATATTGTCACATTATTCAAGTCTTCCTAACTTTTACAACGAACTCATGAAGGAAGCTCATAAAATGAAGACAATAAATACTAATATTGTAGCACATAAAACTTCAACTTTGAAAAAATTTACAAGACTCAATTTCCGACACATTCTCTTGAAAATTTGGGGTTTTCTTAGTTGAAGTATCTATAATGGAAGAAAAATATTAGGAAAATAAAATATTGAAGTCGATTTTTGAGGTTTTGTCCGGCTTCCGGCCACTGTGCGCTGCCTTGGTCCTCCGTGCCTACATTCTCTTCTCCATTCAGGTGCTCGTCGAAGTGCTGCTTCCACCTTTCGATCACCTCACGTTTGTCCGTCAGGAGGCTCCCTTCCTTATCCCTGCATATTTCGGCTTGCGGCACGTAGCCTTTGCGGGATGCGTTGAGCTTCTGGTAGAACTTGCGTGTTTCCTGTGAACGGCACAGCAGTTCCATTTCCTCGCACTCCGCTTCTTCCAGGCGGCGCTTTTTCTCCCGGAAGAGACGCGTCTGCTGCTGATGTCGGACTAGTACGAAGAAATAGTTTTCCCTTCATTTGGTTGAACATATTTTTCAAACAGACCGTTTATTGCTTGTCAGGACGCGACAAAACATCGAATTAACCAATAAAATATACATAACGTATCAGAACATTTGGTCTGTAAGCAATATTTCTACAGTTCATAAATTTCAAAGGGTTGATCAATTCATTCAAAATGTATCAACGTAGCATATACAATCGAATATTTGTATCGTTATAAATTATAAATGGCCGTTTCACCTAAATTAAGGATGGATGGTCCCTTTATTCAGGCTATCTATATAGCAAAATCACGCTGCTCATAATAGCAAAGGTAGCACAGAACCATCTTAAAACGCATATTTATATTGAAATCATGTCTGATATTGATGTCAATGTGTCAATATTTATTCTTGTAGATAAATCATTTATTTGTTTGTTTGTTTGTTTTAGTTTTGTTTTGTTTTGTTTTAGCAGCAGCACTGCTGCTGCCGTTGTTGCATGGGGTGGCGGGAGGCATCACCACCCCCAGAAACAGGAGCAGCCAAGGCAGCAGCTACAGTGCTGCTAATAACTTTGAACCGCTTGCGCTAAATTATAGTTTCACCGATTGCGCTGAAATTTTGTACAGTCCATATGGGACCTAGATGGAATCAAAAAAGTCAACTGGAGCAAGAATTTGATGTTTGTCCCATACTACTGTGTAGTGTCGGTAGCGGTTAGTTCAACTGGCTAAGAATAGCACTACGGACCGCCTGTTCCAGTGGTAGGAATCCACTAATCAGGTGACCCCTAATTCAAGGTGTTAGACCAAGCCCACTCGTGGGCTTCATACTACACACGCAACAGCACGTCGTTAACGATTTTTAATTTCGTTATCCACCCATTTTCGCACCGGTCGTTCGTTTCCATGTGAGTAAAATAATGATCGGTCGCTTTTGCGCACCGGTGGTCTCTATTCTATCCGTACCATCGGTTTTTTGCACTTCTGTAAATCATCGCAATGTTTTGTGTATTTCTATGGTGTTATTGCAAATCTTATTCAGTATAATAATCTGTGCTCATATTTTGAAAGACGGGGTTTTGGATAAGACTGAAAACAGTTAGTAAAAATTGAACTGAAAATAAACAATTCCCTTGGAAATTTGTACCAGTTTTGGTGCATTTAAAGATATCATTTTCTCAATAATGTAGGTATGATTGTATTTAATCCCGGAATTCAAGCCATCTTTTTTTTAATTATATCTTTGTTGCTTACTGTTTGACTTGTAGGTTGAATTTTTATCTAAAATAATATCCATCTCTTCGATATCCATGTTGCCTTTCTCGCAAGAAATTTATCTGAATTTGAGATTCTGAGCATCTTTTTTAATAATTTGGATTATTGAATAATTACATCCCTTGCATTACCAACACATTTATAACGTAGTTGTCTCCTTTATAACTTCGCGTAGAAGATTCTTGAATCCTGGTCATAGTAGAAGCTGTCTTCTAACAGTCTGCGATAAGTTTGCGCAACCATTTTCATTAACGTGTATTTTAACATCAGCTAATTCTGTACTCAGTCACAACCTTTTAGTTACAAAGCATCAATCGGAAATCTTAATATATATTGCGATCTTTTGGATGCTGGTATATGAATATTTTGTTGAAAGCAGATTCTATGCGCTTGAAGTAGACTGCGTATTAGTCAAAGTACATTATGAGCCCACTCTCCTTTTTGGCACTTCATACAAAAATTGTTGTATTTTAACATCCAACACCTTGCTTTTTCTATAACGAGGAACCTACAATATGGCAGTCCTGCGCACCGCCTATTTTAATTGATGAAACTCGGCAGCTCGACTACATTTTTTAGATTTTTATCGGTATGATTAAAGTTTGTTTTTACAAAAAAAAAAATACCTGTAGTGTTTCTATGATATCTGATTGGGTTAGGTACAGTCAAAGCATCTTCGAAAAATCGTAACTACTATTATCTAATCTTATACATACGTAGCCAGTACGGAATCACCCTGGAAAGCAATCGTGTTACTTTTCTTGTCAATATTGATGCTTGCAGCATATCAGAGATATGACACATGCATCAAAGCGGCCAGGTCTACTGCGTTGTATTTACGCGCAAAGATGATTCTTCGAAATACTTGGAGTACAGAATATTTTCTTTCGGCAAGGTACTTCTTGAATTTACAGGGGAGGAAGGATTCGTGGACATATTGTACCAAACGGTCCAGATTACATGTTGATGAATATGTTTTAAATATATGAACATGTGGATAATAGAGCTATGAATAAATGTGTAATATAGGAAAGATCTCCCCAATTGTTGGGTTGTTTTTATAGATCTAATGTCGAACCTCCTTTTTACATAAGGTCTTCGCGGTTTTTTTTTTCTGCTTTGCCCTATTGTTTCTACAAGGGTGAAGTTACCCATTTCGCACACTTTCTTGCTAATGTCTCGTTTATTTAAATTATATTTTTAAATTTATATTTAATAAACCACCCACTGACGACCACCATTTTCAAAAACAACAATCAAACCAAAACTCCTTTGCCTTTTTCGAAATATACACGACAAAATGAAAGGCAAGGCACAGCTCTTTCAAAGCGGGGGATCTCAGCCCGGAAAGTGAAGAAAGAAAACCTTTTGGTCACTTATTACCGTCAAATGGTATCTTTCCGGGTTAGAAAATACGCACATCTTCTCACCGGAATCTGCGACGGATGACGATAATTTTGGAACTTGTCGGAACGAACTTCGCGAGTTATTTATTTGGACATTTTTCTATATGGGCGAAACTAAGCTTTACTTGCTGCGTAGAAAACCCGGCTCAAACATGTACGTGTTAAAAAAGCAAAACTCACTGAATCACTATACATTTCTTCAAATATTAGTTTCGAAACGATCGGCCGAATCAAAAACTAAAGGTGCGATTATGAACAATCGTAACTATTTTTAAAAGAAAATCAATACATTTTCGTTATGCATGATCCTAAAATTGGCGAAGAAGGGAAAGCTTTATTCATAACATACTTAAGCAAAGCTTGTCAATTTAAGCCTATTATTTTTCTGCGTTTGTATTGTCACTCTATCACAATTGTATGTCAGACAATTTGTTGTGTTATTCGTGTAACGATCTATGCATTATTTGGTTGAAAATTTCAAAACAAGTAAAAATAAAAAATTTAAATATTTGATGCAAACTAAAATAAATACATACCTATACAAAACAAGAAAATCATTCTCTAGAAACTATATACCTGGCAACAAATCCATACTCATGTTCTTTCGTCTCCTCTTTACGCTACCCAGAGAGCTAAACGCGAGAGAGCGCACGAGCCTACGGATAGAGACCGTACTTTGCGTGTCTCTATATTCTAAGCCCTGCTACGAACCGTACGTAAAGTTTTCGCTTTCTAGCCCTACTTAGCAACGACCGGTGCGGTGCGCTTCTTTGTTCGGGGATCTACTTAACGTTAAAACGCTTGATGGAGCCCATGAGTGGGCTTGGTCTTATGCGCAGGGTTGAAAAAATCTCATTCAATTGAATGAATTTCTGGTGAACTGAATGCTTTTGACATTCATTTTCAGCTCCGCTGTGAGATACTTGAAAGTGAACGCAGAAAAATTCAACTACTTTGTGGAGGTAATGACTGCACCATCATCAACACACGCTCTGCGCTGATGGACGCTTCATGTCAACACCGGCCGCATGAATGCGACTCGCCCATAAGCAAGCGTGGTGAATTTTTGTCGTTTGAGTGCCGGTCACAGGAAAAATGTTGCTTTTGAACCTCGCCGTCTCCCCAGTGTGAGCGACGAGAGAATTTTTATTCTCATCTCAATTGCCTCCGTGAAGGACAGGGGCTTCAACGTCAGAAGCGGTGTGGTGAAAAGACAAAAACAAAAACTCACGTGCGTTGGGAGCTTCGGAGTTTTTGCAACCGTGGTTATGCGGCTTTACGCTTACCGTGCCTAGGAATAAATGGTTAGGGGGGGTCTTATAAAAACCTAATCGCAAACGGAGCCTGTGGAGTACCAGGGCACCCTCCACAGTATTCGCCCTTACTGTGCTAACCGGAGCAATAGCGTGGTGGACCTTGTGTTTCTCCGAGACAATCAGCTGCCCTTCTTCAATCTCATACTTGAGGCTGAATAAGGGCGGGATTATGAATATGTTATTAATTAGTTTAAATTTTCACCAATATGGTTTCGCAGTGTATTCTGTGCATCCTCACCTTTGGCGCACTCAAATCGATACCGATCTGGCTTTATTGTTGCTGTTCTTTTTTGTGCTGTGATTGTTAAGAGTTTAATCTTGCCTAGTTTGGGAAGTAGCTACATTTAGGATAGCTGAGATCAATCTTCAGCACAAAAGAACAGCAACAATCAATCTTTGTAGACTTATGCAAAATGGTACAGCCCAAGTGGCGTTAGTCCAAGAACCTTACTTTCGTAAGGGGAATTTCTATCTAGGAAACCTTGTGAATCCGGTGTTTGCTACTTTCAGTAAACATGAAATGGCAAACTCACGTGTCATGCCTCGAGCATGTGTGCTTGTCAACAACGCAATCGTTGCTACACTCATCTCTGAACTAACTACCAGAGATGTAGTGCTATCACAATCGATGTATCTGTTGGAAACCTCAAAAGGAAATACGTCTATTGTTCTGTGTATTTACCGCATGACGAACCATCCATAACGGATGCTTTCAAGCAAGACATTGCATACTGTACTTCAAAAGGCATTCCGCTAATTGTTGGTAGTGATGCTAATGCTCGCCATATAATCTGGGGCAGCTCAGACATCAATTTGAGAGGCTCCAGTTTGATGGAATACTTAAGTAGTACAGATCTTGGATTACTTAACATAGGCAACCGCCCAACCTTCATGGTATCTGGTAGAGAGGAAGTGTTAGACATAACGCTTTGCTCTAGCAGAATTAGTCATGAGCTGACCAATTGGCATGCGTCAGATGAAAAATCTTTATCTGACCATCGCTACATCTTGTTTGAACATGTGAATGTTACTTCGCAAACTTTGCGTTTCAGGAATCCCCGGCCAACCAACTGGGATCTCTTTACCGATTTGGTTGCAGCCAAATTTCATGGATACTCACCATCCATTGACACTCCAAGTGATTTAGATGATGCCGTTGATACTACAACGGCCTTCATCATGGAAGCTTTTGAAGAAGCTTGCCCTCTGCGGTCTGTGAAGACCACAAGAGGAACCCCTTGGTGGAACTCCGATCTGGCGAAGCTCAGGAAACAATGTAGAAAGAGTTTGAACAGACGACGTTCGGCTGGATCGGAGGCTTTCAGGTCGGCTCGCAAGGCCTACCAGAAAGCTCTTCGGTCTGCTGAACGATCCGGCTGGAAAAACCTTGGTATAAATGTTTCCAGTCTGAGTGAAGCCAGTCGATTGAACAAAATCCTTGCAAAATCTAAGGATTTTCAAGTGAACGAACTTCGTTTGCCAAATGGTGATTTCACTTCCTCAGATGAGGAAGTTTTGGAATGTTTATTCAGTACACACTTCCCCGGATGTGTGGATATTACATCTTCAGATGAACCTGATGTCTTTTCTTGTAGTTATGATTCGTTAGCTTCGGCTCGGAGTATCATAACTTTAGAATCGATTGAGTGGGCACTTAATAGCTTCGCTCCTTTCAAATCTCCTGGGGCAGATGGGATTTATCCTATTTTGCTTCAGAAGGGATTTGATTATTTCAAACATGTTTTGAAAAAACTACTTGTTTGCAGTTTTGCTACAGGGTATATTCCCAAATCCTGGAGGGATATTACTGTAAAGTTTATTCCGAAAGTGGGTCGTGCGTCGTATGAAGAAGCAAAGAGTTTCAGACCTATCAGTTTGACCTCTTTTCTTCTGAAATGCTTAGAACGCATTGTGGATCATCACATCCGTGATGTTCATCTGGCCAAAGAGCCTCTTCATGTGAACCAACATGCTTACCAATCTGGAAAGTCCACTGTGACTCTTTTACACAAAGTTGTTTACGATATCGAGAAGGCATTCGCTCAAAAGCAATCCTGCTTGGGTGTTTTCTTAGATATCGAGGGTGCCTTTGATAACGTGCCTTTCGATGCCATATTGGAAGCCGCATGGGGTCATGGTATATCTCCACTGATTTCCAATTGGATTCACCAAATGCTCAAAACCGACATTTCTTCTCGACATTGCGTCAAGCGGCGTCTTATCACCACTTTTGTGGAATCTCGTAGCAGATACGCTATTGAGGCAACTCAATAATAGCGGTTTTCCTACTTATGGTTTTGCCGACGACTACCTAACATTGTTAGTTGGTATGTGCATCAGCACCCTTTTCGACCTGATGCAAAACGCCCTTCAGGTAGTTGAGGGTTGGTGTCGCCAATATGGCCTTTCGGTTAATCCGAGTAAAACATCTATTGTTCTTTTCACGGAAAGGCGAAACCGTAATGGCGTTCGACTTTTGCGTCTGTTTGATTCTGAAATCGATGTGACTGAACAAGTAAAGTACGTTGGAGTCATTCTTGATTCCAAGCTTTCCTGGACACCTCACATTGAGTTCAGAATCAAGAAAGCTTGTATGGCCTTCGGGCAATGCCGGCGTACTTTTGGTACAACTTGGGGTCTAAAACCCAAGTATATCAAATGGATTTACACAACTGTGGTTCGGCCAATATTGGCTTATGGATGTCTTGTGTGGTGGCAAAAGGGTGAAGTGAGAACGGTCCAATCAAAATTAGGCCATCTCCAAAGGATGTGCTTAATAGCGATGTCTGGAGCGTTCTCTTCAACTCCTACGGCAGCGCTCGAAGTGCTCTTTGACGTTGCCCCACTACACATTCATCTCAAACAAGAAGCACTTTCTTGCACTTACCGTCTATGGGTACTCGGTTTACTAGAGGAAACTTCTATGAACCGTACTTCAACACACACCTCGTTGTTTCCACTTTTGGTGAATTTGGACAAAGTTGTCCTTGCTCCAAGTGATCTTACAATTGTTTGTAATTTCCAATTTCTGATATAGGACATTTTCCACGAAATTTCCTTACCGGGAAGAATGGACATCTGGTTATCTGGAGAGAAGTATTTCAGACGGCATCGTGTGTCACACTGATGGCTTCCTTCTCGAAGGTCGAGCAGGTGCTGGTGTTTAGTCTCGTGAGCTAAGGCTGTATCAGTCTTATTCACTTGGTAGACACTGCACCATTTTTCAGGCCGAAATCTTTGCTCTTAAGACTGCCCCAGAAAGTATGGACGCACCTAGTCTTCAGTTGACTGGGCCTGATCGATAGTTCTTGTTTCGGACTTTGTTTTGGCTGTTTCTGCTTACTATAGGATCGAAAATTCAAACGTTCTTTGCCACGATGAACATCGGAACTCGAAATGGTAACTTTTTTGGTCATGCCCCGCTCTGTGTAACCTAGAAGGTTTTTTCTTGTGCTTAAATATCTTCATCATTTGTTTTTCCAAACGGTGGCTAGCAGGACCTTTATTTTTTACCCAATTTTTGCCTATGCTTAAACGTGTTATCCCCACCATGTTTTCTGATTGTTGCTTGCACGGTCTCCTAACTTACTCCCACCATATTTTGCTCATTTCCTTAGTGATCTTTCAAGCCCTGTTCATCGTTTGTGCACATTTTTTCGATGATGTTCCGCTGAAAGCTCATGTATTTTGAAATAAACTGTTGGAATAGCAAAAACTGCTATACGAATGCTGAGAAAATAGGTTTACTAAAAGGATGTAGTTTTCAAAAAGAACTTGTCATCAATAGTTTTGAAATGCAAGTATTTTCTTTATGCGTCCATACTTTCTGGACCGGTCTTTATGTGCGGAGTGCAATCAGCACTCCAGCAGCACGTAATGGGCAAAGTAATATACTCTGTTCAGATAGCCAGGCTACTATTAAAGCACTTGCTTCGGCCAACTCCAGGTCGAAGATAGTTATCGTTTGTCGAACTCAAATCGAGGAGCTGAATTCAGCAAACGCTGTTCACCTTGTATGGGTACCTGGTCATTCTTCCATCGCTGGAAATGAATTGGCTGATGAGTTAGCTCGCACTGGAGCATCACATGACTTCATTGGCCCTGAGCCAGCTATTCCGGTATCCAAGTGTTGGCTTCAGATTGATACCTGGGCTGCCACTCAACACAGGCAATACTGGAATAGTTTGGAGTCATGTCGTCAAACCAAATTGTATAGTGCTGAGCCATCTCTACGGGTGGCGAATTCGCTACTTAAGATACTTAAGTATCTAACTAATTTGTCTAAGCAGAATCGCAGCATGCTGGTCAAAGCATTGAATGGCCACTGCCGACTCAGCTATCACATGGCGAATATTCAGCAAGCTGATTCATTTGCCTGTGATAGCTGTGAATCCGATTATGGATCTTCGTATCATTTGATATGTAACTGTCCAGTTTTCGCGCAACTGCATTTCCGAGTATTCGGTAAACACTTATTAAGGGAAACTGACTTCAGAAACCTGAATCTTCAGGATATTCAGGATGTTCTTAACCCGCTGTGGTAAAGAGCTATAGGCTCTCTTTCGCTTTATGAGTTATTACAGTGCCCTTTTCAGGGCGCTGTTTGAACCCATTGTGGTACGCTTGTGCGTTAGTACCCTCTTCCAGGGTATTTTTCCTATTTCCCTTCCTGTCCCCATCCCCATCCAAATCCTTTTTCCTTTCTTTTCCCTCAGGTAGATGATGAAATAGGCTGTTATTTTGGCGATGGCACAAATGTCCCAAATGGAGGATAACGTGCCTCTGGAGCCGGCCTTCTGATACCTGATACCGCTTGGTTGCATAACTTGTAGGCGTTATATGATAGATTGACACAGTGCTGTGATGAAAGTTGGAAGGAAGGGAAACAGCTTTTTCCAATCCGTTTCTGGTTCTAGCTATCGCTACGAACATACGAATATACATGAGATGTATATGAAGGAGAGAGAGAAAGTAGATAGAAAGATACAAAGTAGGAGGAAAGGGACGAGCCAGGGTTTGAACCCAGGACCTTCTGCATATGAATCAGAAGCGGTAGCCACTAGACCACCAAGCTCATAGAGCCATATAGAAGAAGAATAAGAATAAAACAAAAACTATGAATACTGATTTTCTACTAAAACATTTCAATTTGGAACCTATACTTGTGTGGATTTCAGTCTTTGAATAGGACAGATCGGTGAAGTACTAGATTTGTAGTAATGAGCTGAATTTTAGTATGGTGAGAAGGTCAATTCTCCGTTTCTGCAATGAAATGGTGCAAAAAGCGTGGGTGTTATGATTCCTTGCCTAATTTAATGCTGTTTGAGCAAAACTTTGGGCAACAGTGTTGTTATTTTCTCCATTTCTTGCAACATAAACAACATAGTTATCCAAAGTTTTGCTCAAACAGCATCAAATTAGGCAAGGAATCATAATACCCACGCTTTTTGCACCATTTCATTGCAGAAACGGAGAATTGACCTTCTCACCATACTAAAATTCAGCTCATTACTACAAATCTAGTACTACACCGAACGTGCCCCATTAACAAATTACACTGTCCATCAAAAATCTGGAATCAAATCTTTCAGCATCTTAAAAATATTTGACACCACCTAAAAAGGGTTTATTCCAGAGCCCTATGATACTGATCCATTATGAGCTCATGATGGATTGATTTTTGTTAAAGAATGTATAACTGTTTCATTGGACAATTAAAACCCACAACCAGTCGCAAAAGCAAAGATGTTCGTTTTTTCAAAAGATTAATTAGCTCCACATTTTGGTTTGAGTTTGAGTTTAACAATGCTTTCAGAAAAAAATGCGAAAACAATTCGACAACATGCTGTTACAATGTCATTGTCCCGAACGAAAATTCATTTGCCAACTCTATGTTGCTTGTTGCCGCCAACATCTGGTTTTTGCGGTCACCAGTTTTGTGCTAAATTTAAATATTTTGCTTCTTGACACCAGCTGAATTTGTTTACTACTGGCGACATACGGCGGTGGTTTACTATCGTGCCGTTTCTCTCGCGCAATGTGGAACATGGATTGTGTGGGCGTGCGTATGCAAATTCGGCGGACACGTGTTCCGATGTTAACTTTCATGTGCGGATTGGTGTTGCTTGATATGTTTTGATGTTTTACTGTAGCAAAATATTTACGCGAAACATTTATGGCTGTGATATTCACTACTATCAAGACGACGAATAGCAAACAAACATTTAGGCACCAAAGTACGGATTTATTCGTTCGAACATCCAAATTTGCGATAAAAGTTCAACATTTCACGCGACGGCTGCTCGGTTGGGTTTTGCGGTTATTCGATTCTACAATTGCATTATCAGATCTGAACGTTTCGCCCATCACTGAGTGAGGCCTTCTGGCCGGTGATGTTATACATCGATGTAAGTTTTCGAGCTCAGCGCGTTTTTGCTTCTTTTTTTCTCGTTAAGCAACCATCAAGAGTTCCAGTCACGGCAAAATACTTATTTACAGCTAAATGTTCATAAATTACACTTAAAACTGATTGTAATTTAAAAAGTGATAAATATAACAACGTAACATTAAAAAGTAGGTAAAAGTTTGTGATGCTTCCTTATTTGTTCATTTCGATTTGTTCCAACTATTCGGTAGGCGAATTAAAATGCAAGTTGCCTTCTCTTCTGCTGTAAATCTATTCGAGCATGGGGCGGTTCGATTATAATTGATAATATTTCAACAATTAGATTTTTGTCATTGAATAACGTCAATAAATGGGAGATTATTTGTGGCGCTTTTGGATTGAAGACTGGACCTTGGAAAGTGCTTACGAGTACAGCGTTTTCTCCACCCATTCGTCCATGCTGAATGTGGCCATGTTGGTGCCCTCGGTGTCCCTTTCCCGGAAGATGTCTGCGGAATGTAGAGGCTGTTGTATTCATAGGCACTATGATGATCACTCACTATCCCAAAACTTACCGATCATGGTTTTGATTTTGACGGCACACATGATGAAGTCATCGAACGCTATCGATCCGTCCCGAGAACCGTACCGGTGTACCAGGCCATTGAGGATCCGATTGTTCAGATGGTAGCCAGCCGAATGCAACGCTTCACGAAGCTCGAACGCACTCAATCGCCCGGTCTGGTCCTGATCGTACAGTTTGAACACCGCCTTCCACTTGGAGATGTCGGTCAGAAGGGTTTGGAACTCTTCGAAGCCGAGCTTACCGGACTGGTCGGTGTCCAGCATGGCGACCATGGAGCGGCAGACGTCCTTCGAAAAACCGGTACCACCTTGATCCACTAGAGGTGGAGAAAGAGAGAAAAATGGAAAATAACTATTAGGTTGTAGTTAGGAAAGCGCAAAAAGTTTCGAAGAATTTACAAGTTATTTACAAGTGAACCTACCGGCAATAAACCTATATATTTCAAAAAGCAGTACACTTTTTCAATGTCACGGCTGGAAGCCCTGAACAAACCCAATTTTTACCAAAAAAATAAAACACCTCTTTTGAACCTCGCTGCAATGTACGTTCTCCTGATGTATCCAAGGTTCCACTTGCTGTACCGACAATCGATAAGATCTGTTACCAAGCAGATGCACTTAACCGATGTCCATATCGCCGAAAACAACAGCTGGTAAGTTGTAGTTTACCTCGAAAACTCAGTGATTCCTATTACTCTTGTCCGAGTTTCAATTTATTGAAAACGTGATTATTAGGGAGTCCTTCAGACAAAGCAATGTATCCCATTAAAAACTATCGAATTATCCCGTTATTAAGTGAGATTTAAGATTCATTTTGAATGATTAATTTTCACGTACCTACCCGACCCCCGACAACTCATTTTCAAAATGCTGGCATTTCGTCAATTTTCATCCGATTTTTTTTTTACAGTTGCCCTCAATCGGTCATAAATTGGTGCTAGTTTATTACACTCAAGTGGCCATGCAATATTCGGAACCATTCCGGAGATATTCCGGATTGTACTGGGGTCAGGGAGTGGGTGAGGTGTCTGTTTTGGCTAATGGCTATAGTGATTATTTCGTGTGTTATTGTGTTTAAGAGGCCCCCGCGGAACCTGTTCGAGGTGTTCCGGAGCAGCCATATCAGTTGATACAAACTTCAGTCAATTTGTTCTGCCCCATTCCCTTGAAATCATGAAGACTGGTACGTCGCACGGGATGCAGACCAGAAATGTCCCCGATGACATCCTTGTGGAACCTATGCTAGATGTTCCGGGGTGGCCATATTAGTTGATACATACTTCAGTGTATCGTTTCTGACTCAGTCATTCGAAATCATAAAGATTGATATGTCGCACGGCATGTTTAGGTTGAAAACAATAAGTGTCCGCAATTAGGCCCCGCGGAACCTGTCACGGGGATCCGGATAGGTCAACTTATATAAATCTGGTTATCGCAGTTGTGTTTTAATACATACATTTATTTGTTCAACATCACATTTAAGACAAGACATAATCAACAATAGTACGCCACAATACCCGGTATGAGGCTGCCGCTCTCCATCCTCGGTCGCGCCCGATGCTCGCCAAGTCACGCTCCACCTGGTCCGCCCATTGTGCTCTCTGCGCTTCACGCCTTCTTGTGCCAACCGGATCAGTTGCAAACACCAGCTTTGCAGGGTTGTTGTCCGGTATTCATGCAACATGCCCTGCCCACCGTAAATTTCCGGCTTTGGCCACCTTCTGGATGCTGGGTTCGCCGTAGAGTGCAGCGAGCTCGTGATTCATCCTTCTCCGCCACACACCGTTCTCCTGCACACCGCAAAAGATCGTCCTTAGCACGCATCACTCGAAAACTCCGAGTGCTTGCAGGTCTTCATCGAGCATGGTCCATGTCTCGTGCCCGTAGAGGACCACCGGTCCTATGAGCGTTTTGTACATGGTTCATTTGGTGCATGGGTGAATCTTTTTCGACCGCAGTTTCTTCTGGAGCCCGTAGTAGGCCCGACTTTCGCTGATGATGCGCCTCCGAACTTCACGACTCACGTTGTTGTCAGCCGTCAGTAAGGATCCGAGGTAGACGAATTCCTCCACCACCTCGAAGGTATCCCCGTCTATCGTAACATTACTACCCAGACGGATCAGGTCGTGTTCGGTTCCGCCTACCAGCATGTACTTTGTTTTTGAGGCATTCACCACCAGTCCGAGTTTTGCTGCTTCGCTTTTCAGGTGGGTGTACAGCTCTGCCACCGTTCATAATGTCCATGTCGTCCGCAAAGCACACAAATTGATCGGATTTTGTGGAAATCGTTCCCCGGCTGTTGAGCCCGGCTCGTCGCATCACACCTTCCAGAGCGATGTTGAAGAGTAGACATGAGTGTCATCACCTTGTCGCAGCCCCCGGCGAGATTCGAATGAACTGGATAGTTCACCCGGAACCCTTACGCAGTTTTGCACACTGTCCATCGTTGCTTTAATCAGTCTAGTCAGCTTCCCAGGAAAGCCGTTTTCGTCCATGATTCTCCATAGCTCTGCGCGGTTGATACTGTCGTATGCCGCTTTGGAGTCGATGAACAGGTGATGCGTTGGGATCTGGTATTCACGGCATTTCTGGAGGATTTGCCGTACGGTAAAGATCTGGTCCGTTGTCAACCGGCCGTCGATGAAGCCGGCTTGATAACTTTCCACGAATTCATTCGTTTTAGGTGACAGACGACGGAAGATGATCTGGAATAGCACTTTGTAGGCAGCATTCAAAATAGTGATCGTCCTGAAGTTCTCACATTCCAAATGGTCGCCTTTCTTGTGAATGGGGCAGATTACCCCTTCCTTCCACTCCTCCGGTAGCTGTTCGGTTTCCCAGATCCTGACGATCAGCCGATGCAGACAGGTGGCCAATATTTCTGGGCCCATCTTGATGAGTTCAGCTGCGATACCATCCTTACCAGCTGCTTTGTTGGTTTTGAGCTGGTGAATGGCATCCTTAACTTCCTCAGCGTGGGAGTTGGTTCGTTCCCGTCCTCCGTTGAACTGACGTCGTCGTTTCATCCGTCGCCGTGGGCTCCCGTGCCGACGTTCTCCACGCCGTTCAGGTGCTGATTGAAGTGCTGCTTCCACCTTTCGATCACCTCACGTCCGTCCGTCAAGAGGCCTCCGTCTTTCCCTGCATATTTCGGCTCGCGGCACGAAGCCGTTGCGGGATGCGTTGAGCTTCTGATAGAACTTCCGTGTTTCTTGGGAACGGCACAGCAGTTCCATGTCTTCACACTCCGCTTCTTTCAAGCGGCGCTTTTTCTCCCGAAAGAGGCGGGTCAGCTGTTTCCGCTTCTGTTTGTAACGCTCCACGTTCTGTCGGGTCCCTTGCTGCAGCATTACCGCCCTCACTGCGTTCTTCTTCGCCAAAACCGTTCTGTACTCTTCGTCGAACCATTCGTTCCATCGATTCCGTTCCACGTACCCGATGGTGCTCTCGGCTGCGTCGTTGATAGCTGCTTTAACTGTACTCCAGCAGTCCTCTAGAGGGGCCTCATCGAGCTCGCCCTCGTCTGGCAACGCGGCCTTGAGTTTCTGCACGTATGCTGAGGCGACATCCGGTTGTTTCAGTCGCTCTAGGTTGTACCGTGGCGTTCGCCGGTACCATACATTGTTGATGACGGAGAGTTTTGGGCGCAGTTTGACCATCACCAGGTAGTGGTCGGAGTCGATGTTGGCGCCACGATAGGTCCTGACGTCGCTAATGTCGGAGGAAGGCCGTCCGTCAATCAGAACGTGGTCGATTTGAGATTCTGTCTGCTGTGGTGATCTCCAGGTGTAACGATAAGGGAGGTTGTGTTGGAAAAAGGTGCTACGTATGGCCATATTTTTGGAGGCGGCGAAATCAATGAGTCGTAAGCCGATTTCGTTCGTCTGCTGGTGGGCGCTGAACTTACTAATGGTCTGACTTCCTCCTCCTGGCCTACCTGAGCGTTTAAATTTCCTATCGTACTCGCGTTTGAGCTGCTCGTAAAATGCGTCCTTGTCACCATCAGTACTTCCGGAATGTGGGCTGTGCACGTTTATTATGCTGAAGTTGAAGAATCGGCCCTTGATCCTCAACCTGCACATTCTTTCGTCGATCGGCCACCAACCGATCACGCGCCTCTGCATATCACCCATCACGATGAAAGCTGTTCCCAGCTCGCGTGTGTTGCCGCAGCTCTGGTAGATGGTATGATTACCTCTAAACGTTCGCACCATGGATCCTGTCCAACACACCTCCTGCAGCGCTACGATGCCGAACCCGCGGTCCTTCAGTAGATCGACGAGTATGCGGGTGCTCCCAATGAAGTTGAGAGATCGGCAGTTCCACGTACCTGTTGACTATTTTCGACTGTCGAATTTTACTCTCGGTGGATGGCTTGCCAGTCTTGACAAAAATAAAAATACTGCTATTTTATCTTGTCCGACGTTTCGGTCCGTTTGGGACCTTTTTCTGGGACTCTAAAAGATTATTTATTAAATCAATTAGACAAAATTACAAAATTTCAAACTTTTCATTTTTACCGAATTTTACAGATTTTTCGTCCAGTGTGGTTCTGTGGAACGTGTAAATGTCGGTTCAGAGTTTCTGTTTAAAAAAACGCAAATTTGAAAAACTTACACGGAGAGTTTTGCAGTGAGGAAATATTAAGTTTTTCAAATTTGCGTTTTTTTTAAACAGAAACTCTGAACCGACATTTACACGTTCCACAGAACCACACTGGACGAAAAATCTGTAAAATTCGGTAAAAATTGAAAAGTTTGAAATTTTGTAATTTTGTCTAATTGATTTAATAAATAATCTTTTAGAGTCCCAGAAGAAGGTCCCAAACGGACCGAAACGTCGGACAAGATAAAATAGCAGTATTTTTATTTTTGTCAAGACTGGCAAGCCATCCACCGAGAGTTCCACGTACCGAGTTTCCAATCGCAAGTCCTTTTTGTTCGCTGGGGTCGTTGCCGTTGGTCTCGGTTCGAATTATTCTGTTGCTGATTTTCCGTTACAATGGTTTTTACGGCTGGCTCGTAGGGCCTGACACCAACCCCGTACTTTCCGGAGGACCATAGTGCACAGTCGAGCTTAGAGTCCTTCCCTGGCACTCGGACGTAGATCAGCCGCCCCTAACATGGGAATCAGACGCTGTTGTGAGCCGTTCCTCCTGGAGAACAGACGCTCAGGTTTGCCGAAGCAAACCCCCCCCTTCCCTGTCAGCCTATGACCAAAGTTCCCCCCGTGGTTGGTTACCCGATCTTCCCTAAGGTTGCTCATAGTTTCCGGCCGATACCGCGAGGAGGTAGGGATAGGAGTTGCTGGGCAGAGGCTAGTGGATCACAATGGGATCTGAATTGCGCAGCATACCCGGCCTTTACCGTGCCAGTTGTGTTTTAATGTTTGCCACAAAAAATTCGCTGAAAATCGATAGTTCAAACACAATAACATACCAAATGATCATTTTTAGTCATTTTGGCAACCAACCCCCTGATCCCAGCAAAATCCGGAATATCCCTGGAATGGTTTCGGACATTGCATGGCAACTTGAGCATAATAAACTAGCACCAATTTATGATCGATTGAGAGTGACTTCAAATAAATCGGATGAAAATTGACGAAATGCCAGTATTCTGAAAATGATTTGTCGGAGGTCGAGTACGTGAAGGTTAATTACTTGGAAAATATGTTAGGCGCCATCCACAAATCACGTAACGCTCTAGGGGAGGGGGGTGGTGTAGTATGGCCAAGCGTTACGGCCCATACACAAAAATTACGGGCTTTCATACAAAAAAGCGTTACAGTTGGGGGAGGGGGTGGGGGCGGATTTGTCGAAAAATGTAGATTTTAGCGTTACGTAATAAATGGATGCTGCCTTCGCCACTATCACGAGGATGATGACGTGATGAGAGCGATGTTGAAGTTCGTGATCACGCCCCTCTTGCCGCCGCTTGATCTGGTAGCGACCACAAACGAACACCATGGAACATTGTAGCATGAAAGCAGGGGAAACTAGAGGGTGTGAGATTTGCTAGCTACACTCCATTTTTACCAATTTGATTTTGCTCCATTAGGCGCTGTCCATAAACTACGTAAACTCATTTTGGGCCATCTCGGACCCCACCCCCTTCCCCCCGTAGACTTTTGTTCATACAAAATATTGGAAATTTGTATAGAGCGTACACTTTGGCCAGACAAACAACAAACCCCCCCCCCCCCACACACACCCAAGAGTCTACGTAGTTTATGGATAGGCCCTTACTGCTAGTGCAAAAGAATGCTGGTCAATTCTTTGAAGAAATTCTTGATAAACCTACTATTGATGAGTGTCAGGTGGAAATTTTCGGTGTTAGATGTTTCCTTGCGGAATTTGTTAATGAACACTTGAAAGAAAGCAGAGAAATTTTTGGAGCATTGGAGAAATTTAGGATGGAATATCTGGAACAATTCAACACTTCAAAGCTCCTGGGTAAAAGCCTTGTGAACAAAACCCTAATGAAGCACCTCGTTTGGCTCCTACAGCAACCTCTGGAGAAACCTCGCGGAATCCCGTAGCAAACATCTGAGAAAATATTGTCAAAATGTAAGGGATAAATTGCTTTTTACAAAATTTCTATGAAATAGCTTATCAAGCTAATCTAGATTAAATTATATGAAAAATTTCACTTGCATAGAGGGAAACTGTTATATATGTTTAGCATGATGCTTCCAATTTCGTTTTACTCATAACGAAAGACTGAGGCGCTGCTTGTTTTGTTTCTATTTTTTTTATTTTGTTAGCAGAGAGCACAAGATAAAAGGTAGAATGGAATCAATCGGTGCCATAGACAGTTTATTTTCGAATTTGGGTTAAGTTGAAGCTGAGTTTATTTAGCCAAGGGCGTAGCCAGAGGGGGGCAGGGGGGGGGGGCGTGGCCCCCCTGGTCGACAATTTTTTTTAATTCAAGCCGATTCAAAGATTGTCAATAATTCAAGTGTTCCAGAAAAAATATTAAAAAAAAAAACTATTCTCTAGACTATTCTAATAATTGAGGTTTATATCCACAATTATTCAACCTTTTTTTTTCTTGAGAATCACAGGAAATCTCGCCAAGTATTTCTCCAAGAAATCTACTTCAATCTTATCATAGAATTTATCCAAATAACAAGCTTGGGTGAATGGTTAAATTTTGTGATGTTTATTCATGGAACACAAAAACAGCATGGCAAGTTTCCGGTAGGGAAAACAAGGACATTGTAGAATTATATGCTGCTATAGAATGCAGTTATATGCTACTGCTACACGAATTTTCACTTGTATTCAATTCAAACAAACGTCATGCTAAGATAATACCTGGGATTTCTTTACAAATTCTTTCAAGGACATCTCCAGAAATTCCTTTAGGCAGTAATTCAGGAACTTTTCAAAGGATTCTTTCAGAAATTCCTCAAGGAACATATCCAGGAGTTTCTCTTTCGTGAATTCTTCCATGGACATCTTGCAGGGTTCAGATAGTTTTTTTTAGAGTTTGTTCCAAGAAATGCTTTAAGAATTTCTCAGGTATATTTTTCAGAAATTTCTCCCAAAGCTCCTCTAGAGATTCCCCAGAAAAATTGTTGAAGGAATTACTACAGAGGTTCCTCTTAGAATCCCTTCAAGGATTCCGCCAGCAATTCCCAAAGTATAACCTTTAGCAATTCCTCCAGGATTTTATTTAGGGATTTCTCCAAGAACTGTTCCAGGAAATTCTCCAGGAATTACCCCAAGAATTTCTTCAGGAATACCTCCAACAATTTCTTTAGGAATTGATCCAGGAATTGCTCCTGGACATCCTTCAGAAGTTATGTCAACAATTTCTCCAGGATTTTTTCCAGAAATTCTTCTAGAATTTTTTTCAGACATTCTTCCGTAAATTCTCCAGGAATACCCTCAGGAATTTTTCAGGGATTCCTCCAGGAAATCCTCCGAAGATTCCTCCAGGAAATCCTCCAGAAGTTCCACTGAAGATTATTTTCTGGAAATCCTCTAGAAATTTCTTCATAAATTCTCCCAGGAAATTCCTGGAGAAATACCATTAGCATTTTTTCAGGGATTCCCCCAGGAATTTCTTTACAAACTGCTTCTAGGATTCCTCCAAAGATATTTTCAGGAATTCCTTCGAGGATTTATCCAAGAATATCTCCAGAAATTCTGCTAGAAATTTCTCCGGGGTTTTCTTAAGGGATTTTTTCAGAAATATAGAAATATTAGAATAAAAATAGAAATTTCCCAGAATTCCTCTAGAAATTCATCCAGTAAATCTTCCAAAAATTCTTCTAGAGATTCCTCCAGAAATTCCCAAAGGAATAACTCTAGGAATTTCTCCAGGATTTTATCCAGAAATTTCTCCAGGAACTTATCTAGGAATCGCTCCTGGACATCTTGCAAAAATTATGTCAACAATTCCTCTAGGTATTTCTCCGGGAATTTCTCATGAGATTCCATCAGGAATTGCTTAAGGGATTCCTCCAGAGATTTATCCATGGAATCTCTTCAGGAAATTCTTTGAAGATTCCTCCAGGAAATCCTGCAGAAGTTTCTCCAAGGATTCTTCCAGGAAATCCCCTAGGGATTTCTTCAGAAATTCTTCAAGAATATTCTCCAGGAATACATTCAAGAATTTTACAGGGATTCCTCCAGGAATTACACCAGGAATTAATCAAGGAACACCATCATAAATTAGGGATTGCTTCAGAAATTCTTCCAGGGTTTTTTGTAGGAATATCTTCTGGAATTTTTTCCAGAAATTCCACAAAGAAATCTTCCAGTTTTCCCTCCAGGAATCGCTACAGATATTTCTCTATGAATTCCGCTAAAACTCGTCCAGGAACTTTTTCAGGGATTTTTTCAGAGATTTCTCCAGGAATTCCTCCAGAGATTTCTCTTGAAACCCCTCCGTGAATTTCTCAAGGGATTTTTTTCAGAAATTTCTCCCAGAGCTTCTCCATAGATTCCCCCAGAAATTCATCCAGAAGTTGTTGAAGGAATTCCTCCAGAGATTCCCTCACGGATTCCGCCAGCAATTCCCAAAGGAGAACCTCCAGCAATTCCTCCAACATTTTATCCAGGAATATCTCCAAGTACTATTCCAGGAAATTATTCAGGAATTACCCCAAGAATTTCATCAGGAATTCCTCCAGAAATTTCTCTAGGAATTGATCCAGGAATTGCTCCTGGACATCCTTCAGAAATTATGTCAACAATTTCTCCAGGAATTTTTCCAGAAATTCTTCTGGAGATTTTCTCAGAAATTCTTCTGGAGATTTTCTCAGAAATTCTTCTAGGAAATTCTCCAGGAATACCCTCAGGAATATTTCAGGGTTTCCTCCAGGAAATCCTCCAGAGGATTGTGCCTGGACATCCTCTAGGGATTTCTTCATAAATTCTTCCAGGAAATTCCTGGAGGAATACCATCAGTAAATTTTCAGGGATTCCCCCAGGGACTTCTTTACAAACTGCTTCTAGGATTCCTCCAGAGATTCCTTCAGGCATTCTTTCAAGGATTTATCCAAGAATTCCTCCAGAAATTCCGCTAGAAATTTCTCCAGGATTTCAGAAACAGAAAAATAATAGAATAGAAATAGAATTCTCCCAGAATTTCTCTAGAAATTCGTCTAGTAATTCTTCCGAGAATTTCTCTTAGAGATTCCTCCAGAAATTCCCAAAGAAATACCTCTAGTAACTCCTCCAGGTATTCTTCCAGGATTTTATCCAGGAATTTCTCCAGGAATAACCCCAGTGATTTCACCAGGAACTACCCCAGGAATTGCTCCTGGACATCTTTCAGAAATTATGTCAGCAATTCCTCTAGGTATTTCTCCAGGAATTTCTCCCGAGATTTTATCAGGAATTGCTTCCTGATTTCTCCAGATATTCCTCCAGGGAATTTCCCACTTGAAGGGGATTTCTCCAGAAATTTCTCAATGAAAAATTTTTCTTTGAAGATTCCTTCAGGAAATCCTCTAGAAGTTACTCCAAAGATTCTTCCAGGAAATCCTCTAGAGATTTCTTCAGAAATTCCACAAGAATATTCTCCAGGAATTCCTTCAGGAATTTTTCAGGGATTCCTCCAGGTATTCCACCAGGGATTCCTCCAGTTATTCCTCCAGAGATTTCTTCACAAGGAAACCCCTGGGATTCCTTAAGGAATTCCTTCGAGAATTTCTCCAGGAATCTCTCAAGGGGTTCTTTCAAAAATAGAAAAATAACAGAAATAGAAATAGAAATCTCTCAAAATTCTTCTGGAGATTCCTCTAGATATTCATCCAGTAATTCTTTCAAGAATTCCTCTAGATATTCCTCCAGAAATTTCCACAGGAATACCACTAGGAACTCCTCCATTTATTCCTCCGGGATGTTATCCCCAGGAAATTTCTTCCGGAATACCTCTAGGAAATACCCCAGGAATATCTTCCGGAATATTCCTGGCATCCTTCAGGAATTATGCCAGCAATTCGTCCAGGAATTTCTCCTGTAAATCCTCTTGGGATTTCTTCAGAGATTCTTTCAGGAAATTCCCCAGGAATATTTTGAGGAAATTTTCAGGG
Source organism: Aedes albopictus (assembly GCF_035046485.1). Taxonomy (NCBI): domain Eukaryota; kingdom Metazoa; phylum Arthropoda; class Insecta; order Diptera; family Culicidae; genus Aedes; species Aedes albopictus. Next base: position 255,299,715 of record NC_085138.1, on the reverse strand, counting down.
ACTCCTCCAGATATTCCTCCAGAGATTCCTACAGCAATTACTTCAGGGATTTCTCCACGAATTTTTCGAGGGATATTTCCAGAGAGTCCACCAGGGAATCCTCCAGAAATTCCTCCAAGGGTTCTTTCAGGAAATCCTCCTGGAATTTCTCAAGGGATTTTTTTCAGAAATTTCTCCAGCAATTCCTCCCAGTGTTCCTCTGGAGATTTCTTCAAGAATTTCTCCCAGAATTCTCCTAGGGATTCCAAGAATTCACCCAAAAAATTGCTCAAGGAAATTCTCCAGGAATACTTCCAGGAATTACGCCAGGAATTTGCTCAGAAGTTTCTACAGGCATATTCCTCCAAGGATTCCTTCACAAATTTCTCTAAGATTTCATATAGGAATTTTTAAAGACATTTCTTATGAAATTTTACTAGGGTTTCCGTTCAAAATTCCTCCAGGAATTTCTCCAGAATTTCCTCCAAGGAATCCTCCAGAAATTTATCTAGGATTACCTCATGAGATCTCTTCAGAAATTTCACTAGGTATCCCTCCCATTATTTATCCAGGAATTCGTACAGGTTTATTTTTTGAAATTCTTACAGAAATTCCTTCTGGAATTCAAAAATTCAAAAAATTCTGGAGGAATTTCTCCAGCAAATAGTATTGGAAGATAAATGGAAGCACACAGGAACCAGGAAATTCCAGGTTTATCCTCAAAAGAGTTCGTAATTTCCAAAAGAGTTCAGCTATAATTTCTGATGAATGTTTTGTAGACATTGACAAAAAAATCAGAGCAAAATATTTCACGAGTAAATAAAAATCCTTAATCTTCCAGAAATCGGCCATCGCTACCAGCATCACGTTGATTTGTGTAGATCAGGCGAGTTTTTGTTAACGTATTGTACAAAATACCTACAACAGGGTTAAGAGTTAAATAAAGCTTTTAGAATATATTGTTATTATATTCAATTTCATCGTGTTGCGTTTAGTTATAAAAGCTAGTAGGTACATTTTTACTAAGGGTGCTTGCCCCCCCCCCCCCCCTGACCGAAAAGCTGGCTACGCCTTTGCTTAGCTTGTAGCAAAAAAAAGATATAACAAGTTCGTAAGCTTGAATATTGTGGATGAAGCACTAACTTGGTGTCGGAAATGAATTCATTAACTTCCGCTGCCTTTTTATGCGTTAAACTTTACGTCTGAAGTAGTGAGCTGAATAGATCATCAGATTTACCATACACGTGTACACTAGTTCCAACGTTGTTTAACACATGACAAGGCAGCGGAAGTATATAAAGTTATTTCCAATACCAATTTAGTGCTAAATCCACAACAAACTTAAACGAATAATTCTTAACAGATACAGAAAAAAATTCTCGACATGACAGAATGTCCAAATTGCTAGAACTAGTTATTTCTACCAAATTCTTAATTTACCAACATATAAATTCGACCATCTGTCCAATACCTGATAAAAATTAAAAAATAAACTTTTTCAACTTTAACGATTAAATCAAGCATAGTGGAATTGCAACAAGAAACAAAAATAAAGTGAAACATTCATTAAAAGCTCAACACGAGATTCATAAGCAGATAGTAATTGATTGAAACTTCATCTAAACGCTCAGCGAAAACGAAAAATATGAAAAAAAAAGCTCAAGCATAAAAGCAACGTAATGTTAGACCCAAAGCACCTGCAGAAGCATCCTTTTCCCGCCGGTAATCTTTAACCCTCCAAGGCCGCTGAAAACTTAGAAAGCTGAAAACAAAATCCACCCAAAAAAAGTTAATGATTAGCAATGTGTTGTACGTTACAAAAATCTCTCACCGTGCTGAATGGGTACGATCTGACTCTGCAGGTTTCCGTTGGCATTCCCGCCGTCCTGTCCTCCACCAGGCCCCGACGTCACCCCGAAGGCTTCCGCAAACGGCGTGTCCTTGCAGAAGAGACCACACAGCTGGGCCAACAGTCCACCGCCGGCATCCTCGGGGCCACCGCCGTCATAGTTGGCCGCGTTCTGCTGGTTGGCGTAGGATTTGTTCAACCCATTCACCGACGAGGACTTGGGCAGATCTACTCACCACGTGTGTGTGTTCCATGCCGTGTAGGGATTTTTTTTTATTCGTGGGATGAGGGATTGGAACGTGATCCAATTGGGTTGGGGTATTGTGGATGGTGGAGAATAGTTCAGAAAATAATGCGGTTCGGTTGTGATTATGATTTTTTTTTACATTTGTTTCAACGTGGGAAAAGAGAAAGACAGTGGGAAATTTATAATGAGAATCTAGCTCAACTATTGGTGATTTGGGAATAAACTAATAGCTAAACAAAGAGGACGCACCATATTGGACGAAGACTGGACTTACGAACAAATATCCCATTTTTTACCAAATCGCATACGAGACATACAAAAGACGACGAAAAACTGGTTTAGTTATTAGTACAGTTAATCTGACTTCCATACAAAAGTACAACAAATTTTCATTTTGCAAATGAAGTATGAAAACGAAATGATTAGTGATCGTATGAAAGCAGTTAGGCCAATAATGAGTTGCTACCTAAACCTGGTATTCTCGAAAATAGGACGTCCTAGTCTATTGTAACTACTGAAATAAAGTCGAGCTTCTTAGGGTGGGTCAATGTTGTATGAGGAAATGTAAACTTGATCGAATAAATGAGGTCGTAACATTTTCGTTTTGTTTGAAGGTAGTGAAAATTGAAAGCGATTGGTTGCGGATTGGTATTGCGTTTGAAATATGTATGGGTATCAACATACTTGTTGAAATTTGAGTTAAACTCTAAAAAAAACTTTCTATGACATATTGTACAACACCCGTCTAAATGTGGAACACCCCGTTTTCGCTGATTCTTTTAAACGGTGGCAGACTTTTACTGCAATTTTTAGGTTCATAGTAAGCGGGGTCATATAATTGATAAGGAATGAACTAAAGAGACAAAATCTTTTTGACACTAACGGAAATTCGATCAAGTCATCAGATGGTTGAGCATTGGTTTCTTTTTACACAAATATTTGACCCTGTGTACTAGCGGCTTTAGTATTGCAACCTTATAACGATTTCATATTATTGATAAGTAATAAATGCCTGGTCCAGTTTCATACATTTAACAGAAATCCATTTCATGACATCAGAGATCGTATTGTTTATCCGACTTTTGATTTTTGAGCCTTAAACTCTTGAAAAACAGCAGCAATCTTGAATTTTGAGCCGCCATTTTGGATTTAAGTCTGGCAGCTTGGAAATTCTGTTCGCTATTTTTGGACTCCAGACTTCTTCTCCATACCAGATACACCCATATTGAATGGTTTTAGAGCGCAAAACTTCATTAGACAGCCACCATTTTGAATTTTGAGACGCCATCTTGGATATTGAACTCCGGTTGTCTTCCCTATACCAAATATACTCATATTGTACGGTTTTAGAGTTCAAACATCCATTAAACGGCCGCCATCATGAAGCTTATGCCACCATCTTGAATTTTGAGACGCCATCTTGGTTATTTTAATCGTCATTTTTGAACTCAAAACTTCTTCCCAATACCAGATATACCCCATTGCATGGTTTTAGAGTATAAAACTCCATTAAACAGAAGCCATTTGGAATTTTGAGCTGTCATCTTGGATTTTAGACCGCCATCTTGGATATTCTGGTTGTCATTTTTGAAGTCCACACATCTTCCCCATCAAATATACCCATATTACTTGGCTTTTGATCCTAATACTCTATTAAACAGTAGCCATTTTGAATGTTGAATCTTAGATCTTAGACCGCCATCTTGGATATTCTGGTCACTATTTTTGAACTCCGGCTGTATTCCCCATACCAAATATACCCATATTGTATGGTTTTAGAGTCTAAACCTCCATTTAACGGCCGCCATCTTGAAATTTATGCCGCTATCTGGAATTTGAGACGCCATCTTGTATATCTTAATCGTCATTTTTGGACTTCAAACTTCTTCCCAACATCAGATATACCCACATTGCATGGTTCTAGAGTCTAAAACTGCATTAAACAGAAGCCATTTTGAATTTTGAGTTGTCCTCTTGGATTTCAGACAACCATCTTCCCAGCCAACACGAAGTCGTATACGATGTAGAATAAGATGCTAAAGTGGAGGCCATATGCGTACATGCTCGCATTTAACCGTGTGTAAAGTGTACGCATATCGCCTCCACTTTTGCATCCTATTCAACATCATATGCGATCGTGTGTTGGCTGGGTTGGATATTTTGTTCGCCATTTTTGGAGCCCAGACTTCTTCCCCACTCCAAATATACCCATATTGCATGTTTTAGGTCCTAAAACTCCATTAAACAGTCGGCAGCTTGAATTTGAAGCCTTCATCTTGGATTTTAGACCGACATCTTGAATACTCTGGTTACCATTTTTGGACTCTGGACATCTTCCTCATACCGAATATACCCAAATTGCATGGTTTTAGAGCCTAAGACCAAAGAATAAAAATAGAATGAATGCCATCTCTTGTCTTTTTCTATTTAAACGTTAAGGTATGAGACAAGTGGCGCTCTCTAAGCGTATCAAGAAGGAAGCTTTCTGCAACAGTTATCGTGATTTGTCATAAGAGAAAGTGGTGTGCGTATGTTTTGGAATCCGCATACAATCAGCAATTCTTATTCTTTGCTAAAACTCTATTGAACAGCCGCCATCTTGAATTTGGATCCGCCATATTGAATATTAGGATGTCATCTTGAATTTTGGACGGACATCGTGGAATTTCCGGTCTCCAGTGTGCATTTTCGAATAAAATACATCAACCATGCTAAAGGTTACAAAAACCGCCGCAGTTTGATCATTGGCGTAGCTAGGGGGGTTCCAGGGGTGCCTGGCACCCCCTAGAACAAAAGTGGCACCCCCTAGAATTTTTACTTGACAGTCACCTAAAATTTAAAATTTCACACAATTCCAATATTTATAAATGGCACATTGGAATAAAACTTAAACACACCCAGAATTACTTATATACTTGTTTAACGTTTTGGCGTTTTAGATATTGGTAAGAACAATCAACAGACTTCTCCATGGATCCCTCCAGAAATACCTTTATCTATTCATACAGTGATTTCCCTAGGCTTTTGTCGGCAGCACAGATGAACAGTGAACTGCGGCACTGAGAACCACTACGGGGACCAGAACTACCCTTGGTTTGGAATTCGTTTATTCCCTTCCGAAATCACTGCACTTCGTTTCACTTTAGAGTTTTTAGATTCACTTTATTTAAATTCAACCTTGCATTTCACTTTACTTTTTATTTCATCTAACTTAAATTACTACTAGTTCAAATTCAGTTCACTTTACGGTATTACACAGAATATAATTTCCACTCGAAGGTAGATGGCTCCATGGGTGATCCAGTCAGATGTCAAAAGAGAGCGTGGTGACGTTTCTCGAGGCCTTTTATAATCGAGGGATCGGAAGTCTGTCCTTCTCCATCTTGCCTTTTCCGAAGGGTTCGATGATGACACCTGTCATCATTGTCGGACTGCAGTTCAGCAGGGGGATTCCCCTCACGCATTTGACGAAAGGTCGGCCATAGATCGCTTGAACAGATGACGTACTTTCGTGGTACACGAACAGCTTTCTTTATGGATTCCTCCCGGTATTTCTTCAACAAGCTTCCCTCAGGCAGTTCTGATGGGGTTGTACATTCTAGATAATTCTGTAGAAATTGGTCCAGCATTTTCTTGTAGTATTTCTTTCAAAAATTCTTACTATGGTACTTCTTGGAATTCATCTAGGGATCCTTCTAAAAAATTTTCGTGGTATTTTTTCAGGAATTCCTGGTAGGATTATTCACGACAACCTTCCTGGATCCTTTCAAAAGTTCCTCCTTTGATTCTTCCAGGAACTCCTTCAGAGATTTTATTCAGAGATTCTTCCAGAAATTTCTCATGAAATTCTTCCAGGAGCTAATATTGGTCTTCCTCCGAGAACTCTGGCAAGGATTCCAGCAATTTCTCTTAGAACTCCTCCAAAAATTCTCGCTGTGGTACCTTCAGGAATTCTACTAGGGAAGTTCTTTCGAAAACTCTATCAGATAATCACCCTGGGATTTTTCTAAAAATCCCTTCGGTGATTCTTCTACAGATTTCTTCAAGGATTTAACCAGGACTTCCTCCAGAGGTTCTTCCGGAAAATCCACGGGGGATTTCTCCAAGAACTTCTTTTGGCCTTCCTCCATGAATTTCAGCTGGAATTGTTCAAGCAATTCCCATTAGGGAAGATTCAAATATTACGTCCATCGTTTTTCCGGATTTCTAGACCCCCCCTCCCCCCTCTGTCACGCAATTTTCCTATACCCAATACACGTACTGTCACACTTTTCTAGACCCCCCCCTCCCCCAAATGTTGGACGTAATTTTTGAACGTTCCCTTAGGACTCCTTCAGAAATACTTCCAGGGATTTCACCTAGCATACTTACTTGCTGCAATACTATCGGGAAATCTTCCTGAGATTCCTCCAGAAATTCCTCCTGCGATTCCATCAGAGATTCCTCCAGTATATTTCTACCGATTCTTTCAAGGACAACTGTAGGTATTCCTCCAGGCATTTGTTAGAGGAACTTCTCTTGATATCCTTGGCATTCCTGATTCTAGGATTTCTCTAGAAATTACTGCTATGATACCTCCCGGAATTCTAGGAATTCCTTCAGATCTGCGCTTCCCAAACTCCGTTTTCGCGGCGCACCAGCCTCTTGCAGGCTCGCCAAAAGGAGTAGAAAAAGCGAGCCTGCGACACGTGGGGGCGCCACGAAAACTGATTTTGGGAAGCGCTGCTCCAGATATTCCAGCTGGGATTCCTTTTGCAATTCCTGCGGTTCTTCCAGCTATTCTTCCTTAATAAATTCTAACTGTGGTAGTTCAGAAATTATACTACGGAATCTTCTAGAGCTTTCTCTTGGCTTTTTGGTTGGGATCTTTCCAGGTAATCTTCCTGGAATTCTTGCAGAAATTTCTTTGGTTGTCCTACCAGGGATTTCTCCAAGGATCCCTCCAGAAACTCCTCATGGAATTCCTGCAGAAACTCCCTTTGGCCTCCCTCTAATAATACCTCAAACAACTCCTCCTACGGTTCTTCCAGCAGTTCCTTCAGAAATTCTTGCTATGATACGTCCAGAAATTCTTCTAGTGATTCCATTACAAATTTATCCTAGCATTGTAGCTGGTATTATTCCGGGAAATCGTCCTCACATTTCTTCAGGGCCTTCTCTATAGATTCTTCCAGAATACCTCTACCGCTTCTTGCAGGGACTTCTCTAGGCATTCCGAAGATTTTTTTCTTTGGATTCCCCCAGGCATTCCTGATGGGATAATTAAATTAATTAATTATCGATTTTTGCGGCTTAACCAGCCGAATGGAAGTTTTACTTTATTCCAAAAGCTAGACTTTACATATACTGGCGTGAGTGAGAAATGGACAAATTGAGGTGAAATTTGCGAAAAAGTTACTCGTCCTCTCGGTGAGACTCGAACTCACGACTCCTACTCACTAGACAGGCGCGTTGCCGCTACGCCACGAGAAGACTCGAAGACGTAGCTGCTAACCTGAATTCAAGTTCAACACAAAATTCCGAGGTTATCTTTTCCACAGATTGCACCCCTTTCGGATGGAATGAGATGTACATCCACACTACGCATATATTGTATATGCAAAGCCTAGGCGAGAGCGCATTGTTTTTGTGTGTTGGAAGTCCACACACCTCTCATCGACGACTGTGTCGAAGAGATCGCGCGGTGAGCGGAAAGCTTCCAATGGGTCGCGACGTTCTCAAACGACCGGTTACGGAACATGAGTCCGTTGCTCGATGACATAATTAAATTAATTAATTATCGATTTTTGCGGCTTAACCAGCCGAATGGAAGTTTTACTTTATTCCAAAAGCTAGACTTTACATATACTGGCGTGAGTGAGAAATGGACAAATTGAGGTGAAATTTGCGAAAAAGTTACTCGTCCTCTCGGTGAGACTCGAACTCACGACTCCTACTCACTAGACAGGCGCGTTGCCGCTACGCCACGAGAAGACTCGAAGACGTAGCTGCTAACCTGAATTCAAGTTCAACACAAAATTCCGAGGTTATCTTTTCCACAGATTGCACCCCTTTCGGATGGAATGAGATGTACATCCACACTACGCATATATTGTATATGCAAAGCCTAGGCGAGAGCGCATTGTTTTTGTGTGTTGGAAGTCCACACACCTCTCATCGACGACTGTGTCGAAGAGATCGCGCGGTGAGCGGAAAGCTTCCAATGGGTCGCGACGTTCTCAAACGACCGGTTACGGAACATGAGTCCGTTGCTCGATGACATAATTAAATTAATTAATTATCGATTTTTGCGGCTTAACCAGCCGAATGGAAGTTTTACTTTATTCCAACGCGCCTGTCTAGTGAGTAGGAATCGTGAGTTCGAGTCTCACCGAGAGGACGAGTAACTTTTTCGCAAATTTCACCTCAATTTGTCCATTTCTCACTCACGCCAGTATATGTAAAGTCTAGCTTTTGGAATAAAGTAAAACTTCCATTCGGCTGGTTAAGCCGCAAAAATCGATAATTAATTAATTTAATTATGTCATCGAGCAACGGACTCATGTTCCGTAACCGGTCGTTTGAGAACGTCGCGACCCATTGGAAGCTTTCCGCTCACCGCGCGATCTCTTCGACACAGTCGTCGATGAGAGGTGTGTGGACTTCCAACACACAAAAACAATGCGCTCTCGCCTAGGCTTTGCATATACAATATATGCGTAGTGTGGATGTACATCTCATTCCATCCGAAAGGGGTGCAATCTGTGGAAAAGATAACCTCGGAATTTTGTGTTGAACTTGAATTCAGGTTAGCAGCTACGTCTTCGAGTCTTCTCGTGGCGTAGCGGCAACGCGCCTGTCTAGTGAGTAGGAGTCGTGAGTTCGAATCTCACCGAGAGGACGAGTAACTTTTTCGCAAATTTCACCTCAATTTGTCCATTTCTCACTCACGCCAGTATATGTAAAGTCTAGCTTTTGGAATAAAGTATTCCTGATGGGGTTTCTCTAAAAATTCCTATATAGTTTCCTGCAGCCATTCCTCCTAGGATTTCCGCTGCGATTTCTACAATGACACACCCCAGAGTCCTTTTAAGAATACCTCTTGAGATTTTTCCTGTAACTTTTTGAGAACCTTTCCGGGGATTACTCCAGAAATTTTTATCGAAGATATTTTATCCAAGGATTCTTTCATAAATTTCTCATGGGTTCTTCCAGCAATGCCTCCTAGGACTCTTCTTACTGTAATACCTAACGAAATTCTTCTAAAAATTATTCTCCAGGGTTTCCTTCAGAAACTTGCTGGGATTGTTCAAGGTATTCTTTCTAGGAGCCTTGCAGAAGTACCTTCGGTGTTTCCTCCTGGAAATCAAAAAGTTTTTTTTTCCTAAAATTTCTCCAAATTTTTCTCATTGGATGCCTCCAGAAACTCCTCTTGACTTTCATCCAGGAACTCCTCCTGGGATTCCATAAGCGATTCCTACTGCTTCTAATTTTTCAGGAATGCTTCCTAGGTCTCCTCCAGTAATTCTCACTGTGATACCAGAAATATCTTTGATTCTTTCAGTGATTTTTCTAAAAATTCATCCAGGATTTCCTCTGGAGTTTTTATTCGTGGATTACTATAGAAATTAATCACAGTATTTCTCCTGGAAATCCTGGGCTTCTTCGAGGAATTCCAGTAGAAATCTTTCGTATTTCGGGAATAGTTGGAATTTTCAGAGAAATCCTAGGAGGTTTTAATAGAGAAATCTCTAGTGAAATTCTATAGGAATGTTCGGAAAAAAAACTTGTAATTACTTAGAAGGCACAGAATTGACAAACGAGAGATGAATTTGCGTAAAAAAATCGCGTTCTGGTGAGATTTGAACCTACGACTCCGTATTCACTAGGGCTAGACCATAGTATGGCCATTTCTTTGAGGATTCCTGCGGCATGGTTGTTTTTTTTTAATGTCTGCGGTAGTTTCATTAGAATTTCATCAGCAATTTCTTTAGATTTTTTTTTCTATAATTTCAATGGCCTGAAATTATAACAGCAATTTCTTTTCCAGTTATTTTGCAAATTTATTAGGCAATTTTATCGAGATTGTTTTTGAAATTCTTTATGATTTATTTGTATTTATATTTATTGCTTCCAAAAATTGCTGAATTTGAAAATCAGAAATTCTTAGCTGGTCTTGGTCAAAGAAAATCCTATGAAATTTACGAAAAGCTTACTGACAGATTCCCATAAAGAAATTACCGGAAAAAAATATCAAAATTACCGTAGAACTTTCAAAGTAGTTGCCAAAAGAATTCATATAAGACTTATCAGAATAATTCCTGAAGAAAATATTACGTAATATTACTTTTTAAAGAAATTGGACAAATCCAATCTCAAAAAAAAATCCCGAAATATTTTCAATAAAAAAACAATACAAATTTCGAAGAAATTCTCAAAAAATTATCCGAAAGCATCAAAGGAATTTTGGAAGAAAATTTTAAAAGAACTCCAAAAGAACAGAATTTTTAAAGAATCGCCAAAGATTTTTTTTAAATAAATTCCCTGAGGAAATTTCTAAGAAATTTGCCGAATCAATTTCCAAAAGAATCATCAAAGAAGTTCCCAAAGTAATTATCGAAGTTTTCAAAATTTCAGAATGAATTGCTGATGAAATTCTCAAAAAAAAAGTTCAATGCAAGTAACACCGGAATTACCGAAGGTATTCCGAAATCATCTGCTGCAGAAATTTCTTACACAAAAACTGAAGAAATCTAAAAGAAATTGTCTGAAGAATTTTCAATAAAATTATGGAAGCAATTTATGAGAGAATCTCCGAAGGAATTTTCGAAGGTGTTTTCGAAGGAATACCAAATAGCATAAATAATAAAAGTTCAAAAATGAACGAAAATCCAAAAAAGGAGAATGACTTGCCCAAGATATTTCCAAAAAAGAAAATGTGAGGATGTTCCCAGAGTTATTGTCGAATGGATTACCAAAGGCTTCACTAAAAGAATGCCCAAAGGAATTGCCTGAAGACTCTTCAGTGAAGAGTAATTGGATTTTTTTTAAAGCAAATATCAATAAAAAAAGCCTTATAAAGCATTCCCTTCATTAGATGTATTACCAAAGCTGTCGAAATCGGAATTTGGTGCGATCATCAGAATCCCGAAGAGAAAAAAATAAGTTTGCTATGTGGATTGATAATGTGTTAGTGAAGCTTCAGAACGGAACTCAGGATAACCGAGTGCGAATTTTGTAGTTTTGAGAATCATTCTCACAATTTTTCTGTAGAAGTATTTTCATGTCCACGTGGTAATATTCAACTAATTGAAAACGCTTATGAGACATTAATGTTGTGACCTTACCAAAAATTTGCAATTTTAAGTTTAAATACCGTCGATGGGGGTGACAATGGGTCTGGGGGGTGAGATTGGGTCAAAACGGAGAAACATAAAATTTGAAATAGCTCAATAACTATCGCTAATTTATATTGAAAACTTTATATTATTTTAAAGGGGAGATGTTTTTACACGTCATGATGCAGAATAAGATGTTTTACAATAATCGTTTTTTGTTAAATTTGTGGCTAAACTTATATGATGAAACTACTAGTAAATCACTCTGAAAAAATTTCTCCTTCGTAATGTTTAACACAAGTACCTAATAATAAATTTTCTTATAAGTGGTTAGCTGTAGGTATTACCTGGTTGATGTAATGAAAAAAGCGGGCTGTCATTGCTCTTTTTATGTAAAAACTTATTATTTTCGACCCTATGTCTAAATATTAAGAATGGGGGTGAGATTGGGTCAAGCAAGTTATCGAGTGCACATAACCTTAACTAAAAATTCAACTTGTTATCCAGTCCCCATTTGACGTTAGAGTGGTGCCATGTTTACCGCATTGTCACTAAAGCACGCTTTCTTTAAAAAATATGTTGAGAAGCGTCGAACGAGTGTGTTAAAACGTTTAGTGCCTAAAATCATTTATAACAAAACACCCATGCGTGTGGACAGCTCCTCTAATCATCAGCTAATCTTTAGTGTACTGCAATATCGTAAGCTCACAAAATAGACTTAACATAATATATTACCGACCTTCTATCTTGAGATGGAGTGATTTGCTTTAGCAATATAGAGGCCAATGGTCATGTACATAAGAGTTTATAACGGTACTTAAATACCCTTAAATTTTTTCTTGAAAACTATTTTTGTAAGGGTTATTATTATGCAATAAAACAAAGAGGATGTCACGATGAATACATGTTACACGCAAATTTGAGGATATTTTATAGTTTCCGAGATTTACACGTCTAATAATTGATTCGAAAATGTGTTCTAGTGGACCTGATTGTTTTCAATCCACAAAACAGCGGTTGTCGCGATGATTGTTAAGTAGTTAAGTTCAAACTGAAAATACAAATTCCATGTATTTCATTTTCCCGCGACGCAGTATATCATTACACAGAGAAAGTGAGGGTGGATCGGTATTTCTTTTTACAAAAAAGCAACCTGGAAGCCACTGAAACTGGCACCCCCTAGGCACCCCCTAAGAAAAAAATGCTAGATACGCCAATGAGTTTGATGTATCGCATGATGGGATCACTGAAATCGCCATAACTCCGGCATGCCTCTGCCGATCCGAACCACTTTTAATAGCAAACAGTGCGGTAAAATTCCGGTTCGATTCGAGCTATAATCCGAAAAATCTATCAATGGGAAGTGTTTTAAAAATGAGTGAACTTCTTTTGCGCACAGACATACACACATACACACATACATACATCATCTCAATTCGCCGAACTGAGTTGATTGGTATATGTGACTTAACCCTCCGAGCCTTCTATCGAAAATTCGTTTTTTGAATGAACTTATAGCCTTTCAGTACACTTTGATGTACGAGAGAGGCAAAAATAGCATTTATTTTGATAATATTCAAAGCCACAATACCGGCGCTTCGACCAACTAAGCCGCAGAACAAGTAACGATTCTACAGAATAGATATTCAAACTAGATGCGAAGCGCCGCCCAAACTTAGTCCGTGCGACTTGTTCTATGGTTCAGCTCGTTCAAGCACCAGACCAGCGATACGGAGTAGTGGGTTCGAGCCCCACAAAACATATGATTTTTTTTTCAAAATTTTATCTTCCGAAAAAGGGTAACTAGGGTATTGGTTCCCTTATTAGGCATGTGGTTCCCAATTTTATCCTACGAGAAACGAATAATTGAAGCACTGTTTGTTTTTTTTCTTGTGTTTGTATTTTTTGTTAGAAGTGAGCACACAAGAAAACAAACAGAACGGAATCAATCGGTGCCGCAATCGCTTGTTTTCGAATAGGATGAATTTGGTAGCGTGAGAGCCCAAGGACTCTCTGATAGTACGTAATTTAGTACATATTTATTCCAGCTGGCAGTGCTAGTGATGGGGCAGCAGGAATTATAGTCCCGGGGCCTGACGAACCCTCCTTCCCCGCTTGCGAGTCAGCCGCATAGTCGCCTGCTAAGAATAGGACTACTAACCTCAATTCAAGTTGTCAAGCAACCCGTGTCGAGGAATGAGTGATCGAAGGGGGTAAAACAGATGCTCAACCGTTAACGGAGCCTGTGGGGTACCCGGGCACCCCTCACAGTATTTCTTCCCTTACCGCACGGGCTCTGGGGTGGTGAACCTTCTTTCCCGTGCAACTCGTGTGAATAACTATGGAGTCTAATTAACAAACAAATCATACAGAAGCTAGTAGTAGGAACTAGGCTAACCCCTTCGCAAGAGGTGAGTTAGCGAAGTCTCCGTTAAGGAAAAGTGTTCGGCAATGAACACAAGAAATGTTAGGCGAAAGCACTGGACTGTATGGCACGGCAGTAGAGAACGGATGGGTTTCGGATAGGGAGAAAATCACTGGATCACTTTCACACTTTCACTACTTTATTCTCTAACTGCTTACTATTTACACTTCACTTTGGATAATTTCACTTCGCGTTGTTCGAGCCACGCGAACGCTCATAACTTATTCACTTTTAAATTGCAACTGTCTCGCTACTGCGAACGGGTCGCGTTTATATATCCAAATTTTAATCTTCTCGAAAAACGTGGAAATTTCTACGCGCGCGTAGAAACCACGCGACGCGTGTGGAACGACTCATCATCACCACGCTGGCTGCAGGGCGACGAGAGTCGATGATGATGATGATGATGACGGTAGCTACGGCGGCGGCATTCGCTGCTGCACTCACGGTTGGATCTCACCGCACTCACTCTCTCGCTGCTGCTGGTGTTCCGTCGGCTCGGGTGAGTGCGCGGGCATTGTGATAATAATCGATGACGGTTTCGATGCGATGGTTGGTTTTGGTTGCGTATCCCAGCTTGCTGCTGACGTCGTCGCGAGCGTATGTTCGCGAACATACTCCCGCCCGTTGGAATGGAGTTCCAACAATTTTCCAACCGGCACTGGTTGCATGTCATTTCCGGTAATATACTTACTAAGTTAGCACATACTGGGCTGACATCTTCCTGATCGTCGTACGGGCCAGTCACTGTCCATCCGAACTCTGTTTCAATCAGAGATGGTAGACGATCAGAGAGCTTGATCCGACCTTGCTTCAAAATTTCTGCAAACAGTTCGGCTCCAATCAGCATCTCTATCTCGCTGGGGCAATGGAAGCTATCATCGGCGAGCAGAATACCGGGTGGTATATTCCAGGAATCTAAATTCACACGTACCGCTGGGGTCGAATCTGTTACCTTTGGGACTGTGTAACAGTCTAGGTTGGTGGCGAAGTCACTACAATTTGATCTCATTTGCACCACCACCTTGTGATGCAATTGGGACCTGGTGCCATTGACTCCAACAACTGGGACATTTGCAGGAAACTTCAGTAGCTTCATCCTTTGCACTACTGAGTCGGCGATGAGGTTGATCTGTGATCCAGAATCCAATAAGGCACGCACACGATGAGCTTGACCATTTTTGGACATTAGGTTTATCATTGCTGTCATCAGAAATACACGCTTGGATGATGGAGAATCTCTGCTGTAACACGACGATTTTACAGGAGGCTGAATCGCTACCGGTACTGGGTTGGCTTCTGCAAGTTGCTGGGTCCCATTAACTGGATCGCGATTAACTGGAGTCGTCTTACGCTCAAAATGTAGCAACGTGTGATGTCTTTTTGAGCACTGCAGGCACGATTTACTACTGGAACACACTGTGCTTCGATGGCCCTTTCTCAAACAATTGAAGCATGCATTTAGCTCCTTCACTCTTGTATGGCGCTTATCCACGGACAGCTTTTGGAACACGGAACACTTAAAATTTGGATGATGTCCGGCGCAGAAGTCGCACGCATACTTCGACACTATTAACGCTGCATGTGACGTCTTGGAAGGCACGAACTTGGATGCAGGCGGCTTCTGGTTGGAGACTCTGATGTGCGGGGACACGGTGGGTGCACTATTCTCGCATCTCTCTAGAATAATGCATCGTTGCTTTAGGAATTCGATGGTTTGTCCGTAGTCTGAAAGCTCCGTCTGGTCCATTGAAGCTTCCCACAGCTCACGGGTCTGACCATCCAACGCACGACTCAACACGGTCACCACGATCAGCTCTGACATCCCTGAAAGTGGTTGACCGAGCCTTATGAGATTATCCACATGGCGAGAGCACTCTTCGATGAGGCTCCGAAGTTCCTTCGACGATCTCCTTGTCATCTGTTTTAGGTTTAACAGGCCCAGGATGTGAGATTCCAAAATAAGCCGCTTGTTGCCAAACCTCTCCTCTAGGATGTCCCATGCGCGCTTGTAATCGTTATCCTGCAACGTCTCCAGATCGATCACACCAGCGGCATCTCCTTTCAAGGAGTTCTCGAGGTGGTACAATTTTACGGCGTCTGAATCTGATGAACGCTGCATCAGATCCTGGAACATGGCTTTGAAGCGGGGCCATGCTTCATAATGACCATCGAAGGTTGGCAGTGGAGCACCGAAGGACTGCGACTGAACGATGATTGGCTGTTGATTGGTGGTGACACAAGGTGGCTGCTGAGTTGGCGGCACAGTCAACTTCTCGGTAAAACTCTCAAGCAGCACGGATACCTCCTCGTACAGGCACATGAACCGAAGATAGTGCTCATCTTGCTCATCGCGCTTGTCGGCTGAGGACTGGGCAACAATCTCCTGGTGCAACCTGATAAACTCAGCCTTTTCGGTCTCAACACTCCGTTGAAAAACCTTCACTTGGGCTGGGCTTGGCTCGCTTCCATTCTCTTCGGCCTGCTTGAGGGTGGTTAGGATTCGATTCACGTTGCGTTGTGCTAATCCACGGTTGTGAACTAGCGCCCCAAGCTGGTCCTCACACTCGGCAGATTCAGGAACCTTCTTCACCGGTGTCCGTTTGGGTGGCATTCTGCAGAATTTCTCACGGGTCAGCAACACAGAATGCGTACAGGAATTATGACGCCTTTGTCGCAGTGGATGGGCGGACTCCGGAATAACGGACGCAAACACTATGCGACGTTTAAATCAATCACTTATGGGCTAGGAACCGACGCGTTTGTCACAACGGGTGGAGCACTTCACACAATGCCCGGAGCGACGGGAAGGTAACACTACGCGACGGCGGATTCACTGTGGTACTACGAAAATCGACGCGCTTGTCGGACCGGATGGAATTAGTAACACGCGAATTCCGGAACGACGGATGAAATCACTACGCGACGACGGTTTACACTCGCGGACCGACACGGATACGGACGCTGTCGAAGCCACGTCCACGCTCTTCACTGCACAGCACGCTGTTGAAGCCACGTGCACGCTTCTACGCACTGCCGCGCTGTCGAAGCCACGCGGAACGCTTTTTAGACAACACACTACCGCGTTGTTTAAGCCACGCGGAACGCTTTTAAACACTACCGGATCCTTATCCGGCTCGAAGGACCAAATTGTGTTCGGCAATGAACACAAGAAATGTTAGGCGAAAGCACTGGACTGTATGGCACGTCAGTAGAGAACGGATGGGTTTCGGATAGGGAGAAAATCACTGGATCACTTTCACACTTTCACTACTTTATTCTCTAACTGCTTACTATTTACACTTCACTTTGGATAATTTCACTTCGCGTTGTTCGAGCCACGCGAACGCTCATAACTTATTCACTTTTAAATTGCAACTGTCTCGCTACTGCGAACGGGTCGCGTTTATATATCCAAATTTTAATCTTCTCGAAAAACGTGGAAATTTCTACGCGCGCGTAGAAACCACGCGACGCGTGTGGAACGACTCATCATCACCACGCTGGCTGCAGGGCGACGAGAGTCGATGATGATGATGATGATGACGGTAGCTACGGCGGCGGCATTCGCTGCTGCACTCACGGTTGGATCTCACCGCACTCACTCTCTCGCTGCTGCTGGTGTTCCGTCGGCTCGGGTGAGTGCGCGGGCATTGTGATAATAATCGATGACGGTTTCGATGCGATGGTTGGTTTTGGTTGCGTATCCCAGCTTGCTGCTGACGTCGTCGCGAGCGTATGTTCGCGAACAAAAAGTGATGAGCGGGAAGCTGCGCACGCAGCTCCAGCGTGGGAGCTCCGATATACTCCTCGGCAAGCCAGCCGATGGAGATACTGGACGGAGCGTAGTTGTTGAGGGCCATCAACCAAAAAAGAAAAGGACTGCCCTGGCTAAGGAGCAGCTTGGCAAGATCATCGACTTTGCGTACATGAAGTATAACATTAGTAAGGACCTGAAAACGACCCTGTTGCGACTTCGTGAGTCGATGGACGATACCAAGTAGGAACACGCGATACTCGCGAAAACTGCAACAGCGACGGAACGGGCTAAAGTGAAGGTAACGAAGTCTACCCAGACGGAGGCCTTTGTTTTCACAGGTGGTTCAAAAGGTGTGGTGGATGCAACTGCTTGTGATAAGTACATAATCGCAGAAGCAGGTGAGGCAGCCGTCGAGTGAGGAGCAGTTCGGTGGTGCCCGCAAGGCCAGAAGGATACTAACCCTGAAGGTCAGCAGCAATGCCGGCAAGTTGGACCCCAGCCAGGTGTCCTGGAAAGCTGGGAAGGGTGGGCCTGAAAAGGCTAGCAAGGGGTTGCGATCGTTGGTAGGCTCTCAGCAACCACAGAGTAGAGTGAACCAAGAGTAGGAAACCCCTTGGATGAAGATCAAGCGGAAGAAAAAGATAAAGCCGCAGGTTGAGGAAGCTAGGGACGTCAATCCAAGGCGTAAAAGAGTTGGGGTCAAGCGCGAGAAAAGCAACGCGCTCGTGATCAAGAGCAGTCGAAGTACTTGGACGCCTTGAAAGAGATGCGAAATGACACCAAGCTTATGGGTCTGAGAGCCGATATGGGCGGAGTATCAGACGTACTCGTACGGATGAGATGATCATGGAGCTGAAGCGCGATAAGGAGCGCAAGGGCGCCACCTACACAAGTTTTTCTGAAGAGGTCCTTGGCGCAGGGGTAGAGGTGAAAACTCTCACACAAGGGGCGAATCTGAAATTGTAAAACCAAGACGAGATCACCGAAGTAGAAGAGTTCGTCACTGCACTGTGGCCAGAGTACGTGGTGCAGGAGGCCGCCGCAGTCGTTAGGCTCAGGTATCAGTAGGTCGGCTCCAGAGGCACGTTCTCCTTCATTTGGGAAATTTGTGCCATAAAGTCGTTAGGCTACGGAAGGGGCCAGCAGGGACACAGGTAACTTTGGTTCAGATAGCTGTGGCGGACGTCAAAAAGTCCGTTAAAGTAGGTCGAATAAAGGTGGGCTGGCGCGTATGTCACCTGACATTCCACGAGCCACCAGAGGTTTGCTTTAAGTGTCTGGAACCAGGACACAAGTCGTGGGACTGCAAAGGCCCTGACAGGCGCAAACTGTGTAGGCGATGTGGCGCTGAAGGTCATAAGGCCCAAAGCTGCATGAGTCCTCCCATCTGTATGATCTGTACCGGGAAATCCGTGAACAATAGACTTCCGACGGGTGGTCCAAGGAAAGCCGCAGTGAACAAGTCACAGTGCAGGTAACGCAGCTGAACCTGAACCACTATGACGCAGCTCAGCAACTGTTTTGTCAGGCGGTTTCTGAGTGGGAGACGGATATCGCCATCATAGCGGATCCATACCGAGTACCCGCCGACAACGGCATGAGTCCAGAAAAATGGCGGCGATATGGACGACGGGTAAATACCCCGTCCAGGAGTTGGTATCTACTACCTATGAGGGCTTCGTGGTCGCCAAAGTAAATGGGGTCTTCTACTGTAGCTGTTATGCGCCT
The DNA here is from genome assembly GCF_035046485.1 of Aedes albopictus. Lineage (NCBI taxonomy): Eukaryota > Metazoa > Arthropoda > Insecta > Diptera > Culicidae > Aedes > Aedes albopictus. The sequence continues at coordinate 255,280,410 of NC_085138.1, read as the reverse complement.
CCGCGGTGGCCGATCGAGCAGTTCACGCACATGCTGGACCGCTTAACGACCGTGCTAACAGGACGAAGGCCGGTGGTAATAGCGGGTGACTTTAATGCCTGGGCCGTGAAATGGGGAAGCCGTTTCACGAACCAGCGGGGTCAGATCCTGCTTGAGACACTGGCCATCTTAGATGTCGACTTGGCTAATGTCGGTACCAAGAGTACCTATAGGCGAAACGGAGCAGAGTCAATTAGTGACGTGACCCTTAGTAGTCCTGGCCTAACAAGTAGTTCGAACTGGAGAGTAGACGATAGCTACACTCACAGCGACCACCTGGCGGTTCGCTACAGTATCGACTACAACAACACCAAACAGCGAGTAGAAGAAGAGGCGTCTAGGCCAAGGCCAAGCATTCGCAGGTGGAAGACATCATACTCCTACAGAGCAATCTCCAGAGATGTTGGAGGGGATCATTGGAGGACTTTTTCCGCGTCATGATCCTAGTCCTTGGCCTCCTTTCGTAGGACAGCCGGGGACTGGGGCTGGCGATGAGGAGAGGGTCACCGATGTGGAACTTGCGGGGATAGCAAAGTCCCTTAGTGTAGGTAAGGCCCCCGGTCCGGACGGAGTTGCGAACCTGGCCTTAAAAGTAGGCTCCCAAGATGTTCAGGTATGCTATGCAAAAATACCTGGACGAGGGAGTTTTCCCAGAAGTATGGAAGAGGCAGAGCCTGGTTCTATTGCCAAAATGAAGAACCCACCCGGAGACCCGCCGGTAATTAACAAAATTTGTTTCATTTATTCAAACACTTGTTATATTATGCATCATAACATAATTGCCTCTAACATAACACGTTTATTGCCATCTTTGTTATATTTAAGTAACAAAATTATTTCAAAATTTATAAGATTTTTTGTTTTGTTGCTAAAATGAGTGATAATTTTTGTTATTTTGGATACTCGAGCCAAAAGATTTATAACAAAACTTGTTATATATTTGTTCTGAAATATATAGCAGAACTTGTTATAATGTTGTTATGAATTCGCAAGTTTAGTCTTACAGAATTTTATATAATCTTGTTATGATTATATCTCAACTTGTGATATTTTTGTTATAATTGGAACGAGTTTTGTTAGATTTTTTGTTATTTTAACTACTAACGGTACATGTTTTATAACAACCGTTGTTACAAAAATCATTCTAACAAAATAACACAACCTGTAATAATTTTGTTTTTCCCATCTAGTCCGGTACTTGGTGTCAAGTCAATGAAGAATGCTTCTAAACTGAGACAGTAGCAGGTTAATCCTTATTGAGCAATTTTTTTAATTTTTTACGCGTTTTATAAATTGTTTCTTTTCAGAACGTTAGAACTTGGATGCCATATGCTGGCATCTTCTTGTCTAACACAACGTACATATGAAAACTAAAAATGGTGAAATAAAAAAAAAGACAAAGTTATTAACTTTGCTGCTTGGGAGCAGATAATTCTCTTATGCTGATTACCATATTTTTACCACATTTCAGACACAATGCAAAAAATGATACACAACCAATCACGTTCAAAATTCTGTACAATTGATAGGAGCTATAAATGGAATGGCCCATTCTAGCGGGCGTTCATTGATCTAATCTAGAACTTCATCACATAAGGTTACTAGAATCCAACAAGAAATAAAATAGAATTGTGAACAATGAAGAATAGTTGCTAAATTGAACGGAAAGAAATTTTCGAACATAACGTGGAATAGTCCCATAGTAAAACAATGTACCATTTGAGTGCATAAAATCGAAAGAACTTATTGAACGAAGCCCCTTGTTGACGTACGTATAAACGTTCTCAGACACTCACCATCACGGAACGAATGATCCAGGATGCGCTTCAGCTCGACCCAGTCAACCTCCCCGTCGGCGCCGGCCACGTCCAGGAAGAGACGCTCCATGGCCTGACGCTGGGGTGACGGTTGCGACGGGACTGGGACGTCTGGTGCAATCTGAAAGAGAGGAACGAACAAGTTCAATGTTAGTTAAGGTCTGTACATATTATAAATATTGAAATAAGTTTCTGAAATATCGAGAAAAAGGGAACGAGTCAAAGCGAAAATACGGCATTATTGAAAAAGGATGATTGGAATATTGCAACAAAATACACGGGGAAAACAAACTTACGTATCTACCACCTCCACGATTGATGCCATCGGGACCGACCTGCACGAAAGATACACAGGTCAACAATAACGTTTCGGTCTAGTCTATAAGCTTACAAATCGAGAAACCTTGAGAACACTAAGGTATAAACATCACAGTCAAGCCTCAGTGAATCGTGTTTGGGCTACAGTTTCAGATTTTCCATACTTTTACTGTTTATTTTCCAGGTAGATTCCCAGGAGAAATCCCTGGCGGATTTCCAGGAGGAATCCCTGGCGGATTCGCAGCAGGAATCCCTGGCAAATTTTCAGGAGAAATCCCTGACGGATTTCCTGGAGGAATCCCAGGCCGACACCAGGAGGAATCCCTGGTTGATTAAGAGGGTAAATCCCTAACGGTTTTCCAGTAGAGATTGCTGACGGATTTCCAGGAGAAATTCCTGGCGGATTTCCAGGGAAAATTCCTGGCAGATTTCCTGGAGAAATTCCTGGTGGATTTCCAGGAGAAATCCCTGGCGGATTTTCATGAGGAATCTCTGGCGGATTTCCTGGAGGAATCCCTAGCGGATTTTCAGGAAGAATCCATGTCGGATTTCCAGGAGGAATCCCTGGTAGATTTCTAGGAGGAATCCCTGGCAGATTTCTAAGAGAAATCCCTGGTGGATATCTAGGAGGAATCCCTGGCGAATTTTCAGGAAAAATCCATGTCGGATTTCCTGAAGAAATCCCTGGCGGATTTCTAGGAGGAATCCCTGGCGGATTTCCAGGAGAGATTCCTGGCGGATTTCCAGGACGAATCTTTGACGGATTTCCAAGAGAAATCTCTGGCGGATTTCCAGGAGGAATCCTCGGCCCATTTCCAGGCAAACTCCTTGGTGGATTTCCAGGAGGAATCCCTGGCGAATTTTCAGGAAAAATCCATGTCGGATTTCCTGAAGGAATCCCTGGTGGATTTCCAGGAGGAATCCCTGGCGGATTTCCAGGAGGAATCACTGTCGGATTTCCAGGAGAGATTCCTGGCGGATTTCCAGGACGAATCTTTGACGGATTTCCAAGAGAAATCTCTGGCGGATTTCCAGGAGGAATCCTCGGCCGATTTCCAGGCAAACTCCTTGGCGGGTTTCCAGGAAGAATCCATGTCGGATTCCCTGGAGGAATCCCTGACGGATTTCCAGTAGAGATTCCTGGCGGATTTCCAGGAGAAATTCCTGGCGGATTTCCATAAGAAATCTCTAGCGGATTTCCAGGACAAATACCTGGCGCATTTCCAGGCGTAATCCTTGGCGGATTTCCAGGACAAATTCCTGGCGGATTTCCAGGAGAAATTCCTGGCGGATTTCCCGGAGAAATTCCTGGCGGATTTCCAGGAGAAATTCCTGGCGGATTTCCAGGAGAAATCTTTGGAGGATTTCCAGGAGGAAACCTTGGTGGATTTCCTGGAGATATTCCTGGCGGATTTCCAGGAGGAATCTCTGGCGGATTGTCAGAAGGAATCTTTGGCGGATTTCCATTAGGAATCCCTGGCTGGTTTCCAAGAGGAGTCCCTGGCTGGTTTCCAAGAGGAATCCCTGGCTGGTTTCCAAGAGGAATCCCTGGCGGATTTCCAGGAGGGATTTCCAGAAGGAATCTTTGGCGGATTTCCAGCAAAAATCCCTGGCAGGTTTTCAGGAGAAATTTCTTGCAGATTTCCAGGAGATATTCCTGGCGGATTTCCAGGATAAATTTTTGGCGAATTTCCAGTAGGAATCTTTGGCGGATTTCCATGAGGAATCCCTGGCTGGTTTCCAAGAGGAATCCCTTGCTGGTTTCCAAGAGGAATCTTTGGCGGATTTCCAAGAGGAATCCATGGCGGATTTCCAAGAGGAAGCCCTGGCGGATTTCCAGCAGAAATCCCTGGCGGGTTTTCAGGAGAAATCCCTGGCAGATTTCCAGGCGATATTCCTGGCGGATTTCCAGAATAAATCTTTGGTGGATTTCCAGAAGGAATCTTTGGCGGATTTCCGTAAGGAATCCCTGGCTGGTTTCCAAGGGGAATCCTTGGCTGGTTTCCAGCAGAAATCCCTGGCGGATTTACAGAAGGAATCTTTGGCTGATTTCCATTAGGAATCCCTGGCGGGTTTCCAGGAGGAATTCCTGGCGGATTTCCAGCAGAAATCCCTGGCGGGTTTTCAGGAGAAATCCCTTGCAAATTTCCAGGAGATATTCCTGGCGGATTTCCAGGGTAAATCTTTGGCGAATTTCCAGAAGGAATCTTTGGCGGATTTCCATGAGGAATCCCTGGCTGGTTTCCAAGAGGATTCTTTGGCGGATTTCCGTGAGGAGTCCCTGGCGGATTTTCCAGGAAGAATCTTTGGCGGAATCTTTGGGATATCCAGGAGAAATCCCTAGCGGATTTCCAGAAAGAATCTTTGGTGGATTTCCAGGAAAAATTCCTGGAGGAGTTCCAGGAGGAATCCCTTGTGGATTTCCAGGAAGAACCCTTGGCGGATTTCAAGGAGGAATCCTTGGAGTATTTCCAGGAAGAATCTCTGGCGCATTTCCAGGAGCAATCTCTGACGGATTTCTAAGAGAAATCCCTGGCGGATTTCCAGGAGAAATCCTTGGAGTATTTCCAGGAGGAATCCCAAGTGGATTTCCAGGTTCCTTGGTGGATTTTCAGGATGAATTCTTGGCATATTTCCGGGAGGAAATCCTGGTGAATTTTCAGGAGGAATCGCTGGCGGATATTGAGGAGAAATCCCCATTGGATTTCCAGAAGGAATCCGTAGCGGATTTCACTCTCAGGTTCTATCAACAACGACTTTTATTTGTACGTATACATTGTCAATTATGTCAACGTAGAAAAAATAAGATTCTTGGTCCAGTTGTTACAAAATAAATTTGCCAGCCCGATGTCGCTCTAAATCCTATAGATTTTCAATGAAATATACTAAGAAAATATAATAAACTGTCGCTACTCACCCGATCATCAATTTCGCCAACTCCAACTTCCTCGTCGTTCTCCTCCATGCTATTCTTGCACTCGGAGAACACTCGGATCAGGAACTCGCCTTCCTCGTTCGGCTCGAATGTCGACGGCACGATCAGGTAATCGCCCGGGGGCAACTTGAACCGACAACTCACTTCGCGCAGATTGATAAACGCCGGCGAACGCGCCACCGAAGCATTGTACTTGAAGAAGTTCATCTTCAGCGGTTTCTGCGCCAGATCGCGCTCCGTCACCCGATACACGGCGAACCCGATCGTCAAGCAATCCACGCCCATGTTTCGGCGCGATCGACGGTTCTTCTGCATCAACGCAATGATTACCGTGCAATTGCCTTCTTCATCGTCCGCATCGGGGTCCTCCAGGTGGACCACGTACTGCGGGTTATGCCAGAACGTCTGCAGATAGTTACGGCAACCACCGGCCGTACTGCCAATGGCCCATTCGCCCTCGAAGGTGGACATTTCCCATCGGAGCTTTCCGCGGTTCACCTGCTCGTCGCTGAGCGAATCCGGACTCAAGTTACAGATTTCGATTCGGTCAAAGTACCGGGTGAAGTCTCGGTACGACATCCAAAACTCGCCGTCATTATCGAAATTGAGGCCAAGTTCTTCCTTCTGCTCGTCGGGAATGTATCGCCATTCCACCGACTGATCGCTCCAGGCTCCGTTCCATTCGGCTTCGTTACCCCATGGATTCCGCAGACGGATCAACGGGATCTTTCCGGACGTGGACGGAGTTACGATGTCCGCGAGCTTGATCTTGGTGATTGAGTAGGCATGGCCCCGGATGAGACCTTCGCGGGTTTCCGCTTCCGTTACGTGTGGATCGGGCTGTTCAGGAATAAAAAAAAGTTTATGTTAATGATCGGTAAGATACGCTTGCAGAATAGTGTTGAACCGTATTACCTAACTTTACAAAATTTACAATCCCTTACCTCAATACTGCACGCAAACATCGAGTTCCTCTGGAATCCCTTCTCGATAATAGCGTAAAGATTCGGTGGCGTTTGATCCTTCAGGTCGTACATTTCCGTCACGCCCCCGGTGAAGTCCTCCATGGCCTCGCAAGTGGTGCCACCCTTCAGCGCTTCGTACGATCCGTGCAGCTTGGCGTAGGCCTTCTCCAGCAGTGCGCTCCAGAATTCGTTCTTCTCCGAGGATCTCATGTAGATCAGCTCCCCGCGATAGGTCGGTAACCGATCGTCTATAACCACGTCGACCCATCGTCCGTACTGCCAGAACCGGAAGTGGAAGATTCCAGCGTAGTCATCTTCGAAGCTGTTGTCCTCCGGAACCACCCGGAGGAACATCTTCTGATCCTGGGTCAAGTTGGCACAAGCGGCTAGCAGCCAGCAGTCACCCAGTTCACCCTGCTGTACGTCAAACCGGGAGAATCCCTCAACAAAGAATTCCGGATTTTCGCAGATTTCGTGCGGACGGAGCCATTCGTAGTGTCGATCCGGACGGCGCGAGAACATCAGCGATGAGGAAACGGCCTGGAATTCCGGGTCTTCGAAGAGGGAACCATTTTCAAGGCACTGGCTGCGCAGGACGTAGTAATCCTGAACGTCGGTGCGCGTTCGGACTCCGCTGCCACGTTCACCAAGCTGAAATAAGATGAGGAAGTGAGGATTAATGACCGGGCTGTAGCATACGCCGATTAATAAATATGGTCAAGTGTTCACATGTCGTTACATTTTAACCAACAAAGTATAGGAACATGGCACACCCCAAACAGAGGAGCTTATGGATTTCGAGATTACTCAAACAGGAGTATCTCCAGAGATTTGTTCCGAAATTTCTCCTAAAATTCCTTCTGAGATTCTTCTGGGAGTTCCAGGTTTTCTCAGGGAATTGCTTCCAGGATCCCTTTAGTAATTCGTTCTGAGATTCCTACATGAATTCGTTCGAAAGAAATTCATGCAGGAGCATCGGAAACAATTCCTGGAATATTTCCAGTTTACTAGGAGGCATCCAGAACGAAAGTCCTAGAAAAATCGTACATAGGAACTTCTGAAGGAGTCCCGTAATGAGTTGCTGGAAGAATGTCAGAAAAAAAAAAACTTTTGAGGGAATCCAGGACGGAGTCCCTTTAAAAAGCTTAGAAGGTTCCTTTAACTCCTGGAAGAGTCACAGAATGAACTTCTGCAGAAATCCTGAATAAACCCTAGGAACAATCAGAAGGAGCTCCAAGAGGAGACCTAGAAGGAACTTCTGGAAGAACATTGGAATGATTTTTAACCCTCCAATACCCAAATTTTTGATTTTGATCTAAACAACATTTTTTGTCATCTAAAATCGATTTAAACATGTTTTGGAAGATGATTCTGTTCAATTCTCAATTTTGGGAATTTCGGTTTTTGGAGACGAACCAGCCTCGGGCTGAAAGTCTCGATAATAAAGATAAAAAAAAATCGGTTTTCTTTTTTTATTTTCCGTGTATTTAATTTAAGGAAAAATAATTTTAGAGTGTATTCAACTCCCTTAAACTATTTTACTATGATGGAATGATATGAGAAAAAATTAAAATATGTAGCGGTTTAATACAAAATAAACAAAGCCTTCTGAAAGGTGACTAAAACATATTTTTTTATGATTTAAAAAAAAATGTACATAACGCGTACTGCCCTCGGACGCACAAGTCTCACATGTTACAATAGAAAAACCCGAGAAAAACACATTTTAAGTTTCAAAATACACTTTGACTATTGTCACATTTGATTGACTTCAACGCAATTTAGCTATCAAAACATGTACAAATTCAGATGTTGACAAAATATTTCAGAAATAATTATCAAAATATGACTTATGACATAATAACATAACAAATGTCAAAATGTAACATGTGACATTTCTGCGTCGTACGGCAGCGTATTAGACACCAAAAACTATTTTGAGATATAAACAACAGTCCCAAATATCAGCTAAAAATATAAAAAAATATTGTCCACGAAATAAAAATTACAAAATTGCTCAAACTATACTCCGTCTAAAAAAGGGTTGAATCTCAGAAGATATTCAGAATTTCAGAAGAAGCTACTGCAACAATTCCACTGGATCAGAACTAGAGTTACTCTGAATTAGCCTTTAGAAGAGTATCAGAAGGAGCACCCCGAGAGATCCCGGAGGGAACTTCTGCAGCAACCCTACCCGAGCAGAGGGGAATATCAAATTAATAACTACGAAATCACAAAACCTGTTTTTATATCTTGTTTTGTTATTATTGAATTATCAAGGCATTACGTTTCCATAACATGTTTTGTTGGACAATCTTATTTTGTTATGACCAAGCAATTGGTATGCAGCCCTTAAATAACATTTCAATATTACATTCTGTTGTGGAACAAGTTTGGTTATTATTGTATTATTGAGAGTGCACAAATACTTTATGGTATTGCTATCTAAACTAAAACAAATTTTGAAACAAAACCTACGTCACACAGATCGAAAAAAGAGTGTAAAATTCTGTGACATATGATGCACATGATTGGAGCGTGGGATATCACAGAAGTTTACATGACATATCATGTAAAGCTCATGAAATATTAGGTAAACTTCCATTATATGTCATGTAATTCAGCATAACTCTGAGAGTTTACATGACATATAACACAAATTTACAAGATATATCATGTAAACCATCATAACACTAAGTTTACATGACTAAAATGAAGTTTACATGACGTGTAAATCTCATTATTTTTATCTGTGCATTCTACAACGTTATTTACAGCATTTGAGGGAAAGCAACTGCATATTCTCTCATCAATTTGTCTTCCTCTTCCATTTATCATTACATCCGAACTGAGACAAAGTGCATGCCCCATATCATTAGCTAGTATTCCGTGGGAAAAAGTTTGCATAATGCACCAGAAAAACTACATTATGCGTGATAATGTTTGCACCATCGTACAAATATGGTACCCATATCACCTGTACACACAATGTCTTGGTTTTTATTGCATGTACGTAAGCTCTAACTCATATCACAGTAGGTTGCGGGTAAAAAAATCCGATTTCTTAAGTTTAAAATTTGCACCATGAAGGGGTAGCAGCGGCAAAAAATTAAAAAAAATCATCTCCGTCTGGAAAGAATCTTTGTCACCGCCAAAATGCACCCCATGACGAAGCTCAATCATAAATAGTCGACTACCAACTTTTTCGTCGTTCTCTTTGTTCCGAAACAGCCGACGACGGGCCATGCGAACGCCACCACTGTTATTAGTGTTTCAGTGCGCATGTCTGCGCACCGCGATAGCGCTGTTGGTAAAAGAGAGAGGTTCATTGTTTGATCTTGCATTCAAATCTCTGTCTATTTTTGTCCTGCGACTGGCAAACATGAAATGGGGGAATGGGGAAACTGGCAATACGTAGAACCAGTAAAGCTTCTATCGTCCCTCACTGCAAGTGCTGTGATAGCCTCATTGGTAAAGGCGACTGAAAATGTACGATAACAGGATTGGAGGTTCAAATCCCGTCCATGTTTGTAAGTTTTATAATGAATTCGAATTTTTTTTATGTGACCTGTTATTTTCTAAAAATAGAATAACACACTTAAAATAATTACCCAAAAATGAGTACAAAAAAGTTAGTTTTTACCCTAATTTTGCTTTCGAAATGTTATCAATAACTCTTTAATATCAAAATTTGTTATTGAAATATTTCCCAAATTCACTGTTATTAAGTTGTTATTGCCACTAACAAAACATGTTATTAAATTGATTTTTCAGGAACAAATTTTTGTTATGTGACTTGTTATTTTGCCGCTTATGACAGCCAAGTTTATAACTCAATATGTTATGTTAATAACATGAAAATTACTAATTCAGTTATGCAGTTATTTTGCCAAAATAACGCATTTTGTTATGCTGTTGTTTTTCTCTTCTGCTCGGGTAGAGTAAAAACTGTAGGGAGTGTCTCTTTCGGAAAGATTTTCTGGTCCGGAATTTCTCCAGGAATTTCTTTTGAAATTCTTTTAGAAGTTCCTTGTAGGTTTCTTCAGAAAGTTTCTAGTGAGACCACCCCTGGGGTTTGATCGGAACGAATTCCTGGAAGAACTCTTGAAGAAATTCCTTGATGAACCCTGGAACGCCAAGAAGAATCTCAGAATGAATTCCTGGAATAATTTCAAAAGAAATCACTGCAGAAATCCCAAAAATGCTAATCTCAGAAATATATTCTAAAGGAATCTCAGAAAGAATTTGTGGAGGAATCCCAGGACATGGAATTTGTCCTGGGATGCTGAAACTCCTGGAGAAATCCTCCATAGTTTTTTTTTTTTTATTCAGAAATCTGCACCTGAATTCATTCAAGATCAAGAATTATTCTACGGATGATTTCAGAAATACTTTCAGCGATTCTTTAAGAAAATCAAAGGTGCTTTCAGAAATGGCTCCAATGATTTCTAAAGAAAATCTTTCTCGGACTGCCGAAATTCTTACAAAGATTCCGCCAGAAATTCATTCTGGATTTCTTTTAGGTATGTTCCTGGGGATTAGTTCAAACATTACTAATGAGATTCCTCCATAAACTTGTTCAAGCATTCCAAGTCCAAGGAAATCTTCAATGGATATTTTCCAAAATTAATCTATGGAGCCCTTCATAAATTACTCCAGAAATTAGGTCTTTGAATTTACCAAAGTTTTAAACAGAAACCTCCATGTTGAGAAATTCTTCCAGGGATTGTACAGAAAATTTGTTATTCCCATATAAATTTCCCCTTGAATTCTTTTCAATTCTAAAGGTTATTTCACTAGGAATGTTATTCCAACTTCTAGCAATTCGTTTCAAAAAAATCATCGGAAATTCCTCAAGGGATTTTTTTAGAATTTTTCACAGGAATTTCTTAAGATTTTTTTTAGGTTCAGGAAAATTTTCTAAATATTTCTCTGGACATTCGTTAAGAATTTTCTTCAGAAATTCCAGAGATATGTTTTAGGAATTACTGAAAATTCATACGTGAATATGTCTTCAGGGATTATTATTTTAATTAATCTTGAGAAATTAAGAAAAAATACTGCTGGAATTCCTCCAGAGATTTTGGCGTTAATACTTTCAAAGATCCAAGCAGGAATTCCCCCTGAGATTCCAGCAGGAGTTCAGAAAGAGACAGACAGACAGAGATTCCTTCAGGGTTTCCTCCATATATTTTTAAATTTCTTATGAGTTCCTCAATATTTTTTCTAGGAATTCAAACAAGGATTTTTGGAGTAGTTTCTCCAGGAAATGAAGAAATTCCTCCTGGGAATTCTTCAAGAAAGTCCCTGGGATTTCTTTGGATATTCCTCCAGAAATTGATTCAAAAGTACTTTCTATGATTTCTACATGGATTCTGCTGAAGATTTATTCAGAAATTCTTTACAAAATTCTTCCAGAAATTCCTGCTGGAATTCCTTCTAAAATTCCTTCGAGGAAATATTTTTATCTCCAGGGAATTCTTCGGAATTTTAGAGATTGCATCAGGACCATCAGCAACTGATTTTTTCGAAGATTTTTCCATGGAGTTTTAAAGAAATTCTTATAGAATTTCTTTACAAATCCTTGCTTCGGAAATTCTTCCTACGGTTTCTCCAAAGAATTCTTTGAGAAATTCCTCTAGTTGTTTCTGCAGTTGTGCAGAGATTCCTACTAGATTTAATTTTTTGAAAATGATCCTGCAGCTGCATAAGAAATATCTCCTAGGATGTCCTTAGAGATACCTGCAGATTAGTTATCCCTGCAGGGATTTTTGTGAAAATCTTTCAGAAATTGTACATTCTTTAAAGAAGTCCTGAATGAATTTCAAAAAAAAAATTATTAGAGGATTGACTCAAGCAATCCTTTAATACTCCAGGGGATACTTTTAAAAACTCCTTGTATAAATTCATTTTTTTTTTAATTCCAGGACAAAACTTCTCAAAGCAATTTCTGAAGTTAGTTATCACTGGAGTAATTCCTGAGCCTACCCCAAGTAATTTTTTTTTTGACGAATTAGTCTTGTACATGGTAATAAGAATAGAGGGCCCATATAGCCGAGGCGGTAAACGCACGGGTATTCAGCATGACCATGCTGAGGGTGACGGGTTCGATTCCCGGTCGGTCCAGGATCTTTTCGTAAAGGAAATTTCCTTGACTTCCTTGGGCATAGAGTATCTTCGTGCCTGCCACACGATATACGCATGCAAAATGGTTATTGGCAGAGGAAGCTCTCAGTTAATAACTGTGGAAGTGCTCATAGAACACTAAGCTGAGAAGCAGGCTTTGTCCCAATGAGGACGTTACGCCAACAAGAGAGAGAGAGAGATGGTAATAAGAATCTCTGCCAGTTACTGCTTCTTGGGTAGCCTAATGTCTAAGAGAATACCTGAAGAAATAGCTTTAAATACTTTTCATTTTAAGAAAAAAAAATGATAGACTTATGGAGGAACTCTGCAAGTAATTCCAAGGAAAAAATACTTATAAAAATTTTGGAGGGAACCCTGGAAAAATCCGTAGAGGAATTTGTGAAGGAATCTCTAAAAATATGTCTAATACACAGTTCCTGAAGGGTTTTGTACACAAAAATCCCTGAGCAACTCTCTGAATAAATTATATGAGGGAATAAAAACAAAAACAATAAAAAATCTTGTAGAAATTCTTTAGAGGACAACTGAAAAAAAAAAGAAGTTCTGAATAATGTTTGGAATAATACCCAAAAACATTGAGGTATCCTCTAGGTATTCATTGATAAATTTATAAATTTCTTGATAAATTTCTAGGAAATTTGAAGAAAATTGTGAAAAAATCCCTGAAGGAAGGTCAGCATAAATCTAAAAGGTGACCTGGAGGAAACTATAAGAGAAAAACTTAAAGGAACTTTCAGAAAAATACCTTGAAATTTTGTTAAGAATTTAAACAGAAATGCCCGAGAAAATCCTAGAATAAATGGAGTAATACCTGAAGGAACCTTTGGAGTAATTCAAACCATAATTTCTGAAAATGTTTCTAAAAAAATTCCTGATTTTTTTTAATGAAAACTCCAATGGAATTTTTGAAGGAATCTCTTAATCTTTGTAAAATAATTTTATGAAGAAACATTTGGAGGAATTCCTGGAGAAACTTCAGAAATGCTTTAACCCTTTGGAGACGGCATTTTCACCTTTCTGGATGCAACCTGGCTAGTCTAGAACACGTTTGAGATGATCGATTTTTTTCGGCTGGGCACATACGACCCATCCGTCCCCAAAAGGTTAAAGAAATACATGACGGAGTGCAAGCATGAACTTATGTATTCATCCTTGATGGAATTTACTACACACTTAGAAATTCTGAAATTTGCGCGAAACGGAATCACCAAAGAACGTAAACGTTTTCAAGACTGAATCACGAATTGGACTCAATTTTACGCGCATCATGTAATTGCTGGTTGGTTGAGTTAGATGTCAACAAATTCGTTTCACCAGAAACGTAGAATCAGTATCACGTTCATCAACCACTTTCTAACTCGGTGAAATAGCCGAGAGGTAAGGGAAGTGGCTCACGATCAGCAGATTCGGTGTTCGAATCCATGCTTGGCATTATTTTACTTTTGTATGTTTTATCTGTTAAATCGGTTCTAGCGATTGCTAGACGCGAAGAAAAAATAAGTTTTATCTTGAAAGACGTAAATTTACATGTTTCAACCTCTAAATTTGTGTTTTTGAAGATGCTCGTATATGTCAGGTTCAGGACACTTAAAATTACACGATATTTTCTAGGTGTGTATAGAATACCTTAAAATCCCAGAAAGAATGTCGAAAGAATATCTTGGGAATCCCGCGGACCAGTTTCAACATTCATTTTTTGAGTAAGTTCTTTATAACTCCTGCAGAAATGCCAAGGAAAATTTTTAAGACAATTCTGCACTGCCCATAATCGCATAAGAGTAACATTCGACAAAAGTAGGCATTGGAGAAAATGGAGCCCACAGATTCAACTTTGAATGGGATGGAATTGAACCTAAATTTTAAAAATTTCTCATAAATTGGTAGTCAATCGTTTAGCAATAAAATTTTCTACAGCACATCTTATATGCTAGTCGAATTGCCAGAAAATAAATCGGACCTGATTATAATTGATGACACGCTTTAAAGCCAGCCTTTTTTTCCAGTGTGACTGTTATGCGGTTACATTGGTCAATGAGACAAAATGACTTGGTATTTTTTTCATAAATCCTAGAACAAACTTGAATTTTTTATTCAGGAAGTCGAAAGTACTTGCGATTTGATGGTGATCCCCGGTAATAACTCAATATCATCAAAATATGCAAATGTTACAAATATGCAGTTATGGGCAGTGCAGAAATCTTCAAAAGATTCCATGGACAACAGGGCGTTTTGATTTTTTTTTTTCAAAAATATCCAACAAGAATCTTATTTCTGTAAACATTCCAGAAATTTTTTGATGAATCTTCAAAGAATCCCCAAAAAGAAAATTCTAAATTCTAAATATGACGATGTCCCTGAACGACATCTTGGAGAATTTTCCAGAAATTTCAAGAAGAATTCTTGCAAAACTCATAGGAATTTCATGAAGAATTTCTCTTGCGCGAAAATGACAGAAAAAAAAAAATCGGTAAACTATAATGCATGACGGGATTATCCCGGAATTGTTATTAATTAGACACAATGGAGAAGTCATTTCCTTAAGGCGTACCGGTGTAGGGGGCGCTAAAATTTGAAAACCTTGAGTGACCAGCTCTGATTTTATCATGACAGCACTGGTTGGTACCAACACGGCTTGTCTGTTGTATACATTATCGACAAATTAAACTATGTCTGGGTTATAGAGCTGCAACACAAATACTTTACAGCTATCCATCTCAGTCTTGTGAAATCAATCGGGTTGCTTTTATTGCACTCTAATGCAAGTCCGGAAGAGTTGCGGGAAGATGTGCCAATCGAATAAGAGCCCCCATCAATAAACCAGCAGCTTTTGTAATGTTGCCAAATACATAAAACAGCAGCGCTTTGTAGCATTTAATAGA
This sequence comes from Aedes albopictus, assembly GCF_035046485.1. NCBI lineage: Eukaryota > Metazoa > Arthropoda > Insecta > Diptera > Culicidae > Aedes > Aedes albopictus. The sequence continues at coordinate 255,265,310 of NC_085138.1, read as the reverse complement.
ACAGTCTTACAGCTAGAAGCTGTAATGAAGGAACTGTTGAAGCAAACATCATTACGTTTGACGTTTCACATGCTTTTTCAGCTAGATGAAGTTGCAGTTGCGGCACAACTGCAAAACCTTGTCTAGTGCAAAACAAAACGAGATTTTTCTATACTATTAATGTATCACAATGTGGCAGCAAGGACATCATTGGGACCAGTGGATACAGAAATTGGGAGTTCGATTCCAAGTTGCGGCAGTTACTTTAAAAGCGATACTTTCAGTTACTCATGCATGAGAGGTATCATAACCTTAAATTATATTCAATCGAATAATTTGGGTTGTCGTATAACTATTATTTAACAGCTGTAAAAAGGCTGAAAAAGCGCCTTCTCAAGATGTTATATAGTTAGTGATTACATAACAGCCGAGAAAAGAGCTATGACTTGGTGCCATAGAAGCTGCTCGCACAGCATGTACATTAATGTGGCCCACACTAATATGAAAAACAAAAATTTCGATAAATGCCAAGTCTAACCTCCTAAATCAGTTGTTTTGGATTCCCAGAATCTACGTTCAAAATTTGAGCAAAATCGATTAAGCGTAAGGGGGCGCTCAAAACGCTTGAAGTTTGTATGTATGGGAAAACTTGGCCAAAAATATGCAGAAATTTAAAATTTTCGAATTTTGGTGTTAAGTGGCGCTGTAAGCGTTCAATAATCAAACCCTTTGGTTTTATTGTAGGTTACTATATGCCAAACAACTTTGTTGAAGACCGCAAAGTGATTCAACGTCTGCGAAAAAAAATTATGCCCTAGGTAAAGTGAGGCGATGATTTCAAATTCCTAAGCTTATCCCAGTTTGATTGAAATGCCTGATTGCGTGGCATCCCTGTGTATGTCACGGTATATCTACGAATCACGTTGATTCGCATGACATGTAGCGAAATGATTAATTAATTATTTTTTATCGATATTTACGGTTAAACCAGCTGAGTGGAATTTTTATCTGATTCCTAAAACTAGACTTAATTAATACTGGCGTAAGAAAAGGTCCTCTGAAGAATCGACCCTCTGCATCGAGAGTTCTGATACCAGATTTGAAACATATGGCGGTGGATAATAACTCTTCATATGAACTTCACACACTTTAGCACAGTTGGAACCCTAACCAAGTAATAAAAGAATCACACCATACTCGATAGATGTACTCCCCATCCGGCGTGTAGTACTTCTTCAGTGGAATCTGCGGCAGATATCTCGCGTGCACCGGACACTGGTACTCGTAGCTGTCGTAGTAATAACTCTCCATCGGATTCTCCTGGCAGTATCTCCCATAGCTCCGATCGTACATCCCGTATTGGTACACCACCGACCCTCCACCTCCCCCACCGAACTTCACATCTTCCCGCCCGCCCCGATCGAACACTTGCGGACTAACGTAGACCAGATTCCGTTCTACCACTCGCTGCACCAGGGATTCTACCACCGAGGAACTCGTCATAACCGAACCGTTATCTGCTGGCGACTGACCACGGTCAATCGACTTCGATTATTGGGACACATTCCGCAGATGCATTTCCTCCGCATAAAAAAAGGGAAGGAGTAAAAGCTTTCGCCCAAGACAACATGAACACTCCATTAGAGCGGAACACGGACGACCCGCTGGGTTAACCGGTGAGATGAGTAGGTGGCACAATTCCTTCTTCCCTGTGCGTACAGGGAAGCGGTATCCGGAGCCCCAGATCGGTGACAAAGCAGAACGGTCACCGAAGGTCATCGTTCAGATTTTGTAGATTTTATGCGAAATAATCGGTACCTTGACAATAACCCCTGGAAGTGCGTACAGATCCGAAACTTCCTTGAACTTGAGACTGGTGGAGTGCAGCCTATGCGGTTCGCCTTGCCTGTTGAACTTGAAGATACACTTCTCCAGTGATTCGACTTCTTCTGACATTCTGGGAATATTTTTTTTCGGATGGGATGTTGGTGGTAAAAGATTGGCGGACGGACTGTTTAGGTGTGAATAGTTGGTTAGAACCGGGCATGCAAATTTGACCAAACAAAACTAATTAGCATTCGAACTATTAGCGCTTGAGGGAGTGTTACCTGTAGGACAGTGGGGTTTAGATATAACGGTTTTTGTGTGGGAAGTTTATGTATTATACAGGGTGTTAGGTTCCTGAGTGCAAACTATTTAAAGGAGATAGAGGACCATAAATGGTGAAAAAATTGTTCTACGCATATGGCTAAATCTCAACCGTTACGTAGTTATTGAACTTTCCGTGTTTTTGATTATTATTGCCTCAACTGGCTGTAACTTTAAAATGGTCAAACTTATCGTAGTTTTATTACCCTTATTCAAAAGATTATTGAATTTTTTATCAAATGACATCTTCTAATCAATTAGTTTAGTTAAATAACTAAGTTTTCTAGAGCAAATAGCTCAAAAGTAGTGCGTTTTAATCTGTTTTTGTCAATTATCTTTTAAAAATGCGTAATAACTTAAAAATCTTTCTTAGGCAAAGTTGTGGCCCCTGTTTCACTCTACAGGTCGTCCTTTGACATCAAACCTCTATCTCTTATCGTCTTCTTACAATTTCGATCTAAACATCGCATTTCAGCACATAAATTTGCAACTGTCAAGGTAAGCACTTTTTTGCGCACTGTGCCGCACATTTAAATCGAAATTGCAAGAAAACGATAAGAGCTAGAAAACGTAGTTATTTAACTAAACCAAACGATTCAAAGATGCCATTTGATAGAAAATTCAATAATCTTTCGAATAAGGGTAACAAAACTTCGATAAGTTTGGCCATTTTAATGTTATAGCCAGTTAAGGCAATAATAATCAAAAATATGGAAAGTTCAATAACTACGTAACGGTTGAGATTTGACCATATGCGTAAAATATTTATTTTCACCATTTATGGTCCTCTATCACCCTCTAAAAAGTTTGCACTCACGAACCTAACACCCTGTATAATAAAGCAGTTACATATTTTTTTACATATTACTTTTTGATATACGTGAAGCAACTACTAGAAAAATTTGCTAACAAACTCCTGCAGTCATTCCCAAAGATTTTGTTGGAGAATTGCCGAAGGAATTCCTGGAGGAATCTCCGAAAGAAATTCTGGTAGAAAATTTGCTACTTTCACAAGAACTCTTGCAGGAATTCTAATTTTAACTGCTGGGAGAATTTCCGTTTTAGTTTCTTGAAAAAAAAATTCCAGAAAACTCCGGGGAGAATAAGCGAAGAACCGAAGGAAATTTCTGAAACAAGTGTTTGAGAGGAATTTCCAAAGTAATTCAAGGAGGAGTTCTCGAACAACATACTAGAGAAAATTCAAAAGAAATTTTTTGATGCATTACCGAAGCAAGTCCTTATTGAGTTTCCGATAAAACTCTTAGATGAAGTTTAAAAAAAATATCTCGAAAAAAAAACTCCTAAAACAAATGTTGAAGAAATCTTGGAGCGAAAAGAAATTCCCAAAGGAACTCCTGGAGAAATTTCCGCATGAATTCCCGGATGCATTCCCAAAGGAACTTCTGCAGGAATAATCGAAATGACTCCGAGGGATTTCCGGACAACTTTCCGAAGGTACTTCTGGAAGAATTTTCGTATGAATTCCATCAAGAACTCTTGAAGGAAGTTCTGCAAAATGTTTAAAGGTATTCATGAAAGAGTTGCTGAAGAAAATCTGAGAAGAATTCTCGGAAGAATCTCAGAAAGGAACTCCTGGATGAATTTCCGAAGGAACTTCTGGAAGAATTCAGAAGGAACTCCCAAGCTCTTGAGAATTTTCCTAAGTAATTCCTAAAGGATGTCTCGGATGAATTCCCGAAGTAACTCTGAAGAAATTCTCGAAAGGAGGAATTTCCTGATAAGTTCTCGAAGGAACTTTTTAATGTATTTTTTTGATAAATTCTCGAATGATTTTTTGAGAAATTTCGGGATAAACATTCGAAGGATCTCCTGGAAGATTTTTTGGTAGAATTTCTTAGAGAACTCCTGAAGAAATTGTCGGTAGAACTCTTAAAGAATATTCTCGATGAATTTTCGAATATACTCTTGAAGAAATTCCCGAAGGTTCCCCTTGAATTATTCCCTAATAACATCCCTAAGGATCTTTTAAGTAATTCCCGGACGAATTTCCAAAAAATGTCCTGTAGCAATTGTCGAACGAATGCCGTAAACAACTCCTGGAGAAAATATCGAAGGAACTCCTGGTGGAAGCTATAAAGAACTGGATTCCCAGAACGAATTACTGAAGAGAATCTATGAGAAATTCTCGAAATTTTCGAAAGGACTTCTAAAGGAATATCCGGAGAAACTTCTGGAAAAATTACCGATGGAATTCCTTGAGGAAATACCGAATAAATTCCCAAATCAATTCTCCGAGTAATTCCCAAATCAATTTTCGATGGAATTCCTGGAATCATTTTCGGATGAATTCCACGGAAGAATCCCCGAAGAAACTACTGGAGAAATTCACAAAGGATCTTCTCGGTGAATTCCCACAGGAATTCTTTCAAGAAACTCCTGGAGAATTTCCAAAACAAATTGTTGGACGATTTGCCGGAGGAATTGAACTCCTAAAGAAATTGGGTAGTTTAATGAATAAAATATTGCTATTTTCTATATCCTAATCGAAAGAGCTCATTTTTCTGAGTATAACGTGATTTTATTGGATTCCAATACCTTCGTTTTGATGGTTAAATTAACAAAACAGTTTTCATTTTCGTGGATAGAATGACAGTTCAATCGATAAAGTGACAGTTCGACCCGAACAAAAATTTTTCCCCATTTAAACTTTAAATGCATTTTAAAAATAGTTCCCGGACTCCAACAATTATGAAATTTTAGATTTCTACTAAATTTTGGGCGGAGAATCCGATTATAAAATAATCCGGATACCCCTTAAGAACCCAATTCCCTGATAAATTCCCAAAGGATTTTTTTTTAAAGTATTTCACAAACCAATTTCCAAAGAAAATCCTGGAGGAATTTTCAGATGAATTCCATCAACAACTCCGGGATCAACTTCTGGAGAATTTTCCGAAGGAATTTTAGGAAAATTTTTTGAAGAAAATCTAGGATGAATTCTCGGATGAGTTTCTGTAGAAACTTCACCAATAATTTATGAAAAAAAAAATTCCTGGAAAAAATTGAGAAGGAACTCCCGGAGAAATTCCCGAAGAACCTCCTTGAGAAATTTCCCAAGGAAACTCTAAGGGGAATTCCCTAAAGGACTCCTGGAAGATATCCCAGATGAATTTCCGAAGAAATTCATGGATTAATTCCAGAAGGACCTCTTGAAAAATTCCCTGATGAACTCCGAATGAATAAAGTAAATAATTCCTGAAAATTCCAGAGTTCCTGGAAGAAATCACGAAGGAACTCCTGGGGAAAATTGTAGAGAAAATTTCCGTTGGAATTCCACAAAGAATTACGGAAGAAAATCAGATGAATGCTTTGGAGAATTGCGCATCTTCCAGGATTATTTCCAAGGATTCTGTCATTCAAATTTCGGCAAGAATCCCTTGTGAAATGCTTTCACGAATCCTAGTGGGCAATAATCCAAGAAATCCTTCCGGAATGTCTCCAAGGATTGCTTCAGTTTTTCGAATAATTCCCCCAATGATTCCTGCTAGTAAATCTGCAACTATTTCTACACAGATTCATTTAGGAATTTCTCCAAATATGTCTGGAAATTCCTTTGAGGATCCCTTTGAGAATTTCACCAAGGATATTTTCAGCAATTTCTCCAAAACAATGTTTACAAAGATTAAATTCGAAATTCCTTAAAGGATTCTAACAGGAATTCCTGCATGAATTCCATCATTAATTTTTCTGAGGATTTCTTATTGCATTTCTTTAAGTAATGTTACGGGAGTTAGTTAAAGGATGTTCCTAAATGCAATTCAAGAATCACTTTCGGGACCGCTACCCAGGTAGAGGTGAATGGCAAACCAAGATCAAAAGAATAACAAAGGTTATTGTCATAACTTATTTTGTCATTCATGAGTTCTTCATGAAGAGCTTAAAACAACATGTCAATAGCATCCTATGATATCATATCAAAATATGCCATTTGCTTGTCATTTATCAAATGAAGAAGAAGAATAACTACTGAATGTCGTGTTTTGCTATCATAACAAATTTTGCAATTGGGGAGATATTGTTGACCTCTTACAAGTTTGATGAACCATCGCAGTTTTGGCACTTATTAAGAACAACATAATGGCAAAATTTAAATTTTAGTTATTCTAATGGTAACTTTTGTTATTTTATTGGTTGACAGGCGAATAACTAATTTTGATATTGTTCTGTTTTCAGTAACTCAATAATGGTATGTTTTGCAATTCTCAACCTTATTTATTTTTGTTCTTGGTTTGCCATTGTAATGTCAAAATTTGACATTCTTTAGTTATTTCATAGAACAAAATCAGTTATTATTTTTGCCCTTTTGTCACTTATTTCAAACAGACCAATGGCAAATTTTACCATTCAGTAATTCTTTTTGAATAGTAAAACTTTCATTTTTTTTGTAATTCTTTTCTGCCCGGGTATTGAATTTGCTCAAGGATTGCTTCAGAAATTTCTTCAATGATTCTATCAGGAACTCCTTCAAAGATTCCTTCTCAAATTTTCTCATGTATTTTTCCAGGAATTTCTCTAAATATTACAAATTTCTCTAGTGATTACTTCGGCAACTTCTCAAGGGTTTTCAATCAGGATTTTTGTCATGGAATCCTTTAGAAATTCTTCCAAGGATAACTTTAGGAACTCCCCCAAGATTTTTTCAGAATATTTCCCAAAAATTTCTCCAGGCATTAGTGCGAGACTTTTCCCAAGGATTCCTCCAGAGATTTTTGCCTAAAAATACATTCCTTAAAAAATACATCCAAAGGTTCCTTCAGGAATTACTTCAAGAGTTATTTAGAAATTTCTCCAGGGATTCCTTGAGGAAGCCTCGAGTGTTCCTTCAGGAACTCCTGCACGAATTTCATAGAGAGTTGTACTCAAGACTCATTACATAATTCCTTCTATTATTCATTTATTTAGAAATTCTTACGTATTTCTTCAAAGCTTTCTTCGTTAATTCCTCCAAGTATTCTTTCAGGAATTCTTATCAGAATTTCTTTAGAAAGTGCCTCAAACATTTACTCAGAGTTTTTTTGAAGTATTCTTACAAAAAAATGCTTCAATGATTTTGCAGTACCAGTATTTATTAAAGGACTATTTCTGAAATCCCTCCAAGGACTTCATGGAAAATTTCGATACTAAGTTTATTTCGAAAATTCCTTCAAAGATTTTTTTTTCCAAAACTTAATCAATGCTTCATTTTGTGTGTTGATGGTTCATCGATTGTTTTCGGCTAGTTAGAGTGTGATTGAGTTTTGAAAAATTGCCTACTGTTACTGTGAATATCAAACAAATCATTTTTACCAAAAACTTACTCATTTTACGCTTTTTACAGATTGATATGGGTCCAAACTACCTACTTGGAAAAATAAGTAACGACATGTTTTGAGGGTACGTTTTCTCCACCGATTTATTGAATTCATTGTAATTTTTAACTTACCATGCCATCAAAAAAGTTTTCAAAAAACAAATATCAAACTAGAAATTCTAAGCTTTTGTATTTTAAGACTAGGGTTTTTGACCCCATTCCCGGCACTACAGGTAAACAAAATTGTGCATTACCTAATTTCACAGCAAAACCACAGTTTTCGTTCACTTTTTCCATCTGAATCAGATATCTTATTGCGTGAACTTTTTGTTAATAGTGATTCTTGTGAAGATTTTCTGCCGGAAAGTTGATTTTGAACGAGTTTACTGCACCTAATCCAGCGCTAATTCTCGGCACCAGTGCCGAGCTTCCAGCAAAATCAAATGGGAAATCACTTCGGCACCCATCTTTGTGCTGACGATGTGCACTAGTCTGCGTATAATAGTTGTTTTGAGCACTTGTGCGGCTTCAGAGTGAACGTGTCGCTCATTGACTCGTTGTGGAAACGTTGCGGGAGGTGACTACCTACGGCAGGGCGTTTGGAAAATATGCTTGCAAGTGTTATTTTGATTTGTTTTGTGGTGAGGTGGCGGGAATTGACCCGGGTGCCCAAGTTGTTCAAAACCACACATAAAAAAATCTTAAGATGTCGCCTCAGCATATGCGCAGAATCTCGAGGCAGCGTTACCAGACGAGGGCGAGCTCGATGTGGTCCCTCTAGAGGAAGAACAGTAAAAGCAGTCATCAACGACGCAACCGAGAGCACCATCGGGCAACGTTGAAGAAAGAAGTCAACGAAACGAATGGTTCGACGAAGAGTGCAGGGCGATTTTTGAAGAGAAGAACGCAGCACGGGCGGTACTGCTGCAGCAAGGAACCCGGCAGAACGTGGAACGTTATAAACCGACGTGGAAACAGCAGACCCGCCTCTTTCTGGGAGAAAACCGCCGCCTGGAAGAAGCGAAGTGCGACGAAATGGATGTGCTGTGCCGTACCCATGAAACACGGAAGTTCTACAAGAAGCTTAACGTATCCCGCAACGGCTTCGTGCGGCGAGCCGCAATAAGCAGGGATAAGGACGGAGGCCTCTTGATAGATGGACGTGAGGTGATCGAAAGGTGGAAGCAGCACTTGGCGTGGAGGACGTAGACACGGGAGACCACGACAACGGAGGGAACGACTACGCCAATGCAGCAGAGAACGGAAATGAGCCAACTCCCACGCTGAGGGAAGTTAAGGATGCCATTCAACAGCTCAAAACCAACAAAGCATCTGGTAAGGATGGTATCGCAACTGAACTCATCAAGATGGGCCTGTGTGGTATATGTCTGACAGTAAGCATCTCTCAGTGTGTTTAGAGTCTTATCCCCCCATATGTCAACAGACAACTGATAACGTACGCACATAGTGGTTTCTGCTTTTAGTGGTGTTGCGTGTACGTACACGTTGCATTACACGAACACTACCTGAGTTACTGGTTGAAAATAGTAAACAAAAATCAGCTGTTCCCGGCAAAATCAAATGGGCATATTTTCAACCAGTAGATTTGCATTAGTGTTCGTGACGCCGCGCTGCGAAACCACTATTCCCCACCCAGGGTTACGCCCACGCTATCGAGTGACAGCTGCTGACGACATCACAGCAGGCCACGACTCTTCCTCTTTGATCAGCGTTCGACCACGTCGGATGTGCAGTGTATCGGGTCGCTGCGCTGGGCGATTCTCATCAGGAACCATCAGCTAAATTCCCACAGGGCCCAGAAAATTTGATCACCTGTCTGCACCGGTTGATAGTCAGGGTCTGGGAAACCGAACAGCTACCGGAGGAGTTTAAGGAAGGAGTAATCTGCCCCATTCACAAGAAAGCCGACCATTTGGAATGTGAGAACTTCAGAGCTATCACTATTTTGAAAGCTGCCTACTACGAGGGGGGCGACATTTATCCGCTGTGCCTTGACTATGTCGCATTTTTATTGAAACAATGCATTTTATATTCATTTTCGTGATTTCAGTATTTTCAATCAATTTAATCCGATTGTCTCGGATAATGTCGGATTTCTTCAATTTTTATTCGCTAATTTATTTTTAGTGCATTTTGTTCCATGCGTTACACACGTTACACACGCACACACATAATCGTCAAACAAATACTTATATATCAAAAACGTCAAAACAAGTTCACTCTGTTTACGTTTACTCTGCGCGCACCAAATTCTCGTCCAAAATCTCGAAATTATTTCTGTTGTTTAGTGCTAAAAGTGGCGAAAATATGGACTATTTTTGGAGAGAATTGAGCAAAGTGGTCGGTCTGATTCCAGAAAGTATCAAATGTGATACTGGAGCAGCTCCGATATATCCATGGCGGCCTTGCCTACTTAAATGATGACGTTATAAACGCGATGGAGGAGGAAGTCAAACACCTTCCAGAAAGAACCGGAAAATCAGATCGTGGATGGCAGAAGATGATTGGCTTCAACGGGCCTTTGAAAAACTTTCGCTTCGTGCTGGGAGTGCGGAGCTTATTGAATATCCAATATAGTTGAGAAGCAAGGCATTTCCAAATTCACGAAGAAACTAATCAAACAAGACTCCCTTGGAAAATCTGAATCGGCCCCCGTAAAACAGACTGAGCACACGGTGAGGCAGAAAGTAATCGAATTTTACACAAAGAAGTAAGTATTTTTAGTTGATTGGTATATGAGACTCGGGCCTGCAGGCTTCTAACCATTGATGTATGTATTGCTATTTATTTTCAGATGCAGCAGTGGAAGTAACACCGAAACATACTTTTTCGATCAAATAGCATCCATGAAGGTCGACATCATCACATGAAGCTGGCACGAGGGCGGTCCTAAAGTGTCCCTTCTGCGAATTTGCATGGAAAAATCTGGCAGCTGGAAAACATCTAACTTTTCTTCACATGTTCGAGTTAAGCATGCCGAATACGATATTCCCGTTGATATTATCTCACAGCAGCCCAAGAAGCGTCCATGTGACAGTCATCTGGAAACCACTCCGGAAGATACTCCATGGACGGCAATGGAAACACCTGAAGCTTATGAAACCGAATACCTGGAAATTAGTCAGCAATCATGTTCTCAAACCTCGACGGTCGCTGCAGTACTGACAAACGAGAAAGATCGGGAAGTGAGGCGTACTTGTGAGGATGGACCTCCGACCTACGTATTGCAGCATTTAGTTGTAAAGCGGATGAAGTATGAGGACAGCGATGCATTTACCGATGATGAAGGCAATCAGTGATTATCATAAAGTTGTGCAATAAATGGTCATTTTTAGAATCATTTCCTTTTCTTGTTTTTCTCAATTCACAGAATACCCAATGTTTCTATTTTCAAATACTCGACTTTTATTGCGCCCAAATTGTGTCATTGTGATCACATAAATATTGCCACATATAGAGATAAATATGTTTTACAATTTCATTGATGCACCTTGATGCTCGTCTTGATCATAGTTTCACGGGATTAGATGTATGTTCATTCCTTTTGATTTTCCTTCGCACACTAAACGTACAAGTACATCTAATAACTTTTTGGATAAGCTGACAATCAGCATTAATAAGACCAGCCTTTTTGATGAACATCACTCTAGGTACCGTCGTTCGGGGTGACATTGGTCCACCGATCACACGGTTTCAATATAAGTCAGAGAATACGACGGTGGATGCAAAGTATCTCAGAATTATGTATCCTAGTATAGTATAGTTTAGCACATAATATGCATTTCCGTCGTATTCTAAACGTATAAAATATAAACGTATTCTAAACGTATACAATGTCATTGGCCCAATGACACCCCGCAAAACGGTACCGCCTTGCTTTCTGTTCCGATCCTGCAAGATAGGATGATGCTGATACTTTTTGGTTTCGAGCTCCAATCATTCTCAATTCGATGGCTTCCTTGAGTAATAGGGTACAAGCTGGCTGTAAATACATAAATGGTTGTTTGCATAAACATGTATTATTATGCTCATGATGAAACATATTTACCTGCATGTTAAATATTGAACATAACACAGTTTTCAGTCTCTGGCTGCAGGCCTGAATATATTTATGAAATATTTATGAATACGTATTTAGCTGTCATGGTAAGTAACTAAGCTAACTAAGTAACTAAGTCTCAAATAAAATTTTTCCTAATATTAAATACACAAATGCAACCAAAGTTTGGAATGTTGTTTTGAATTCTAACCCGTGCATGCAAAACGTGCACAACACACTCCTACGTGACAGTGGTACTAGTTGTCATAATGACAGAATATGTCAGTTCTATTATTAAAGATGTGGATGGATATTCTTACGATAAAGGAGATATGAACCATTCAGCCCGATTTGTACTGAATAATCATCGGATTAATCGGATTTCACATCAAACTCAGGAAAAAGCTGTTTGTTTGGTGATTAAGTCTAAAATCCGGATTTATCTTGAATTGTCACCCCCCTCGGCCTACTAAGTGCTTCCCAGATCATCTTCCGTCGCCTGTTACCTAAAACGAATGAGTTCGTCGGAAGTTATCAAACCGGCTTCATCGACGGCCGGTCGACAAAGGATCAGATCTTCACCGTACGGCAAATCCTCCAGAAATGCCGTGAATATCAGGTCCTAACGCATCGCCTGTTCATCGACTTCAAAGCGGCATATATGGACAATCATGGACGAGAACAAGTTTCCCAGGAAGCTTATCAGACTGATAAAAGCAACGATGGACGATGTGCAGAACAGCGTAAGGATTTGAACTATTCAGTTCATTCGAATCTCGCCGGGGACTGCGACAAGGTGCCGGACTCTCATGTAACATCGCTCTGGAAGGTGTGATGCGACGAGTCGGGCTCAACACCCGGGGAAAGATTTTCACAAAATCCGGTCAATTTGTGTGCTTTGCGGACGACACGGACATTATCGCCAGAACATTTGGACCGGTGGCAGAGCTGTACACCCGCCTGAAACGTGAAGCATTAAACCCATCTGGTGGTGAATGCCTTAAAAACAAAGTACATGCTGGTAGGCGGAACCGAACACGACCGGATACGTCTGGGTAGTAATGTTACGGGGATACCTTCGAGGTGGTGGAGGAATTCGTCTAACTCGGGTCCTTACTGACGGCTGACAACAGCGCGAGTCGTGAAATTCAAAGGCACATCATGAGCGGAAGTTCATACTACGGGTTCCAGAAGAAAATGCGGTGGTCCTCTACGGACACGAGACATGGGCCATGCTCGAGTAGGACGTGCTAAGGACGATCTTGGACGGTGTGCAGGAGAACGGTGTGTGGCGGAGAAGGATGAACCACGAGCTCGCTGCACTTTACGGCGAACCCAGCATCCAGAAGACGGCTAAAGCCGGAAGGATACGGTAAACAGGACATGTTGCAAGAATGCCGGATAACAACCCTGCAAATTGATATTCGCGACTGATCCGGTTGGCACAAGAAGGCGTGGAGCGCAGAGATCACGATGGGCGGACCAGGTGGAGCGTGACCTAGCGAGCATTGGGCGCTACCGAGGATGGAGAGCGGCAGCCACAAACCGAGTATTGTGGCGTACTATTATTGATTATGTCTTGTCTTAAATTTGATGTTGAACAAATAAAAGTATGCATGTCATATTGCCTACGATTAATCTTAATCATTTTGCCAAATTTCTTGATTTTAAAGAAAAATTCGCGTTCCAAAATGATAAAAAAATAGAGAAATAGTAAATTATACAAAACACTGTAACACAGTAACTCGATATCGCAACAGCGCAGTTCCACTGTATCGGACTGCCCACGGAGAATCGTCATTACTGAGAGCGGCGAAGTGATAAGAACAACTGGACCGTGGTCTACCGGGAATAAAACCACATTCTAACAGAGAAGAACGGAACACTACGTACACCTTCGGTGTTAGTATTTAAAACGATATTGACGATCATGTTTTAGCCGTGGGCTAAAGCAGCAGTTGAAGAACGTAGAAAGGCACAAGAAATACTTTAAGACTGCATGTTGTACCATCAATCTTATTACTACTAGCTCTTCTTGTCTAAACATATGTAGAACAGTTACTTTTGTCATATTTTAAGCTCACAGTTAGAAACAACGATATGCGCTGTGTTACAATACTAATAGCATGATAACAGTGCACTTCTGGGAACACTACTGTTCCAAATGGGTGTGATGTCTGGTAACACACACCCTTTGTATTCAACACATGATTCACTGTGAAAAGAAAAAAAAAATATCGCCAGAGTCAAATTCAACACCCACCGAACGGGCATTCAATTGTGTTCCAGTCACAAAGTCGAACGCAAGAATTATCAATTATCTTATCATCAAAATCAGAGGAATAAAAAGTTATCAAAGAGGATTGTCCGGGATTAGTCTTGACGGTGATTACGAATTTGTTAGCTGTGAATTGTGATTGATGGGTGCATTTTGCGTCTGGAAAGAATGCGGAGAATGGGAGTGGGCCCATATATGTAGTAGAAGCGGTATAATTCGTGTGTTATCAACAAGACTATGCTGAAGGTGACAAGTTCTTCCTTTGAATACATTTTATTTTCCAGTGATCTTAATACAACATTTGTAGCCACATCTTAGATTTTTTTTATCTGTATTAACGAGATTTTTAGCACTAGGCTAGTTCATCTCGGGACCCACGCTTCACGTCCCTTCCTAAGGAAGAACTCACATTTTGTGAGTTTGTCGGGAGTGGGATTCGATCCCAGGTCCTCGGCGTGATAGTCAAGTGTTCTAACGATCACACCAGGTCCGCTCCATCTTAGATATTAAAATACACATTAAAATCGACTTAGCATAAATTCTTACACTTATCACTTACAAGTTTAAATCTTCTTATCGATGGAAGAACATTTCGTAATAATGCGTGCACACTTTCAAGGGTTTCTTGAACTTCTTCTTCTTCCTCCTCCTCTTCCTCCTCGATAATTGGTTGTTCCGGTAGGGTCATTCCGCTCGCTACCCACTTTATTCCATATGTTACACTGATATCCTCTGGAAAAGCTACCACCTACTCATTAAACAAGAGCTCTCTTCTCGGTTCGTTCCACAGCCATACTGATGTGCATCGAAGCGCCTTTCAACACCGGAAGTTGCCACCGCTAGGATGGCAACGTGCGTGAGGACTGACTTTGATTGTGCGATAATGATCAGTTGCTTCAGCTTTAAGGTTTCGCTTCATCGGCGAATTCAATTCGGATGCCGAAACTCACGACGAGCAGTCGCTTCCGTCCATAGCGATTCGTTTTCTGAACTACAACAACAACCAACTGCAATGCTGGTCACCGCCAGCCGGCCGGTATCAGAACGTATGCGAGGGCGACCAAACGACAGAAAGGGTAGGTCGTGTTATCACTATGTGGTGCTACAGCAATAACGGAAAAAGTGTCTCAAAAATGCTTTCTCCTGAACAAACAGGATGTCTTTAGGACGACTGTGTTCCTAAGCGAGGCAGCCTTGTCATGGAGACGCACCTTCTTATGTGTGCAGCAATTTACGACCGCACTATCCGTTTGTCGTCGTCATTTATGCTGTTTTGTTAGCGAATTAAGGTGGGGGAGGGAGGAGTAAAATGCGTCCTTTTCGAGGAATTTTCTATTTGTAAAAAGTTTAGATTGCTGCAATTTTATTCACAGATTGGCGGAAAGAGCTTGGCAATCAAGTGGTATTAGTCCCGATTTTAGTGTATTCTATTTTTTTGTATATAGAAATTCTGTTGCCCAAAAAGTATTATTATTATTATCAGCTTTATTTACGAGGCTTTCAGCCCTAGGCTGGTTCGCGTCGGAGTCCAAGAATTACATATAGTAACTGTAGAGCTGATACTATATGTACTAATACTACATCTTCCACTTTTCCGACTAGAACGTTACATGCACTCAGCGGCCTCAGCGTTACATGGTCAAGCGCTCATACACCATCACAATAGCTTGGGTCTCTTCACATTGTTCGATTCCGGGCAATGAGACAGTGGACCCTCTAGCTAAGGTGGGCTACGAAATCGCCTTTGACGAATGTTTTGCAGGGCAATCTGTCCCATCATAGTATATAAAATAGCATGTAAATTAGTCTAATTTAAGCCCCCTGAATACCTCCTTTCCATCTTTAACCTCGAAACAGCCGCGAATACTTAACGAACCTATATTACGTAATAGTATAACCTATTTTCATAACATTTCTGTTGAAAAAAATGATGAAGAACAATTTCGTGACAAATATAGTAACAACCTCTGCTTTTTCTAACTACATAGCAAGGATTCTTTCGGTCATTCAGCGAAACCATACTAAGCAAGGGGTTCTACATTAGGTAAATATCGAACCGGATACTTTCACCACCACGGTGCGTTTGATACCATTTTTCCCTTCGTTATTTTACTGTTGCTATAGTTGTCATCGGTTATATGTCTATTTTGAGGAGTTTTCCGTTTGGGTGAGTTGGGTGCATTAAGTTTTTATTCCAGGGCAATATTGAATCGTTATCACGCTCTTTATTTGGCACTTCCTTATTGAACTGCGCGTCTTTTATACAAATGAGTGTGTTTAATTGATCGTTAATAGCATAGCATAGCATAGCACGAATACTTGCACAAATCGTGGATGGTGTTGCAAAAATGAGTATATCTATTGGTAGGGTAAAAAATCAAAATTTGAACTAGTCAAAATGTAATCTTAATTTAAACTATTTTGAAATTCATTCAAATGACGTACTTTTTGGGAAAATATTGTCCCGAAAAAGATGTTTTCCGTAATATAATCTGATAACATAAGCTTTAAAAGCATTGAAAGAAGTGTTTTTGCCAGCGAAAATAAGCAATTGAAAAATCACTGTGATTTCACCTATTTCCCTCCAGAGAAAGCCCTTTTTCGGTGCACCCGTACAGGTCATGCATTGCATCACACGCAATAATTAACCCTACAAGGGATACCTTCATGGCCTCAGTTTCGTCACCTCGCTGAGTGTGTTCCATTAAAGACGAGCTCTGAAAAGCGCCTGGGGTCCAATGGACCCCAGGTATCCCTTTTAGGGTGAAATACGTCAAATGAAAGCTTATTTATCATAGAATCGAGCAACCGAATAATATTCCGCATTAGTTTGTCAAATTTAAGTGATTCTTACTTGGAGAATGTTATCTTAAGTTGAACCATTTGTAATCTTAATTTGAACTAGTAAACGGGGGTGAGCTTCTAGTGTTGGCCTGTAGATTGCGCTAGTAATTGCTTTGTTTACTCTTGGGGGATGAAAAATTCCAAATTTAGTTTCCAAATTCCTAAAGAATTTCGAACATTCTGAGTTAGATTCCACTGCCTAATGAAAAATAGGTATGATAATTAGCAGATTCATGTGATTTTAGTTGTTCAGCATGAAATTGGCTGTTTTGTGAGTTGCTCGAGCTGCTGCCGCCAGTAGTTCAAGTTAAGATTAAAATTGGTTCAAATTATCATTACGATGGTTCAAATTAAGATTAAAATCATTGTTGACGAAAAATCGAATATTTCAATGAAATTCGGTGCAAATGCAAACTTTTTACCATTTAACAGAAAGCTTATACCCGTGGCTTTCATGTACATACGATTTTGCCGTAGTAAATTATTTCCATGCGGGAGAAAAAATCACTTTAAATTTACACTGCCTCAGAAAACCACAATTTGGTTCAAATTTTGATTACCTACCCTATTTTAGATTTTGCTACTATCTGCAATAACATGGACCCACCATCTCCACACACCTGACCAAGTTCATGCAAGCATTTTATGATTCTTATCATCAACTTAGAAAGCGTCGAAAACTGAAACGGCTTCCAATAGATGATAGGATGGTGGATGCCGTCGTGGATCTTCAGACGATCACACCCAATGGCAAACACGATCGATTAGCTGTCATACTCATTCCAGACAGGAGTGATGCATATTTTCAGACTGCTGATAATTAATTTTGCTTGTAAGCAATATGTTGCGATTTATAGGTAATATGTCTCCAGATAGCCTAATGATTAAGGCTATGGGTCGTCAATCCGGAGACGGCGGGTTGTATTCCCGTTCCGGTCGGGAAAATTTTCTCGACTCCCTGAGTATAGTGTATCATTGTACTTGCCTCACAATATACAAATTCTTGCAATGGCAGGCAAAGGAAGCCCTTCAATTAATAACTGTGGAAGGGCTCAAAGAACACTAAGTTGAAGCGAGGCAGGCCAAGTCCCAGTGGGGACGTAGAGCCATAAAGAAGAAGAAGAAGGTAACTCGATCCGTTTGAAAGACGGGCTTGGTGGTCTAGCGGATACTGCTTCTGGTTTGTGTGCAGAAGGTCCTGGATTCAATCTCTCCTCTCTACATATACGTAGAGTGGGTCATCGTTCATATGGAAAAATGAAAAATTCAATGGTATCTCATCAGATCAAAGCTTTTTTGATCCCATTTCAGGGCCCAAATAAGTGTGCAAAATTTGGGCACGATCGGTTATGTCAACGTTTTGCGCATCGCGTTTGAAGTTTGTATGGGGTTTTACATGGGAAAACACACTTTTTGCATTTCTTTCATAACAAGCTCTAATTTTTCTAAAACCATATAACCGATAAAGTGAAAACATAGCCTAGGGTATCCTGAAAAACTTTGTCGAAGACTGCAAAGTGATCTGATGCTTATGAAAAAAGTTATAGCGTTGGCATTGATTGGCGAAACAGCATGATTTTGTTGCTATCGTTATTCCTTTACATGTTAAAACATAAACACATCGAAAGTTGGATTGAGTTGGCAATAAATCAATGGATTTATCAATGTTTAGGCATGGGAATTACTCTAAGTTGATTTCCATTAGAATGCTAACATATTTGAGGTGATAGAGCTTAAATAAAAAAAACAATTATTTTGAATATTGTTATCAAATGCTGAACCTACTAACTAGCAACACGGCCAAACCATCAACAAAGCGATCTGATCGAAGCAAACGGATATCAATTTCGACCAATCAGCGACTGGTCTCCGTTTGATAGCAAATTGGTTTCAAATCGACTGACTACGTGTCGCATCCTATACTAGATTATGAGGCATTTGTGTCTGTAACTAGATCAACTATACCTCGATTATTTTTTTTATCTTCCGTAACAGTTCAATTGGGGGGTTTGTTTCTGCAAACCTGAGCGTTTGTTCTCCAGGAGGAGCGGTTCACAATAGCGTCTGATCGCCATGTTAGGGATGGCTGATCAACGTCCGAGTGCCAGGGAAGGACTCTGAGCTAAACTGTGTACTACGGTCCTCCGGAATGTAGGGTGTTGGTGTCAGGCCCTACGAGCCAGCCGTAAAAAAAACCATTGTAACGGAAAATCAGCAATAGAATCATACGAACCGAGACCAACGTCAACGACTCCAGCGAACATACATAACTTGCGATTGGGAACTCGGTACGTGGAACTGCCGATCTCTTAACTTCATTGGGGGCAGATCTCTTAACGCATACTCGCCGATCTACTGAAGGACCGCGGGTTCGGCATCGTAGCGCTGGAGGAGGTGTGTTGGACTGGATCCATGATGCGAACGTTTAGAGGTAATCATACTATCTACCAGAGTATCGGAAACACACGTGAGCTGGGAACAGCTTTTATAGTGATGGGTGACATGCAGAGACGCGTGATCAGTTGGTGACCCGCCTCTTTTGGGAGAAAAAGCGCTGCCAGGAAGAAGCGAAATGCGAGGAAATGGAACTCTGTGCCGTTCCTAAGATACACGGAAATTCTACCAGAAGCTCAACGCACCCCGCAACGGCTTCGTACCGCGCCCGCGAGCCGAATTGTGGTGGGATGAGGACGGAGGGCTCTTGAGGGACGGATGTGAGGTGATCGGAAGATGGAAGCAGCACTTCGATGAGCACCTGAATGGCGTGCATAACGTTGGCACGGGGGACCACGGCAACGGAGGGAACGGCTACCCCAATGCAGCAGAAGACGGAAATGAGCCAACGAGCCAACTCACACGCTGAGGAAAGTTGAGGATGCCATTCATCAGCTCTAAATCAACAAATCAGCTGGTAAGGATGGTATCGCAGCTGAACTCATCAATATGGGCCCAGAAATGTTGGCCACCTGTCTGCATCGGCTGATAGGCAGGATCTGGGAAACCGAACAGCTACCGGAGGAGTGGAAGGAAGGAAGGGATAATCTGCCCCATTCACAAGAAAGGCGACCATTTGGAATGTGATAAATTCAGGACGATCACTATTTTGAATGCTGCCTACAAAGTGCTATCCCAGATCATCTTCCGTCGTCTGTCACCTAAAGCGAATGAGTTCGTGGGAAGTTATCAAGCTGGCTTCATCGACGGCCGGTCGACAACGGACCAGATCTTTACCGTACGGCAAATCTTCCAGAAATGCCGTGAATACCAGGTCCCAACGCACCACCTGTTCATCGACTTCGAAGCGGCATACGACAGTATCGATTGCGCAGAGCTATGGAGAATCATGGACGAAAACGGCTTTTCTGGGAAGCTGACTAGACTGATTAAAGCAACGGTGGACGGTGTGCAAAACTGTGTAAGGGTTTCGGGTGAACTATCCAGTTCATTCGAATCTCGCCGGTGACTGCATCAAGGTGATGGACTCTCATGCCTACATCGCTCTGGAAGGTGTGATGCGACGAGTCGGGCTCAACAGCCGGGAAACGATTTTTACAAAATCCGATCAATTTGTGTGCTTTGCGGACAACATGGACTTTATCGTCAGAACATTTGGAACGGTCGCTGAGCTGTACACCCGCCTGAAACGTGAAGCAGCAAAGGTCGAGCGCGACATTGCAAGCCTAGGCAGCAATGTTACGATGGACGGTGATACTTTCGAGGTGGAAGAAGAATTCGTCCACCTTGGTTCCTTGCTAACGGCTGATAATGACGTGAGACGTGAAATACGAAGGCGTATCATCTTTGGAAGTTGTACTTACAGCGGGCTCCAGAAGAAACTGCGGTAAAAAAATGGAATTTTGTGAGAAATCCTGAAACTTATTCCAAGAGGCATTTCCAGAGAAGATCCACATAGAAACTTTGATGGAATTTCTCGAAAAATCTTTGTTTCTTGGGATTTTAACTTCCATTTAATGTCCCAATAGTGAACACTGCATTGCCTGTAAACCAACCTTCTTAAACTTCTTGACATACGGCAGTAATCTAACGATATCAGCAATAGACTTAAAACAAGCGACTTCTTGTTTCCTGTGCTCTCCTTTTGGTGTCTGCAGCTTTTTTCCACTATAACCAACTACCGAATCAACCCCAAGGTCACTTTCTCCACTTCCATCATCAATAATCCTCACAGGAGCACGTTCCTGCTTACTGACGAAGCTGATAGTACAATTGTCCAGTTCATCGTAATCCGTAATTTCCAAATCGTCAGTCATTTTCGTTCGTTCTAATTCCGAACTCCTATTACATCACACCCGCGTCACCGAAATAAACTCAAAAAACCGACCCGATTTAAATGATCCTACTAGTGATACTGAATTGATGAGGAAAAAATTTGCACGTGATAATCATATTTTGCATAGGCTGTGGCATAGAAAAATATTCGCGTGTCTGATGGGCAACCCCTCCGCCCTGCCGCCCGAATTGCAGGTCATCCCTCCCCTCCTGCTCCGTCTAACGTTTCAATAGTGACTTTGAAACACATAACTTTTGCTTTCCAAACAGCAAGCAATCCGTGTGCTCTAATGGCGATTGAAAAGTACCGGGTAAAACAAACTTCCCCTAGCGTTTCTAACTTTGATGTGGATTATCCTTTAATAGTGTCGGGGGCGGCAGCGCCCGGGCGTGCCAAAATAATCGTCGGCGGAGTCCTTCGTTAAAAATAATTTCCTCCCCCGTGCATCGTCGGGGGTGTTTATAGTAGCACCACTGACAATGAGACTAAAAGCTGAACTAACACTAAAAAAACTAAATTTCACAAAAAAAGTTACATTCATTTTTAACTATTTCTACAGACACAGTTTAAAATTATTACATTAAGCATGCTTTAACAAAATGACCTCCATCGCATTCAATACAATTCACCTTTGGATTGTATTTGTGGGCTTCGTGGCCGTGCGGTTAACGGCAACGTGTATCGTGAGCCTCGGAGTGTGGGTTCTATTCCCGCTCCAGTCGATGGAAACTTTTCATCAAACGAAAAATTCATCATTGGGTCACTGGGTGCTCTGTGTATTTTCCGTTGTATAGTGTAAGTAATGTGTTCAGTCTGTGCAGTCTCTGGCTAAAGACGGTGTAAATTGTTTATTTTAAATATCAGACTAACAATTTGGCATACATACAAGAAGTTTGATCATGTAAAATCAAATAGATTGAACCTGAAGTTAAAGGTTTTGGACGTAAGTAAGGTGTAAAATGGGAGAAGAATAGTAGTTGAGTTGCGGTAGTAGATTCTTATATAATGGTTAATTATGTACTCCGAAGTTATAGGTAAACATTTGGATTTGTGAATTACGAGTCAGATAATTGAAAAATCGGAATGGTAACCGTCCTAGAACTAGAGGAATAATGTGATCACCAAATTTCGTTAAGAAGAGTGGGATCCATGCTGCTCTCAGATTCGTAAGGTACGTATAAATATTTCGAAATTACCATTTATTTTCTTAATTTGTCGAAATTTCAACGTATGCATAAATTTATATTTACTAGGTTTAATCACCGCAATAATAATGATAAATAGTATGCAAAAATTGTGGATATATTAAAAGTTCTGACCAGTTGTCTGTGCTGACTGCACCGTCTGCTAGCGGTTGCTCTGGTAACACTACCGGGCCGGAATAAATAACGACTGCAATGCAATGCAGTGATTGAGGTAGCTGGAAACTCCTGTTGCACATTCTGTATATACCAGTAGGGTGAGAGCTCCATTTGCAAAGCCTGTTTTTTACCGTTGAAAAAAAATGTATGATATTGCATTCGCATTCCCTAATACAGGGCCAACAAATTCAATAAAGCCTCAGTAATTTTCTTTAGTAAACTCTGCGGAAAAAACGATCAAATTGGACCTTCCTCAAATTTTATTGGTTTTTAATAATTATTAAAAAATTATTCCAAAAGTACCAGTTCTTAGCATTTTTAAACTCGGTAAGCTAATGATCATTTTTTGTGTAAAATCATGTCCTGAGAACGTAAACGTGAAGGAAAATACAGTGGAGCAGGAAATTTGAAGATTTTGCGTACAAGTCTGACGATTTGAAATCGATGTTTATTCTACTAAATCATTGCCCGATTTAGCTGAAATCATTACTGTAACTCGCTGTCGCTCACATCTACGTTGAGAAAAATAAATTGGTTTTTTTTTTATTCATTACAAGGTATCAATGTTGGCTACAAAGTAACTTTACTCCAACGCCGAGCGTATAGTAGAACACGGTGTGTTTATAGAGCAACTTTAAAACAAAAAAATAAGTAAGTCTGAAATTTTGCCCAGTGATACTTTGGGCCATTCCCTTCAATTTGCTGGGTCGGTTGAAAACATCCATCGGGGGGTCTAGAACAAAATTTTTTTTTTGAAGGTTTTTCATGCAAAAACTGTTAAAAGCACATATTGTAAATTATTGCATCTCCTACAAATAGTCACAACTTTTTTGTATTTGAAGATAGAACCATAAAAATTTCAGGCGTTCCAAAGTAGTATGCGTAGATGACTGTGTGAAAATTTCATTGAAATATGTTGAATGGTTTTCAAATAATAGCAAAACTATCAAACGCATTCTAAAATACCAAGCTTAGTAGCAAACGATCAACAAAATATCTACATTTTTTTATACAATGATACATGAAAAATATTTTATTCTAAACACCTTTAGTCATTATGATGGCGGTACTGTGAAAACTTGTTTTTCAAATGATGAACAGATACATAGTCAAATACATGAAAGGAAAACACACACTGTCATTATGTAGCTTTTCACTAAAGTATTAATTATTTATTTCAAGAACGTGGTTTTGCGTATACATGTTCACAAGTACAAGTATGCTTCTATTATGAATCCTATAATAAACACAATTATCATGATTGCTGAGCATGTCGGCCTTCTCTAAAGAAAATATTTGAATGTTATTTGGTAAGCCAAGAAAAGCACTCGAGGATTGGGAAACATCTCTGTTTCGAAGAAGAAGTATAGCAACTAAATTATTTTGGAATTAATGTTTACAAGCTCAAAATTAAATAGTATTTCACCTTAGTCAATGAATAAAAACAAGTTAACTCTGTTGAAGACCTCATAATAACATTGAAGTTGTGGGTATGAGTCCACATTAAACCAAGACAGGACACAATAACGAGAACTGAAATCAAAACAGAATTCAGTTGGGCAATATTCGATCAAGGGAAACTTTACGGTACTAAACATAGTTTCCGGATTATTCCACGATATTTGACATAGCTGTTGGACCTAAACTTAGGTTTGTCTTTAAATTTAATAGCAATATGATGCTTATTACTTATGCCACCATTTATTAACAAATAACTGATAATAAGTTTTGAAAGAAGAGTTAAAAGAACGGAGTACTTATTGAAAATGTTTCTACATTAGGCATGGCTGTACAGCATAGAGCCAAGAAAAAACAATTTGATAACAATTGTTTAAATAGTCTTATCGATTTGCATATGATGTCTCAAAAATATTTTCTGTGGTTTCCTCCAAGCAGACGCGCCAACTTGGTCAAATTATTGGGGGGGCAAAGCCAGGTTTTTCTGATTTTTTGTATGGGAAAATCGAAAAATCGTCAAATATTGGGGGGGCAAAACCATGCTTGCCTCCCCTAAGTTGGCGCCTATGCCTCCAAGCATGAGGAAGAGTGATTGATCATTGTTAAGGCGTCGTTGACTAGTAGAATATTTTCAACATAAATCTATATCTTTCGAAAAAATAACAAACAATTTTTTTTGTAATCCAAATTATTGCGCCACGCTCTCCTAAAGCCTTTCGCTTGCAATCTGATACTTAGATAAGACCTTAATCATTTAAAAAAAAATGAAAAAAATGAACATGTATACGCAAAACCGCGTTCTTGAGATAAATAATTAATACTTTAGTCAAAAGCTACATAATGGTAATGTGTGTGTTTTCCTTTCATGTATTTGACTATGTAATTGTTCTTTATTTCAAAAACAAGTTTTACAGTACATACCGCCATAATAATGACTCAAGGTCCTTAGAATTAAAAAATTTTCATGTATTATTATATAAAAAAATATAGATATTTTGTGGGGCTTTTGCTACTAAGCTTAGTAGTTTAGAATGCGTTTGATAGTTTTGCTATTATTTGAAAACCATTCAACATATTTTAATGAAATTTTCACACAGTCATCTACGCATACTACTTCGAAACGCCTGAAAATTTTATGGTTCTATCCTCAAAGACAAAAAAGTTGTGAATATTTGTAGGAGATGCAATAATTTACAATATGCGCTTTTAACTGTTTTTGCATGAAAATCCTTCAAAAAAAAATTTTTGTTCTAGACACTCCGATGGATTTTTTCAACCAACCCAGCAAATTGAAGGGAATGGCCCAAAGTATCACAGGGCAAAATTTCAGACTTAGGGGTATTAGGGGCATAATGGACACCCTAAGCAAATGAGTATGGTAGGCCTGTATAACAGACAAAAACTTAACATATTATCAGTTGGCGTACAACTTTAACTTGTTTCCTACGTATTTCAATCATTTACAGCTGGTAGAATGTCATTATTGTGAAGAAATAATGAATTGAAAACCGTGTGTTTTTTGGGCCTGGCAGGAAAGGCACGGGGCGAAATGGACACCCATCGGGGCATAATGGACACCCCTGCATATTTTATGCTGTATCTTTGAGAATATCGACCAGTTAAGTAATTTGCCAACGGAGATCAATACCACATATATAATACTCCATCTTAGACGAGTTTACGCAACTTCAAAGTTAATTGAATAAATTTTAGGCTAAAATAATCGGATTGAATTTTTAAAACTCTTTAAAACGCCTAACAGTATGCAACGCGCGTACATCCATTCAAAATTGCCAGTGTTCATTTCGCCCCGAATAGACAACAACATTGATATTGCTATTTTCAGTGTGTTCTGATCAAAAATATAATACTTCATCCATTGCTAAATCTACGTATACATGTGGATAAGCTAACAATACACTTGTTTGTATGGTGGACACACTCAATCACTCGTAATGCCTTATTTGCTGCTGCTTCTAAATTATAAGAAATCCACCATATGAAGAACACACTTCAATTTCAATGATATTTTGGTTATTTTGAAGGAATGTAAATGGTACTTTTGAAAAATAGAACAATGACTTGTTCCTTTACACTTATGCATTGAAAGTTTTACATAAAAGTCAACCGTTTCGGCAAAAACAGGGGTGTCCATTTCGCCCCGGGTGTCCATTATGCCCCTAATCCCCCTACTTATTTTTTTATTGTAAAGTTGTTCTACACAACACACCGTGAGAACACCATCTTCGTCGGTCTTAGGCGATGTTCCTCCAGTTTCCCCGAACGTGTAGGGATCGTAGATCTTCTTCAACCGCGTGCAGCCAGCGAGTTCGCGACCGCCCATGAAGTCGCTTACTTCTACCGGGTTCTCTACTGAATATTGTTTTCGCTATTCTTTCTTCCGACATTCGCACTACGTGTCCAGCCCACTGAAGTCTGCCGTGTTTTATACGCTTTACAATATTCGCATCTTCGTACACTTGTTACAACTCGCGATTCATGCGTCTGCGCCACACTCCATTTTCTTGTTTCCCACCGAGATTTGTCTGCAGCACTTTGCGCTCTAAAACTCCAAAAGCCTTTCGGTCTACCTCCTTTAACGTCCACGCTTCGTGACCGTAGAGGGCAACCGGAAGAATCAGCGTCTTATACAGAGCGAATTTTGTTTGCGTTTGCAAGTTACGGGACCTAAGCTGGCTACGCAACTGCAATACGCCTTTTCACTTCACGGGAAACGTCATTGTCACATATCACAAGTGTTCCAAGATAAACAAATTCTTCAACAACTTCAAACTCATCCCCATCTTGGTAGAGTTAATCGTCAAGCCTATCCTCGCTGTCTCTCTTTTCAGAGGAGCATAAGCTTCCTCCACTGCCCTACGATCGATGCCGATGAGATCAATATCGTCCGCAAAACCGAGGAGCATGTGCGATCCGTGTGATGATAGAGCCATTCCTCTGCACGCCTGACCTCCTAATCGCTCCTTCGAGTGCAATGTTGAACAATAAATTTGAAAGAGCATCCCCTACTTCAATCCATTCAAGGTCACAAATGACGTAGACACTTCGTCCGCGATCCGCATACTTGATTTTGATCCATCCAACGTTACGCGTATCAGCCTAATTAGTTTCGCCGGAAAATCATGTTCTGATATTATCTGCTAAAGCTCATTTCTTTTCACTGAATCGTACGCTGCTTTAAAATCAATGAACAGATGGTGAGTCTGCAAGTTATATTCCCCAAATTTATCTACACACCAAATAGGGAATAATAAAATTGACATAATTTTTATAAATGACGTAATGTCATGTGCCGCAAGATAAAATGTGACTCATTTTTGTGTCATATCTAATGCGCTCGCATAAATCGTTTTCAAAAAAAGTTAATGTTTCGTCATTACCAATAAAATATTGGCTCACAATGTTTTACGATCCAATAACTGTTTTCTGAAGGGAATGCCTCAATTTTTAGTTTTAAATGATATACAATTACACGTCTTTAAACACAAACAGCGAAGCGCGCGTCAAACGTCAAACTGATTCCCAGTCTTGCTTCTCGTGTTTGTTGTTCAGTTTCGTTCGGTCATTTTTTGCGGATTTCTTTCGATTTTGTTTTGAATTAGCCGAACTAGTAGATCGGTATACATGGATGCGTTAGGAAATTTGAATTAAGTTAAATGCAGAGCATTGAAGAAATTATCACATTCGGTGGATCGACAGAAAGGGGAAATCTTTCTAACAAATCTTCGAAGTGTTGATGCGGCAGTGTTTACCTAATATGTTTTGTTCAGAAGTGTTTTTAATTTAATATGGTGAAACTGACAGAAATTCCCAGAGGATAACAATCAGAGGATAACAATCGGGCAATCTAGCGGAATTAGTCCGTGATTGGTTTCAGTGAATGGAAGTGGCGGGAATTTTCATACCGCTAGAGGAAATTACTTGCGAAGTGAATGTTTGAAACATCGGTTCTGCTGACTAATCTGCATCGGATGAAGTGAGTAGAGTTGGGAATTATTATTAAATAGATGAAAATCAGTGAAATTCCACAGTTACCATAACCTTAAATGCACACCATGCCGTAAAAGCTTATTTTACGTCACGGCGCGTATTTTTTTTTTATAGCCGATCGCCTCTTGTAATTTTAAGAGTGAACGTAAATATACGTTTGAAACTAACGTATTATTCCGTCATTATACTGGCTGCAATATGTCGGCGTTATATGACGCAAAATTACACGTATTTTTCGAAGTGTGTAGGATTATCGGCAGGATAAACAATTGATCCGTCGTTGATCGGCCCTCACGAAAACAAGCCTGGTATTCGCCGACGAAGGACTTCTCAAGAGGTTGCAGTCAGTTGAATAGGACACGCGACAGTATCTTTTACGCCGAATTTGAAAGGGTAATCCCTCTGTAATTGGCACACTCCAGTCTGTGCCCTTTCTTGTAGATTGGGCATATGAGTTAATCCAACCAGCTGGTGGGCAATTCTTTCTCCTCCCAAATCTTTATAATAATCTGGTAGATTGATTGATGTAGCGGCTCGCTTCCGTGCTTAAGAAGTTCGACCGGGATCTCGTCCTTCCCAGCTGCCTTGCTGTTTTCAGCTCCTTATGGGCTTTTTTAACCTCATCCAGTGTTGGTGGTTCCACTGCTTGACCGTCATCCATTATGTTAATCCTGTTCCTTGGTGCTCCTTCGCTGCTACCATTCAACAAATCTTCGAAGTGCTCCTTCTACCTGGCTGCCACCGTTGTTTTGTCTGTCAGCAAATTTCCTTCCCGGTCATTGCACATGGCGGGCACTGGCGCAGTCTTGTGCCGCGCGCCATTGACAGTTGCATAAAGCCTCCGCATATCGTTGCTGTCTGTACTTTCCTGCGCTTCAAAAATAACATTCTCTTCGTGTTGCCGTTTTTTCTGCGGTGCATTCGTTTCTCTTCTGCTCTTGCCACCCTGTACCGCTCCCTGTTCTGTCGGGTATCGGCCACTAGCATTCAACTTCTGGCGGCATTCTTTTCGTTCGTCACTCGTTGGCAGTTCTCGTCAAACCAACCATGACGTTGGCGTCGCTGAGCGGTACCTATCACCTCTTGTGCTGTTGTTGTCACTGCTTCGTGGCTATTTGCCCTTCATCCTCAACACAAAGATTCGGTCGCTTATCGGCTTCCAACATATAACTCGCTTCATCTGCTTCCTGATCACTATAAAGCCAACGTTCTGCCTTATCGCCGCCGCTGTAGTAGATACTTACTTACCTTACCGGTCAGGCTAAGGCCGGGGTGGCCTCTGCTGTACATAGTAGCCGCCTCCATTCCACTCGGTCCATGGCTGTTTGTCTCCAGTTCCGCACTCTGCGTAGGGTCCGCAGATCGTCCTCCACTTGGTCGACCCACCTAGCTCGCTGCGCTCCACGTCTTCTTGTACCGGTCGGATGACTCTCGAGAACCATTTAAGTCGGGTTGCTATCCGACATCCTGATGACGTGACCCGCCCACCGTAGCCTCCCGATTTTCGCGGTATGGACGATGGTTGGTTCTCCCAGCAGCTGGTGCAGCTCGTGGTTCATTCGCCTTCTCCAAGTCCCGTCTTCCATCTGCACTCCGCCGTAGATGGTACGCAACACCTTCCGTTCGAAAACTCCAAGGGCGCGTTGGTCCTCTGCACTTAGGGTCCATGTTTCGTGCCCATAGAGGACGACCGGTCTAATCAACGTTTTGTAGATGGTTAACTTCGTGTTACGGCGAACTTTATTCGATCGTAGAGTTCTGCAGAGTCCAAAGTAAGAACGATTTCCTGCCACAATGCGCCTCTGAATTTCTCTGCTGGTGTCGTTGTCGTCGGTCACCAGTGAGCCCAAGTGCACGAATTCTTCAACCGCCTCGATTTCATCACCGTCGATATGAATTCGGGATGGCGGGCGCGGTGATTCCTCCCTGGAGCCCTTTGCCATCATGTACTTTCTCTTCGACACATTAATGACTAATCCGATTCGCCTGGCTTCACTCTTTAGTCGGATGTACGTTTCCGCCATCGTCTCAAATTTACGAGCAATAATATCAATATCATCGGCGAAACCAAGCAGCTGAACGGACTTCGTGAAAATCGTCCCACTCGTGTTTAGATGTGGTACTTGAATGAAGTGTTAGCGATGGGATCCACCGCTCAAAATTCGCGTTCTCCAGTTTTGTGCCAGCGTATCTTCTGGATAGCAGCCACATTAACACCGACATTCTGCCAGGAGCCCAGTTTTGTACATTTTAATTCCGCCCTAAATTGCTTATCCTTTGACAGATACGCGTTTTTCGACTAACATTTGTAATCTTCCTCAGTGTCAGTTAACCAGATAACTGACACTGAGGAAGATTACAAGTGGTAGTCGAAATACGAGTATCTGTCAAAGGATAAGCAATTTAGGGCGGAATTAAAAGGTACAAAACTGATTACACTCATTCGAAGAGGGTATTCTGCTTAGAGGGTTCGAAAAGTCGGTACAAGATAATACTTTATTACAAATGTATTCTCTTAGGAAATGACGAATTTCGCCCCAAATCGTACTCGGAGTTGCAGCACCCTCTCTGCTTGAAATTTTCTGGGTGTGTACTACAATGATTGATCCGTCGAATGGCATTGTTTTGTTTTATCACCAGCACTGGAATTACTGCCTTGGCTGCTGTTGATGCCTCCCGCCATCTCATGCAACAGCAGCAGTGGCAGTGCTGCTGATAAAAATGAAGCAATGAGCCATTTGTCGAATCACTAACCGGTAATAATTAAATTACTTTTTTCGCAAGTATCCAATCGTTGCGATTTTCGAAGGAATTATTCATTGATGAACTCATGTATATTCATATGTTCACAGCCATCGCTAGAACCAGAAACAAATTGCAAAATTTCGTTTCCCTTCCTTCCAACTTCCACAGCACAGTGTATATACCTAACGCCTACAAGTTATGCAATCAAAGCGAACTGTGCCGCTTGTCCTTCATAGTAATCACCACACAATCTATCACCTTACGAATACATGGATCGCATCACCGACCCAACGGTGACTCCCAGATCTCCCATTCTTTCCGTTTAACAAATACCCCAGTCCGTGCTGGTTGTGGAGATGCAGAGGTGATCTCGGTCTTTAGTAGCAACATCCAGCACACTCTAACATTCCTTTCCCTTCCCATCTGACTATAAGGACGTGGCCGGCGCCGTTATTGATCAAAAATGTATGAGCTGCTTAAATTGCACTTTGAGAATAAGTGGAGTGTCCCAGCCCAGCCCTTATTTATTTGGATCTCAGTGCAATTGGTACCAGCTCAGATCAATCACGGAGGAGCAACCATAGACATGTATAGTCAGATTTGATCGTTGATCTATAACTAGGTATATTTTAAAGATGCTATAATAATAATAACTTTTTGAAAAAAAAATGATTTGGAAATCATATTTTACACATAGAGTAAAGTGGGGCAAAAGTTCGAGTGGGGCAAGAGTTTCTTTTGAAGTTTTTGAGCTCAATTCAAAATATTTCTTTTGGGTGTCAAGGTTGTTCGAAGCCTTTTTGAAAAAGAGTCTTTCACTCCAAAAATTATGAAAATCGATTGATATTTCGAAAAGTTATGACTAAATGTTGGTTTTTGACCGAAAAATTGTAATATGCGATGATCCTTCCAACGCATGGAATGGAATTGTAATGAAATCGATTTCGATATTTTATTTTGGGGCGTAACTAGGTATATTTTGAATAAGCTTTAGCATGTATAACTTTTTGCAAAAAAGATTTGGAAATCATTTTTCACACATAGTGGGGCAAAAGTTCGAATTGTGGGGCAAGAGTTCGAGTCATGTGGCAACTTTAAGTAAAAACCTAAAATCCAGCAAAATGTACATATTATCTCTAAAAATGATGGAATTAGTGAGAAAATTCGATCAAAGTTGAAAAAATTGTTGTTTTATCTGAATTTGGCGGAAAACTACTAATTT